>NC_132927.1:77096238-77401738 GCF_047675955.1 Chlorocebus sabaeus | reverse complement strand
TCCCAAGGGCGGGGTGAGAGCTGTGGGTCTCACCTTCAGACTCCAGAGCAGGCCTTCTCTCCACAAGTCATCCTAGGAATGGGAGGGAGGCTGAGGATGAACGGACCAGGACACACACCCGAAGCAGAACGTCTGCTCTCAGACAAGATATCCGCTCCCATACCTCTCCAGGGACCTGACGCCCACAGCCCTCCCCTGCAGCGTGTGTCACAGCCAGGACACATCTTCCAGAGTCTGACACTGAGAGCATCCAGGGCATCTCGGGCCTTGTAAGGCAGTCAGAGCTGAACCACAGACAGAGGTGAGCAACGACAGCAAAGCCTTCCCCAAGCGTGGGCTGGATACCGCCTCGGGAGTGGCTGGATTCTGAGTGGTCTCGACACAGGAAGGGCTCATCTCAATCACGCCACCAGCTCCTCAGTCTCCCATCCACGACTCACCAGGAGTGTTGCTGACACCAGTGGGGCACTGCCAGAATCTAGCTTCATGTCCAGGAAGTCCTCCTATGGAAAAGAGATGGACCATGTAGCATTCATCAGACACACGGCAAGCTTTGTCAGACAACCTCTCTTCATGTAGCACCAAATAAAGTGGCCATAACAACCACAGCTGTCCCAACACTTGCCCTGTCCCACACACAAACCACTCCTCAAACCCTTCCAAGGATAACGACACCCCTGCACCAGGCCCCACACACACACCTCCTGCAGTCAGCATGCGGTGTGAGGTGGGCCTTTCCTTGCTGGGGCACTGAAGCTGAGGCCTCCGCGGTCCTGGCATTGTCTGTGCTCAGGCTGTCATCCCTCCTGGGCAGGATTTGAAACCAAAAGAGAGATTATTCACTGATGATTGCTTATATTGACTTTAAGGAGGTGGGAGGAGGGGCCCCCAAAGGGAAACCCCTCCTGAAATCCTGCAGAGTCCCATGAGCCCCACGTCCTCCCACATCTTATCCGAAGTTGCCATGTGCACCAAGATGTCATCCCACAGATGGACCGGGCGCTGGTGGATAGTCAAACGGGTGACCTACATCGTAAATGAAGTGCACGTCACTGGTCTACCATCCCCTCAGCTACCCTGGAGAGCAGATGGCACCATCGTCCCTTCAGTGACACTGCTAGCGTGTCCAGAAGGCCATCTGAGCAAGACCTCACACTGAAGAGGCACCACCCGCCGTGAGTCAATAAATAGGCACACACCACAATGAGTGACCTCCCTCAACCACAGAAGCACAGGCCCTTCTCCAGACTCAGCTGCCCTCCCAGGGGCCTCCGCGGGACCGCTGGGCCTGAGAGCCGCACCCCTAGGACACACGGCAAGCCGTCGGCCTCGCTTGCACCCACCGAGACAGGAGCCAGCAACATCCCTCCCTGAAGGCTGCATCAGGAACAGGAAGTGCCTCCAGGGTGGGATTTGATACTAAAGAAGAGGTTTCCCGTGTATGTTTCATCATAAATAAAGAGAAGACAACACGGACAACCTCTCCTTCGAGTATCGACGATTAGCACTGATTAAAAAACAAACAAAATATCAAAACAAAACTGCCGAATCTTCGCCGACATCAGTGTCACCTCCAGGAGGATTCCGCGGATCTATATGGCACTGCGTAGACCAGATGTCAGAGGGCTTCTGTTCGAGTATCCCAGGTTGCTTTCGGGAGGTCAGCCAAAAGCCCTTTAAGCCTTGACAGTGAAAAGAGGTTGCCCGTGAAACATTTTCCACCAATACAGAGAACATTTTAGGTACAACCTCTTTCCAGGTACTGGAGCTTTCCTGATGGCGGAACCAGGGTTTCCTTGTGGAAGTCCGGGCCACAGGAAGTGCCCCCAGTCATAATGGTTTGCATCCCGAAGTCAGTGCATCAGTAGAGTTCATGAGGAAATCTCGAATTCTGTGGTCAAGAAGCAGGTGGCTGGGTCTGCAGTTAGCCGGCGCCCAGGCCTCTGTGTGGCATTGGCCATGGATCCAAGCAGTCTTCCAGGCAAGGTGTGATTCTAAAACCAGATGCATGGTGCCCAGTAAGTTGTAAGCAAAGTGAGCGCCCCCTACACACACCTAGGAAGGGAGGGTCAGGGAAGCCGGGAGCATGACCAGGCCCCCCTCCTCCAGGTCACCCACCTAATGCCTTCTGCTGCCTTCAATCCAATTCAGTAGAATTAAGAAATAAAAACAAATTTCATTTCCTGATGTGAGCTCCCCAAATGTTTTAGCCAATTCCAGGCTGGATTTTCTGTTTACTATAAAACTCCTTTGACAATAATTGTTTTCATTGTTGGGGGAATACTGGTATTTCCAGACTCTTTTGCATTTCAACAGAGAGTTAGGTCAATCCTGACAGGGCTGGAGAGAATCAGGGATCAGAAAACTTCAGGTTTCCTCTTACAAAGTTGTACACTTGTGCCCTCCTTTCCCCCGAAGGTGGACCCTGGAGCAGAGGGCAGGGAAGAAAATCCCAGGGCCAGGCTTCGGCTCTGCACCCTTGCCACCTGTCCTTTGACCTCTGTGTAGCCAGCAGAGCACCCAATCTGCATGGACTCAGCAGCCGCCTAACCTGAATACCCCAGAGGCGACAGCACACTGCCTGCTGTCACATGGCCTTGGCACTCTCTCCCTCTGCCCTCTCTTCATGAGGGCCCTTTTCGGCTGGAAGGAATGGTGTTTGGGTATCAGCTAGTAGGAAGGGTTGGCAATGGTGGTCATTGGTGCTACCTCCTATGTTCTGTCTCTGGTTATAAAAAGCAGGGTTGAGATGGAAAGACCCGGCCTTCTCCAGAACCTGACACCCTCCTTCCTCACAAGTCCCCTCCCCAAATGCCACGGATGAGCTGAGGACCCACAGTCACAACTAAGAGCCATCAAAACAAATGCAGCACCAGCAAAACCTACTTCTGTGCCTTGGCCTTAGAGCTAGCAGGGAGCCGCTTCCTTCCCCAGAGGCCGGCATCACCTCCAGGAAGTCCTCCTGGAAAGGATCGGGCACCAAGCATGACTGCCAGACGGGATGCTCAGAACAGGAGAAGCGCCCATCTCCGGCCCACTCACCCTGGCCAGGGGCTTGACAACTACTGTCTTATCCCAAAGCCTTCTGAGCTGGTGTTTGATACTGAAGAGTGGTCCACAGAAACGATTTCTATAAAAGAAATAGATATGCCAAAGGAAACCTCTCCTCAAGCACCCCAAAGAAGAACCATCTGCAGAAACACAACCCCGAGGATGGGTCAGATGTGCTGGTCAGTGAGGCAGGTGTGTTCCTGGGGGCCCCATGGTGGGCCATCCACTTCCTTCCCCTGGATCAGGGCTGATGAAAATGCCCTCCCCTCAAGTTGGCACGACATCAAGGATTTCTCCAGACTTAAAATAAGTCAACTCCACAATTCCTGTTAGAAATAAACAGGTCCCAACTTAGGCCAATTCCAGGGTCCCCAAGGTCTCCTCTCGACCTCAGAATCAGCTTTTCTCCTCTAAGGTGTCATTATACTCAGGACATCCTTTCAGAATAAACTGCAGGCTGGGGACAGGTGTGCAGGACACCTGCGCTGTCTGTCCAGGGCATGATTCCTATCAAACTGGTATTCCCCTGCGGTGGGCTTGGCTCATTCAAGCCCATCACTGAGTGTGGCAAGAACCAGGCATCCCCCAGCAGCAGGGTCTGATGCCAAAAGAGCCTGAATGACACACACGATCCACTGGGAGCACGACGAAGGCAACCACAGACGACTCACCTGCATGTTCCATGACACTTCGTGGTGATACTGCCTTCCCCCAGGCTGCCATCACGTTGAAAAGTCCTCCTAAGAAGGGATAAGACATTGAGGGTTAGTGCAATCGGTGGCAAATTCAGAAACATGGAGCACGCTTAGCAGTCAGCCATTTGCTCATGTCTACTTATTTATGCCCATAGCACCCCTTCCCTGAAGCTGAGGTCTGGACCAGAAGGCCTCCAAGGTGGGGACTGATACTGGAAAAGAGGTTAACCAGGTGTGTTTCATCCTCAATAAAGAAACAGAAACCCAGAAAACCTCCCTTCAGGTACCACTGATTAACACTGACAAGAACATCACTGATTCCCTCCCCAAACTTGACATTCAGTCCTGGAAGTCCTGTTAAATACGGATTGGACACTGGGGTTAGTAGAACAGATGACATCAGTCAAAATAATACGGCACAGGCTTTGTGGTTAACCATAGATTTCTGTCCAGTGAACTGGAGCTGAGAGTAACGCCCTTCCCTGAAGCTGAGGTCTGGACCAGAAGGCCTCCAAGATGGGATTTGATACTGGAAAAGAGGTTAACCAGGTGTGTTTCATCCTCATTAAAGAAACAGAAACCCAGAAAACCTCTCTTCAGGTACCACTGATTAACACTGACAAGGAACACCACTGATTCTTCCCCAAACTTGACATTCAGTCCTGGAAGTCCTGTTAAATATGGAATTGCACACTGAGCGTTAGTTAGTAGATTTGCTGGAGGAAGCCAAGAGTTGGATGCATGCTGCTCGCCAACCACCTGTCCAAGTACCCCAGTGGAGCAGACCCCACGGCATGCCTTGAAGTTGACATCACAGCCAGAGGTGGTGATGCCATAGAAAGGCTGGTCACAGGAGCTATCGCATTTAGGGTTAACCCCCAGGGCCATGTTTTCTCAGTTACTCAAGAGAGGCACAGATGCCCCAAACCAAGGCTGACTCTACCAAAGGTCCTGCTAAGGACCTAGTGGATACTGAGGTGTGGCGGGCCAGGTGCCCTTGGTTGTAAATAGAAGTGCACACACTCAGGTCAGCTGATCACTCGAGGATTTGGGGATGGTATAGACAGCATGCCCCTTCCCTTGAACTTGGATGCTTCCACATCTGGGAAGCCCTCCAAGGAAAGAGATTAGAGTGAAAATCAGTCCAATTCAGTCACATTGGGTACACGTGACGCGAACGCCTCGCAGACGCTCTCTTCAGAGTCTAGCAGAGTGCAGCCGGCCCCGGTTTATTGTCTCTTTCCCCAAAAGTTGACACCTCTTCCAGGAAGTTCTCCAAGGGGGCATTAGATACTGAGGGTTAGTGGACCAGGTCACAAACGGCACATATAAAGCGTGTGCTCTCTGGTCAACCATCTCATGTATCCAGGCACGTGCTGACACCACGCTCCTTGTTCGCAAGTTAACCCTGCCGCCAAGCCAGAGCAGTGTGCTGAGAAGAAGGCTGCCACACGTGAGTTATCGTCACACACAAGACAAACACATCACAAACCCCGCTGGGTTGCACTGAGCGCAGATCTAGTGGCCCCACCCCGCAGTTGATGTTAGCTCCAGGAAAGCTTGCAAGGCGGGATTAGATACTGCAAAGAGGTCGACCGTGTAATGTGCGCCATAAATAAAGCGAACGCGCCACGGACCACCTCTCTCCAAGTACCAAGCAGCAGCCGTACTGACACCAGGACAGTGGCTCTTCCTCAAAGCTGATATCACCTCCTGGAAGTCTTCCGAGGCGAGATGTGATATTGAGAAGAAGTAGACCATGTGTCCTACGTTATAAATAAAGCGTACACACCATGGTCAACCGCATCTTCAAATACCAGGAAGTGACGGTGACCCCTGGCTCTCTTCCTTTCACCTGCTATCACCTCCAGAAAGCCCTCACAATGTGCATCATGAACTACCAGCCACCGGCAATGTGACAATGACCACAAACTCACATCCAATGCCACCACCACCTCCAGGATGCCCTGTAAGGCTGGGACCGGTGCTGAGTTCTTGGCTGGTGGACCAAATGGCCAATGTAATAAATAAAGGACAGGGTCTGCAGCCAACCACCCGGTGACCTGCACTGCATAGTGGCTACCACGCAGGCCTGGCTCTCGAGTCGGCAAGGCCTCCAGGAAGCCCCAGGGCTGCCTGATGCTGAGAATGAGTGGACCATGCTACATCTGTCATTCAACAGTGCATACGCTTTTTGCTCTACCATCTCTCCAAGTACTATAGAATGGTGCTGAAGCCAGATCAGTGTGTCTCCCACGAAGGTGACTTTGCCTGTCTCTGGGAAGCCCTCTGTGACTGAATTTGATATTGAGAAGACGTGGACCATATTACATACGACACAGAGATAGCGCATGTTCTATGGTCAACCATCTTTTCAGGTACCTTGGAGAGGGCTGATGTTAGAGCCGGTGTCTCTTTCCTCTCGCTAGCATCACCTCCAGGAAGCCCTCTGAGGCCTGATGCAGTATTGAGAAGAGGCCACCATGCAATGTCTGCCACAGATGCAGTGGACACAGCACAAAGGAACCCCTCAAGAATGGAGATGACGCTGGAACTAGTGCTATGCCTGGCACTTGTTACTCCCTACAGAAAGCCCCCAAGGTGCACGCTGTTATAGGAAGGTGGACCAAGTAACATGCGTTGTAAGTAAAACATATGAAGCATGGCCAACTTCTACTAAGTACCCCGAGGCAGTACTGGTACCAGAACTGGTGCCTCGTCTCCTGAGCTTAACATAACCTCCTTGGAGACTTTCCAGGCTGAAAGGGATACTCGAAAAGAAGTAGACCATGTTACATACGTCATGAGGAAAAGACATGCAGTGTGGCTGAACCCTTTTCAGGTACCGTGAGGTCAGTGAAGAGGCCAGAACCAGTGCTCTGTCCCCGAGGCTGGCAGCTTCTTCAGCAAGTTCTCCAAGCAAGGGCTCTGGACTGGAGATAGGGAAGAAGTGGGCCACGGAGGTACTTCCTCTGTAAACATACACAATGGGTCGATCAGATCTTCATGAGGATCAGGGCTGAGTCCAGAGCTGGGGCATCTTCCCCCGACATGGCTAGACTTGAGATGGAAAAAAGATAGACTGTACACGCATCAGCAAAGACAAAAATGAGTCAGTGCGTCTTCAAGTACCTGGAGTGGCATCGTCTCCTGGACCCATATCTGCTCCTACATGGGCGTACTGTCCTGAAGTCATCTGAGGAGAGCTTTGAGGATGAGAGGTGGCCTGTTTCACATCCCTCCTTCATGAACATTAGTGGCACCTGCCACCATTTCTTCAATTACTCCAGAGGGATGTGCCAACATGGGCAGCAGGACACCTTCCTGGAGGTCATCCTTGTCCTGATGAAGCCACTGGAGGCTGTGTTTGGCACTGAGAAGAAGACCGCGTCACAAGCATTGACAGAGAAAGCACACATCTAAGAGTCTACCATTCCGCCAAGCACCATGGCATGGCGAGGATGCCGAGACCCGTGGCTCTCCTCTAACTGCAGGCTTTCTTCACGGAGGTTTGGATGGCTGGGCTGGATACCAAGAAGCGGTTTACCGTCCCACATACATATTGAAAATGTATGTGGGACGGTAAACCATTTCTTCAAGTACCGCACGATGGTGATTGTGGCTGGAACAAGGCTCAAGTCCACGAAGCTGCCCGAGGGTGCCTCTTCTAGGCTGCATTTGAAGCTGAGAAGAAGCAGGTCACAGAGTCTACTGAATAAGTGTTGCGTAGTCAACCACGTCATTGAATGCCATGGAATGGCACTGATTCCGGAAAGAATCAAGGTCTCCTCCCCAGGGATGGAGCGATTTCCCGAGGCAGAACTTGATTTAAGAGGAGCGAGATTATGCCATTTTGCATCATGCAGAAAAACACATGCCATACAGAAAACCATCTCTTCGGGTATCATGGAGAAGTGGTGGTGGGTCCAACGGTTCCTCCCCGAAGACAGCGTTGTTTCCAGGAGCCTCGGGGATGGATTTGATACTGAGGGTTAGTGGACCGTGTTACATACGTCACAGATAAAGCGTACGCTATACGGTCTACTATCTCTCCAAGTACCACACAGAGACGCCGAGGACAAAGGCTCAGGACACATCCAGAAACCCCTCCAAGGCCTTGAGCTGGGTGGAACCAGAAGGGAGGTTGAGCACAGCACATGCATCATGCCACAAGCACACACAGGCCAGGAGTCTCCTCTTCATGGTCAGGGGTTGACATGGATGCTCGAAGCAGTGGCTCATCCCCAAAACTGGCAACTCCTCCAGGAAGCCCTCCAAGGCTGAAAGTTCCACTGAGAAGAAGTGGATGATGATATGGATTTCATCACTCCATAAATACTGATTAAGTGCCCACTATGTGCCAGACACACTGTGCTGGGTCTGAAGGAGTGGGTAGGTGGGAGGGAGGACATGCCACATGGCTAATAGAGCTGGTTGGGGGAGTGGGGAGAAAATCAGAAATACAAAATGGCCCATGTGCAACCAAAGAACATCCGTCTAGTTACACTGACCAGGCCAAGAAATAGTACTGGGCAACTGAAGCCCAGATCTTACCTATTAGTGAGCTCTAGTCTTGGGCATTTGAAAAAAAAACAAAAAACCAAAAACAGTGCTGTAAGGCCATATCTGCCTCAATACCAAAGGCATTTCCAGGAGGTCCTCTTAGGTTGGATTAGATTCTGAGCACCATGCCATCTTCATGAACAAAGCAGGAGTTGTTTTGGTCAACCACCTCCCTAAGGACAGAACCACTGTCTCATTCCCAGACTTGGCACTGCCTTCGGAAAACCCTCTGAGACTGAATGTAAGATTGATCAGAGGTGGACATTAGTATAAACAGGAAAGCAACTCTTCAATGCCACACAGCGGAATGAAGGATGAACTGGTGGGTCCCCCTGAAGGTAGTACTGGCTCCACGAAGCCCTCCAAAGCTGGCAGGCTACTGGGAAGTGGTAGCCCATGTCACACAAATCCCTCCTTTCGCATAGGCCACATGGCAAACCATCTCTTCCAGAACCACGGCTGAGGCTGGAACCGGTGTCTTGGACCCAAGTTGCATCACTTCCAGAAAACTCCCCAGAGAGTGCATTTAGTGCCTAGAAGAGCCAGGCCTTGTTGCACAAGTCAGACATCAACCATGAACCACAGAAATTGCCGTGGAGCAGTGCTGAAGCTAAACCCAGTGTTCTCTTCCCTGAAGTTGGCAACACCTCCAGGAAGCCCTCCGAGGATGGATTGGATACTGAGAGTTAGTGGACCATGTTACATAGGTCAAAAATCATAACGCCTACGTTCCATAGTCTACCATCTCTTCAGGAACCACGGAATGGTGCTGACCCCAGAACCAGGGCCTTGCCCCTGAAGTTGGCGTCACTTCCAGAAAGCTTTCTGAGGCCTGATTTGGCATTGGAAGCAGGCACATGGTGAACATAAACAACCCCTCCTCCAATGTGGGGCAGTGGCATTGATGGGGGAAGGGATGCCTCTACCCTAAGTGGTAATTCCTCCAGGAAGGCCATGTCAACTCAGAAAGATTGCGACAAGGCAAAGTGTACAACATTGACCATGCTTTGGCCATCATGTGGTCAACTATCTCTTCCTCAAGATAAAGGGCACTGTTTTGTTCTGCATGGCAAACGGGACACTCTAAGGGCACAGTTCATCATATGAAAGGGGGTCCCTCAACCTCTAGGTAACAACGTCCCAAGCTCACCCAAGTTCTGATGGTCCTCACCATGCTCTAGACCACCTTTGGAGACTCAAACCACAGAGCTGAGTGGGCACTGTGTTCCTCCACCTCCTCATCAACCTCTCTACCTCCTTCAGGAGGTCTTCCTTAATTTTCTCCATCCCCTTTCATGGCACAACTATCCCATGTGAATGGGATGCAAAGCAATGATTGGTTAGCCTCCAGGGAAAGGACAAGGGCAGACCCCTCAGCAGCCCTGCAGGAGGCACGGTTGTCCTCTAAAGTCCTGAACCCCAGTGTAGACTGGGCCCTGCAACCCAGTTGTTGGAAGTCCTAACTCCTTAGGAAGTCACTCAAGGCACCATCCTCCCCTGCTCCCTCCACGCATGAGCTAGTCCAGTCTAACAGATTACCCTCCACACCCCGTGCACTGTCCACATGCCTTTGCTGGCACTACTCCTCCACCCACAGCCAATGTCTGCTTACATCTCTCTCAAGCCCAAGCAAATGGCAGTTCCTCCATAAGCCCCGACTCCGCCTCAGGTGCATGAGCCCCGGCCCTGCCTGCACCTGTACTGCAGCCCACTCACATTTTCCATGTGGTCACTCATAGAAATAAATTTATATTTACTGAACATCTGTGAGGTGCTGGAGCTAGACAGTAAATAAGACACAGTCTCTGCCTTCCTGTAGCTTCCAGCACTGTGGGGGAAACCAACATTAAAATAGTGATTGCAGAAAATTGGTTTCAAAATTTGAGGAGGCTAAAGTGTTGTGAAGGAGCTGACAGCATTTAATAAGAGGTTCTCGCCAATCAGGGAAAACTTCTCAGAAGTTTAGATTCGAAGATGAAGGATGAGGGGACTAAGCCAATAAGAGAAAGGACAAGAGTGGACACTGTAGGGTAAAAGCAGAGGACCAGATGGAGCATGGGTCAGATGAACATGGTCAGAGTGGAGAGTGGACTGGATGGAGTGTGAACTGGATGGGGTAGTGGCCGAGGTGGGACGTGAATTGGATGGAGCGTGGTCTGTGTGGGGCATGGACTGGATGGAGCATGGACTGGCTGGGGTGTTGACTTGGGGGAGTGTGAACTACATGGGGTGTGGACTGGATGCAGTGCAGTCTGGATGGAGGAGTGGTCTGGATGGGATATGGACTCGATGGAGTAGCGGACTGGATGGGGTGTGGTCTGGATGGGGTTTGGCCTGGACTGAGCACAGATTGGATGGAGTAGTGGTCTGGATGGGGTGTGGATTGGATGAAGTACATACTGGATGGAGGAGTGGTCTGGATGCAACGTGGACTGGATGGAGCGTGGACTGGATGGAATAGTGGTCTGGATGGGGTGTGGACTGGTTGGAGTGAGGTCTACATGCAGTGTGGACTGGATGGGGTGTGGACTGGATGGGGTGTGTACTAGACAGGGTGTGGACTGGATGGGGTGTAGACAGGATGGACTGTGGACTGGATGGAGTAGTGGTCTGGATGGGTGGTACACTGGATGGGATGTGTACTGGATGGAGTGTGGTCTGGGTGGGATGGGTACTGGATGGGATGTGGTCTAAATGGGGTGTGGTCTGGATGGGGTGTGGTCTAGATGGGGTGTGATCTAGATGGGGCGTGTACTGGATGGGGCGTGGTCTGGATGGGGCGTGGTCTGGATGGGGTGTGGTCTGGATAGTGTGTGGTCTGGATGGGGCGTGGTCTGGATGAGTATCCATGTGAATTGAGCCCAGGGAGCCAGAAACGTGCCAGAAATGAGTCTGAGGAGCTGGGTGGGGCCAGATCATTCAGGACCTTAAAACAAAGGTAAAATTCCAAACTTCTCCTCAGGCTAAGGGGAAGCCATTATTAGCTGATAAAGGACAAAGCCAGCTTCCTATTTTTACAAGATTTCTCTGGCTGATATGAAATCTCTGGCTGGTGTTGCTGGGAGTAGGAGCAGGAAGAAAGAGTATAGGACCCCAAAGAGAGGATGGTAGGAGTCATGGAGACAGGAAAGCGGCCATGTTTCCAAATATTTAGGAAGAAGAGCACAAGAGACTTGGCAACAGCCCAGATGTGGACAAGGCATGGTGGGCCATGAGAAAACATTGGATGTCCTTGCGGGTGTCTGGCCCGGGAGCTGGCTGTGAGTGGGACCACTCTCGGGGCTGGGGATCACTAGATGTGGACCAAGTGCTAGTGAGGCACACTTAGTTTTAAGTGTGCTGAGGTTGAAGTGCCACCAAGAAATCCTAGTGGAGATTCTGAGTTGGCAGTTGGTGGAGGCCCCTGATGATCTGTACCTAGCTCTCTGGGTGGAGCGGTAGGGTTGGGAGCCACAAAGAAGTGAGATACAGAGAAGCCACCAAGCAGATGGCAGCTAGGTGAGGGGAGTTAAGGTGGATTCTTGAGGTCTGTAAACATAAAGGGACTAGAACACGAGAAGAGCCAAGTGGGGGCTCCAGTGTGGGGGGAACTCACTCAGGTCCTCCCTTGGTATGGGAACTCCTCTGGGGCAGGAAAGGGCTGTACTGGCCTCAGCTTTGTACCCCTAGCTCCCGGCACAGGCTGTGCATGCCACAGCATGGTTAGGAAGGAAGGAGTACGAGAGAGAGATGTGAAAAGCATCCATGTCCTCCTGGAGAAAGTGGCCTGGGTCCCCACTAGCCTCTTGGGTATCTACAGAGGTGAGTGGACCCACCTTCTCACCCAGCCTCCCAACACACCAAACTTGGGCCTGGAAGCTCCTGCTGACTGCAGATGGCTGGCAACCCTTCTCATCCCCCAGACCCCAGTCACTGTTCCACTCCCTCACCCATCCATTCTTGCAAAGGTGCACAGACTCATCCACTCCTGCACACACTCTTCTCCCTGAAGAACCCACTCCTTCACAGAGTCATCCACTCCTCAGCTACGCATCCTCTCACTGGCTCGCCCAGGTACTCTCTTGGATACTCAACCATTGATGCATTTTCTAGCATTTGCCCTGTGCAGAGGCTGAGGCTGACTCAATGCTCCTGCCTTCCAGGGGCTCACAGGCTGGATAAGGGAAAAACAGATACTCAACCCACACAACGCTGATCGGTGAATTCAGAAGTGCATGAAGTCGTAGGATTTGAGGTCTACACGATCTATGGTCCAGAAACAGTAAGCAGCCTCACCTACTGCAAGGGGGAGGGCAGACCACAGAGGCAGAGAGAGGCCATTTGTGCCCCCCAAAGCACAGGGCACAGGACCAGAGGGATGGTTAGTAGAGGAGGCAGGGATAAAACTCACCGACACCTTCCTTAGCGTTTGGGAGGGCGTAACAGTGGGAGGAAAGGGAGGAAGCAGATGAATATGAAACTTAATTATTCCACACAGGGCAAAGTCAGAGAACACTATTTCATTTGTTACCATAGAGAAATAAAGATGTAAGCGTAGTTTTTCAGAAACTGAAATGTAAGCACCAACAGACATAGAAACTGGTTATGTACTTTCCAAATCACACAGAAAATTAAAATTAAAAAAAAAAATGTAGTCTCTGTGATATAACAGAAGATAGCAGGGAAGAAAGGATGAAAAAAATAAAACAAGCATTAAGTACAATTTTTGTTTAAAGCGCAAACGTGACAATTAAGGGACCAAACGTAAACGGGTTACATGTTCTTTCCAAACAGAATGCTCAGTTTGTGTCAAAAGACTCCAACTGAAACTATATGTTGTCTATTTGGAATACAATTTAAATAAATTAACTCAAGAAAATCCAAAGCCGAGGGATGGCAGGGATAAACAGGATGGCCTCAATTTCCATGCGCTGGAATCCCAGGGAGCCCACACAATCATGCACGGACATCCCCCAAGCCACGGAATGCAGACAGCAGCTGACTGCCAGCAAGCAGTCAATGGCACCCCCAGTTTTGCATACATAGCCATTTTTTTTTTTCAGTTTGCTTGTGCAATTATTTAAATATTTCTTTGCAGAGGCTTTCAAAGGGTATTCTCAGGGGCATTTGGGGTCCCCCATAGCATTTTAAGGAGGGTGTCCAGCACCAACAGCTTGGGGTCACTGCACAGCCCCAAACAAGGCAGACCTGACTTGATCTATTTTACTTACTGGCCTTCTGGGTAATATTTGGTCTGAATAAAGGGTTTGGCTGCCTTTGAAAACCAGTATTTAACTACATTTTGCTCCACTGTTGTATAAATAAGTGGAAAATGGAAAAACAAAGTTGCTGACACCTGTGGTAAGAGCACAGATCTCCTATATACTTCAGAAATTAGTATAAACATGGGCATTGTTAGGCGGACCCAACATGGCCCGTCTTTGGCCTCAATAATTGAATTTAAGGCAGTTGACTGTGTGTTTGAAAAGAACAAAACTAAAGAACATCCATGGAATGTTAGAAATTGCCTGGAAGATTGAGCTCTCGAGGAGCAAAATTCTTTGGAACATGCAAGTCTCCAGCTCAACTTTCAAACAACACTTTGCCTTCATTACAGGCTTCCAGAAACAATTACATGAGCAAGTGAGGCTACCTAGCTCAGGAACACAAATTAAAAGAAAACAGATGTGCTTCTGTGATTTCAGGTCATTAAACCCCTCTCAGAGAGGGAAGGTATAATCCACAACAGTGACATGGCACTCATGAACATTTGCATTAGAAGTAAAATAGGACCCAAACAAGGAAAATAGAAACATCGTTTCCAAAACTCTTCCAGTCCTAAAAATGTCAAATAGCTAGGAAGTCAATGATAAGCATACCCCAAATCTAGAAGCAACAACAAACTTAACAGAACATGAGAAAAACGGGAAAGAAGCCCACCTCATCAACATTAGGTCACCGTCCAAAAAGTTCCAAGCAATGTAATGAAACAAACAAAAGCCAGATACGTCCAGTAAACTCTTAGATTGAGATTCAAAATACGGTTGCTTATACATTACGTAATTCTTTGCTAAGAAAATCCAAATAAAGACTAAAAAGCTAATAAAACTAAATGTCTTTACATCAAAATCCATACCTTATAAACAAGGAGTACATCTTACTTTTAAATGCCCACAAAAGACATTTACAAAATCAATTATATTATGCAGAAAAAAGTCATCAATAAATCCCCCAAAGTAGAACTTGTGTCCACATTCTCAAGCCACAATAAAATATAACCACAATTGAATTAAAAGTATAAACAACTTACAACTTTAAAAAATTAGAAATCAATTTTTTAAAATCAGCTCTACTTTTGCACATTTAACTCAGATAATTATTTCTTCTAATAACAAGAAGAAATAAGAAGCCTTATAACAAATATTTGAAGGTACTGAAGACTACATATTAAGCCATATGAAAATGCAGTCAAAATTGCAAACAGAAGCAAGTTCATACCATGAAATATTTTCATTATTAAAGAAGAATAACAATAGGGCATATATGGACAAATCCATAAAACAAAGAAAGCAGAAGAAAGAAATCAATAAAGACAGATATTATTTAATTTGAACACAGGCACACAAAAACCAGTTGAACTGACAAGTTATCCCAAGAACAGATTCTTTGAAAAACCTCTAAAACAGATATTCTTCCAGGTCATCTAATAAAAAAGTGATAAAGTATGCATATACAAAATTAAGAATGACAGAAGTGATGTAATCATAGAAATACATTAAAATTCTAGTATAAAAATACTATAATCCTATGTGAATAAATGTTTAAATCTCATAAAAATCTATTATTTTCTAGGATAAATAATATCTAAAAACATTAGTGAGCACTCATTATGTGCAAGAACCAGTGCAAGGTAACTATATCTCTTAATCCTCACACCGGTCCTGTTAGGGCCCTCGGAGGCTTTCGTTTTAACCATTTAACAAATGAGGAAACTAAGAACTAGGGAAGTGACACAGTGTCCCCATCACATGGAAAATGAGAGAGCCAAAATCTTAAACTCAATTTGTCTGATTCCAGTGCCTGCACATTTAAACACTGAGCTATATTAGAAAAAGAAGCAAAAATTCTAAAGATGTAGAAAACCTAAAGAATCCAATAAATACAGAAGAAATAAGAGACGTTGCCAAAGACTTATCCCAGGCTAGTCACATAGGTGAGTTCTTTCAAGCTTTCCTGGACTAAATCATTCAAATACTGCATATATGGTACAGAACACAGAAAAAGAGGGAATGTTACCTAATTTATTTTACAAAGTCAGCATAACTTTGACACCCAAATTCAACAAAAAAATAGATTTGGAAAATTCTAAATGAAATATTAGCCTAGCAAATCTTGTAGTATATTAAAACAACAATACACCATAATCAAGTAGAATTCAATCCAAAAATGTTTCAAAGTTACGAAACAGTTTATTATATCAACAGATCAACAGAGAAACGCAACATGGTATCTACAGATATCAAAAAAACATTTCATAAAATTCTAACTCCAATCCTGATTTTAAAGTCTTATGTAAACTAGGTATAAATACTTCATTTATTTAAAAAAATCTCAACTGAAAAATGATTTGCAACCATACTTAAAAGTAAACCAGAAACAAGACAAGATTTCTGTTATCAATAATACAATGTTTTAGAAGATCTAGCCAAAGGAAAAGAAATAGATGAGATAAAATGACAGACAAAAATTGCATTATATATAGATATGAATCACTCTTTTTTTTTTTTTTTTTTTTTTTTTTTTTTTTTTTTTTTGAGACGGAGTTTTGCTCTTGTCGCCCAGGCTGGAGTCCAGTGGCACGATCTTGGCTCACTGCAACCTCCGCCTCCCGGGTTCAAGTGATTCTCCTGCCTCAGCCTCCAGAGTAGCTGGGATTACAGGCACCCACCACCACGCCCAGCTAATTTTTTTGTATTTTTGGTAGAGACGGGGTTTCACCATGTTGGGCAGGCTGGTCTCAAACCCCTGACCTCAGGTGATCCACCCACCTCGGCCTCCCAAAGTGCTGGGATTACAGGCATGAGCCACCATGCCCAGCCATGAATGACTCTTTACCTAGAAATTCCAAAACACTCAACTAGAAACTTGCAGAACAAATTAGAGAATTCAGTGAGATGAACAGTAACAATATATAGACACTTCCCTACATACCAATAACAACCAGTTACAAAATATAAAGAAAGTGGATCAAATTCACAATAGAAGCCACACTTAATTTCCTGAAATAAAAGTAACAAATTGTGAATCTATCAAATTTGACAACTTATGAATATATATGTATACATAAAGCTGCAAAATATCATGCAAAGCCTGTTTCAAAAAATATTAACTCTCTTTAAATTAACTGACAGCTTTATAAAGTTCCACACAATATCCATAAAGAATGTTTTTAACTTTACAATATCACTACAGTTCATCTGAAAGAATATACAAATAAGACTAACGGAGAAAATCTTGACAAATAAGAATTAAGGAAGACTATTGCTACTGAGTAATAACACATTTTAATAATACAATAAACTAAAATAAAGCAATGACAAACCAATGGATAATAGAAAACCAGAACAAGAACCCAAACTATAAAAGTATCTAGCATGTAGTAAATGTGGAAGTGGAACAATTAGTTATTTCTCACAATAATTAAGTTGATAAGTAAAGATTCAAATATAAAAGATGAAATCATGAAAGAACAAAAAAAAATTAAAGTTCAGTTTGGGAAAGGACTTTCTGAGCCAAAAGAAAAACGCAAGTGAAGAAATTGTAAGGAAAAATTAATGATAAATTTTTAGAACATAGTAATTTTTAAAATAAAAAATAATTTATGAACAAAATGGAATGGCAAATGAAAAAGTGGGGGATCCAGGTAACATATGACAGAAAAAGAGTTACTATTCTTGTTAAAAAAAGGTCTTACAAAATCAAAATAAAAAATGAACACACCTATAGAGCAAAATGGGTAAACGATTTCCAGTTCAAAGTGGTAAACTGAATGAAGCTTGCCTACTCTGCAGGGAGAAAAAAATTTCAAAAGACCTATTATTAATATTATCAGAGATATTAAAGAAGCAATTGCACTCATAAAACAAAATGCTATATAATATTTAGAATATAATTTAAAAATTAAAAATTAGAAATATGAAAGCAGAAATGAAAATAAGTTAAAACATGAAGGTAGGGAAATCCTTCTTAGAAACAGAACATGAATAATAAAAGTTAAAAATCAAAGGAAAAATAGGGAAATATTAGAAAACTAGTCAGGAGTTCCAACATACAAACAATAGTAATGCTAGGAAGAGAGGCTGGGCGTGGTGGTTCATGCCTGTAATCCTAGCACTTTGGGAGGCCAAGGTGGGTGAATCACTTGAGGTCAGGAGTTCAAGACCAGCCTGACCAATATGATGAAACCCCATCTCTACCATAAATACACATATTAGCCAGGTGTGGTGGCACACGCCTATAATCCTAGCTACTTGGGAGGCTGAGGCAGGAGAATTGCTTGAGCCTAGGAGGCAGAGGTTGCAGTGGGCCAAGATTGTACCACTACACTCCTGCCTGGGCAACAGAGTGAAACTCCATCCAAAAAAAAAAAAAAAAGGTTGGGGGGAGAAAAGAAAAAGAAAAGAAAAGAAAGAAAAAAAAGAAGGAAATGCTAGGAAGAGAAAACAAATATGAGGAAATGATCCAACCAGTTGTTCAAGACAAGTTTCTAGAACTGAAGGACAAGTGTCTTCAGGCTAAAAGAACCTGGAAAAATGGACAAACATAGATGTACATCAATACACAAACGCATGACATTTTAAGACATTGGAAGACAGCAAGAAAGTTCTACAAGTTCCAGAAAGGAAGAAAAAAAAAATCACATAGAAGGGATGAGGCATCACAAAGACTTCAGACATCTCACCAATAACACTGAAAGCCACAAGATAATGATTTGTTCTTTCAAAATCTGAGCCAAAATTTAAAAAAAAAAAGGTTTCCAACGTTGAATTCTATACTCAGCCAATCTTTCAATGTCAGTGTGGGCTAGATACTTTCCTTTTTAGATGTGAAAGAGCTCTAAAAACTTACCTTCCATTAAGCATTTCTACAGAAACTGCTAGAGGATGCACTCTAGCAAAACAAAGGAGTAAACCAAAAAGGATGATAACATGAATCTACAAAAGTAGGCAATCTACAAAATCCAGCTAAAGAGAGAGGATCAAAGGAATCCTCAGAAGGAGAATGTGAAAGATATTCCAAGATGGTATCCAGAACCCTAAAGATCACCCAGTTCATAACAAACCGGCCAGAAGGCTCTGGGAAGACATTTCTAGATAGGACAAAACACATTTTTAAAAAAATTAAAAATAATGTGTTTGAATATGTTGAGAGGCTAGGGATAAATCAGCTAGGCTCACAAAAAAACTAACCAATCAAAGAGAAAAAAAATACAAGATAATTACTAACTCCAAGAGAAAAAATAGTCGTGAAGGAAAGGTAAATTGTAGTGCTAACGCTCAGATTTCAGGGGTGCTTACACTCTCATAAAAAGGTGAACTATGAATTTGGATCAAGCACGAACTATGTACTAAATATATTGAGGATGGTGCACAGAAAGAAGGGAGGAGGGGGCGGTGAGGCCAAGGAGTCAAATCCTCATCTTCTACAGTTATAAAGTCACGATAATGCCTAAGCCTCAAAAAAGAAAAAGAAAATCAAGAAGTAGAAGAGAAAAACAATGTTACTTAGATATTCGGATGTAAATGTCAAGAGAAACAGTTAAAGGAGTTAAAAACTATTGCTTCCGTTAAGCAGAAAATTAGGGTGGAGTTGGGAGAGTTGGAAGCCTGCTGCTCTACAACCATCTTGAAACAATGCATATGCATGACTTTGACAAAAGTAAAAACTAAATGAAAAATGAAAAAAAAACCTGAACTGGCAATTCAGATACAGATAACCAAAAGAGACAGGGGGAAATGTTTTTTATCACAGGTAATAAAAGAACTGCCAACGAAAAGAACGAAATACTGTGTTTTGACAAATTGGCAAAGGTGAACAACCTTGATAATTCCCAGAGAAACAGGCACTTTTCAAACTAATTCTGAGAATGTAAGCTGATACAAGCTTTAAGAGGGCAATTTGGCCATAAAACGCTCACACCTTTTGACACAGAATGAACTGCAGAAAGTGAGCCAGACACGTATATGACGATGAATAAACAAAGATGTCCTTCCCCATTTGCGCAATTCAACTTCTAAATGGATCTAAATATTCAATAAAAGCAAACCAATTAATTACAATAGAGCCATTTGCTAGAACCCTATGTAACCATTAAAAAGCACAAGATAAGAAATTGCTTAATGGCTTGGGAAATGTTCAGGATATATAATTAGTGGAAATAGAAGACAGGATGGCAATGATAAACTCAATTAAGCACACACAGACACGTACACACCTAATTTATAGAAAAAAACAAAAGGCCGAGGCTGGCCACCAAAACGTTGGCAATGGTGATCTGTGAGTGGGGGAACTAGGGAGAGTCTTGCTCTTACACTTGTTCTTTTCAATATTTTTCAAGCTCTGTATAATAAACATATATTTCTTTTTTAATAGGAAAAATATTTTTTAAAATTATGTGCAATAAAAGTCAGCCATTAGCTTAGGTTATTTTATGGGGAAAACATACATGACCCCTGCTTATTGCACTCTCCATTACGGTAATGAGTTAATAGAATGCAATTAGCTACATAATTTTTAAAAGAGCCTTCGGGCAGGGATGTGAAGGTTACCCTGGGCCCCATCTCAAGCTGGCATCTGGTCAGCTGCAAAGTAACACGACTCCCACCTCTTAGGTGGGACCAGAGATGAGGGACTTCTCTAGCCAGCCCTTCCCTCCACTCAGAGAAGCAGCTGTTAGAAATGACCCAGCCTCTGCTTGCTCATGTTCTTGGTGAGAAGCACGTGCATGCCAGCCCCTCTCTGAGGCCATCGCAGGCACTCCAGCCTGTCACAAAGCCCATCTCTGATCGCCTATCATCTAGTCCGAATTTGGCCCTTAGTCACAGGTACACAAGTATTTCCGAGTGTAACCAGGAAAAGCAGAGCTTACCCAGCAACGCACACGCTGAGCCCATCACGGTTGTCCTCTTGGAAGCCTGGCTCAGGCCACTGCACCTTCACAGGCTCTGGGCAGGACGACCTTCCGAGACAAGAGGGACAAGTCACACAACCTGCCCAATCACATGACTTATTGACAAGGCAGGGGGACCTGCCACAGTCACTGAGAGGGTACTTTGGGAATGGCAAGTCGGGTCAGAGCCGGCTCCTGCCTCCAGATACTGGGAAGTCAATGCAAAATGGACAACTACGGAACTGCACACGGGGAGTGATGAACGGGGCACTTGAACAGGTCTGGAGAAGGGCTGGGGGTTTCGAGGAGATCTTGAGACTGACAGACATGATGGAGGTGACAGAACTGAGGAATTACAAGTAAGGCTGGAGCAAGAGAGGAAAAGGAAAGGACACGGGGCCAATGAGATGGCGTGGCTTGGTGCACCCTGGAGCCCACCGGGGGGTTTAAGTGGCGCCGGTTATGCATGCATGTCACCCACAGGATACAGCCAGAGACGAGGCAAGCAAGCAGAGGGCATCCAATGGAGCCAGACAGGGAGGATGAGGCCCGACCAGGCAGGGGCAACTGGAAGGAAGTGAGGAGGAGAGGCATTCAGGGTGTCGTGCTGATGGGAGTCGGTGATGGATTGCTCCTGGAGGGTGCAGGGGAGGAAGAAGATGCAGCAGACCTTGGTTTCAGGATTACTGAGGCCATTCATCAAGATAAAGGAACTTGGGGGAAGGAGGGTGTACAGGTTTGGCCAAGTAGAGCAATGCATTGAGGTTTAGACCAGTCAAGTTATTGCTATTGTTATTATTACTATCATTGTCCTCAAACTCAGATATACACAGAATTGGACTGATTGTAGTCTTTATTCTGACACCAGTCAACATGAGTCCATAAGTGGCTCTATTTTAGTATCTTCATTTAACTTTTTAAGGATTCAGTGCCCATGGATAAGCCCAGCCTCCAACCCGGAACTAGAACAGTAACTATAACTGACATCCACCTGGGTCTTCTCCCTGTGCTGGGTCAACGTCCCACACAGCCAGGTGGGTCTGGGGCTTCCCGCTGGCTCTTCCATCTGAGGCTCTGATAGCCACTGGCTATGACCTGATCCTGGATTCAGGAGCTGTGCTTTGCCTATTCACTGCCTTGCTCATATCAGTAGAGTTCCTTCCATACCAATCTTGGCCCAGGGACTGACTCAGCCAGGCTCTCCTTGCTGGAAAAGAAATGGGCTGGTATTAATAGCAGATGAGTACCCAACAGGGGCTGTCCCTGAGGTCTTGGACGCAGGAATTTGGAGGCAAGCGAGCGGGTACCAAAGGCAAGGCTCTAAGGTTGGGGATGAGGCAGCTGAGAGCGGCCCCTGCACCCACACCAGAGAAAGAAGACGGCATTCTGTTGGCTGGGCCAGGAGCAAGGCTCTCAGCTCTGCAGCCCATATGTTCCGTGCATTTGGAAACATGCTGTTCGGGGTGACTGTCAGGAGCAGGAAAGGAGCTTTCCAGATGCTTTGCTGCGGGGCTTTATGAAAAATCACCAATTGGTCAACTTGGCCAGGAAAGTTTGGTAAGCTCTTTCATCCTGCTGAGCAAACAGTGAACATGTGCTGCAGTGCTCTCCGGACGGGGGCCTGCTCGTGAAAGGGGCCCTGACCCAAGCAAACAGATGGGAGACGAGGCAACCAGCCTCTGCAGACAGAGCCGCTGCCAGCTTCTGCTTCAATCCCCTACCTGTGTGTCCCGGGGGCAGTGAGCAGTACTGGAGGCAGGTGTGCGGACGCGAGATGCACCCCAGACTTGGCGCAGGCCTAGGCTGTCTGCATTCATCTGAGCCTCAGTTTCCTTCTCTGTAAGGAAGGCCAGTGACACCCCCCTGCAGCACTGGCAGGCTTCAGCAAGGTGGCCAGTGTGGCAGACTCCACCCGTGTCAGGGAAGCAGGGAGGGAGGGAGGGACAGCTCCCTGGGGGTCCCGCAGGGTTGGGCTGGGGAACTCGAAGGACCTCTGCCTCCCTTGTTTCCAGCTCACAAGGCTCATTTTTTTTTCTTTCTTCTTTTTTTAGAGATAGGACCTTGCTCTGTCACCCAGGCTGGAGTACAGTGGCACAAAGCCATACTAGAAGTCAGGGTAGAGGGGCATCCCGAGGGCCTCCTGAGTAGCTGGGACCACAGGTGTGCACCAACACACCCAGCTCATCTTTTTATTTTTTTGTAGGGATGGGGTCTTGCTATGTTACCAGGTTGGTCTCTTGGCCTCAAGCTGTCCTCCCATATGGGTCTCCCAAAGCACTGGGATTACAGGCATGAGCCACCACACCTGGCCCTCACAAGTCTCTTTTCTTAAGGCTCAATTCCACTCCAGAAAACCAACTAGCAAGGCTTGATTTCCTGCTTACCCCAGCCCTTGTCACACACCCCACTCTGTCTCTTCTTCCTCACAATACAAATCCAAACCCAGGCCACACAGCCACAGTCCCCGAGAAAGGATGGCAAGGAGGAAGCCTGGGAGGTGAAGCCAGGAGACCTTTATTGCAGCAGCGTGTGACCACAGGGCCCCGGGTGGCCCTTGGCACCCAACTCCATGGCTTTAGAGGGGTTGCTGCTACCTTTGGGACCCTTCCCCTCCAATATGGCTTCTCTAACTCTGATGAGCACCCACCAGCTGAGTAAACAGCTGAGCCAAGGAACATGATCCACAGTTCACTGGGGTATTAAATCTCTGGATTTGTGGCCTGCAGAGCAGTGGGGTTTTGCAGGGAGCAGGGGGTGGGGGGTGATGAAAAGGGAATGTATAGCACAGCTGCGTGCAAATGAGGGGGCCAGGGACCAGGGTCGCAGAGGAGGACAGGGGAACCCCGGGACACAGGGAGTCAGTTAAGCAGCCCTTTATGAAGTCTGAACTCTGGCTTGGGTTCCCCAGAGAACCCCACAGGAGAGTCCATCAATAAATGAAGCCAGGAGCCCAGCAGCAATGGGGTGGGGGTAGGGGCGGGCAGCTGAAGGAAGGGAGGCCACAGGAGGGACACATGTGCCCAGGATGGTCTTTGTCCCCTCTGAGTGGCTGCCAGCAACCCCGACTGGCAGGGGGCTGGCCGGGGTCACCAGCTGCTGCTGATACCAGAAACGTCTGGCAGGGATGGGGTTCAGCCCCCGCTGCAGGAGCAGGGCTGTCTTATTTTTTTTACCCCCCAAGACGGAGTCTCGCTCTTGTTGCCCGGGCTGGGGTGCAATGGCGTGATCTCAGCTCACTGCAACCTCCAGCTCCCGGGTTCAAACGATTCTCCTGCCTCAGCCTCCTGAGTAGCTGGGATTACAGGCGCGTGCCACCATGCCCAGCTAATTTTTTGTATTTTTAGTAGAGATGGGGTTTCACGATGTTGGTCAGGCTGGTCTCGAACTCCTGACTTTGTCATCCACCTGCCTCGGCCTCCCAAACTGCTGGGATGACAGGCATGAGCCACCCCGCCTGGCCCAGGGCTTTTATTTTGTCATGTTGAAAAAACACGTGCTGGTAGGCGAAGCCTCAGATCCAAGGACAAAGAAAATATCACCAAATAGCCCCAAAATTACAATGAGGATCAGGAGCCTGGAAGGACGGGGTAGAGGTGAGTGGGGATCAGAATGGAAACATCTTTCCTCTCTGTAGCGGACAATGTGGTGAGGGCAAGGGACTGGCGCCATCCTCCCTCTTCCCATTTCACAGATGGGAAACAACCTGAGCTGGGCTGTCATCGGCTCCGTCTAAAGGCTCCAATGAAGGCAGGGAGGAAATGTCTCTCTTCAAGAAGGTCATCAGAGGACACTGAGGTCCCCTTCAGGCTGGAGAAGCAGGTGGAGAGAACACGTGAATGCCCCAAGGCCAGCGTGGCTCACCCCACAAGGAGGAGAGTGACTCCTTCCACGTGCGGGGGCTGCGGGGCCTTTGGGGTTTCACGAAATGCCTTCCTGTGTGCACAGGCAGATGCTCACCTCTGACCGGGAGTGAACCCCTGAGTTCTCCCAGCGCGGTCTCCGGCTGAAGGACCATGTACGTGCTCCACGGGGGCAGGGCCGCACACATGTGCTCGTCATCAGTGCATACCATGGCACACACCAAGAGTTTTACAGAATAAACAAATGCAATGCACTTCCCTTTTACAGCTGAGGGGCACGAAACTTAGATGGTTCCGGGAACTTAACCAAGAACAGAGACCAGTATCTTCCTGGCAGAGAAAAGACAAAAGAAATCAAAAGAGAATAAGACATCTCGAATCCTCCTGTCCCAGGGGTCAGTCCAGATCTAGTGTCCACCCACTGAGGACAGCAGGGGCATAGGGACAGCCAGTTGTGAGGACACCAGCACTGAGAACCTGGCATCCGGGCACCCTAACCCTTTGTTTTCTGCCATCCCCCCAGCCCACTGCATCTGTGATCCTTGGTCACTGCTCTGCGTGGCAAGTGCCTGGATGCCTGCAGAGAGCACTGAACATTGAGTCAGAGCTGCCTGGGCCCTAATCGTGGATGGGATGGGCCCCGGGTCTCAGTTTCCTTGTTTGCACAATGAGGAACTGACATCACCCACCCGGGACATTCCCCAGATGAAAGGGGAACTGCTGCCTCTGCCTGGCACACAATAGGCATGATATAATTTTCCTTTCATTCTCCCCAGTGTCAGGGTCCACCCAGCGCCTGCTCCCTGGGAGAAAGGTCAGCCTCCAACCACTCCACCCTCTGAGCGGGACTGCACGATTGCTGGCCCTGGCCCTGAGTTCCCTCTCCTCCCAACCTGGGCCAAAGCTCCCATCCCACCTAGTGCCTGCACACTTGTCCCGTCCATTTCAAGATCAAATCAAGCTCCCTTCTGGGAGGGAGGCTTTGGGAGGGTTGGAGCCTTCGACCAAAGGCTCAAAAGAAGAGCTAAAAAGGATGGCCAAGTTCACTCAAGTTTCGTCAGAGAAGCAAAACCAGACCTCAGAATTCTGTCTCACAAACCATCAGCCTAGGTTTATTTTCAATCTTCCCTTCCCTTCTTTGGAAGGAGGCCCCCGCGACCCCCACAAGCCAGACTCAGCTCTGGCCAGTGGCCACAGGGTTTCAAATTTCGAAAGGGGCCTTTTGCAAAACGTTCAGTTTCAAGCCCTAGTTCGATTGCCCACATCCTGTCCAAGCTTCCTAGGGGAGTGAGATTTATTTAAGAGAGGAATAAAATCCCCATGTCCATGCCATTGAGTGAAAACATGCTCCGTCCCAGGCAATTTCAAGGATTAAGGTTACATATCTCTTAATGAGTCGCAGGTGGAAGGCAAAGTGGAGTTGGCTGGAGAAGGAGGTGATATTCCGCCATGCCAGTGAACCCAGTTCTCCACCAGGGATATAATTTGTGCCCCAGTATGACGGTACAACTATCCTTTTGTGCATCCACTCATTCCTTCATTCAACTGACGTTCTTAATGATCGGCCCCTCTGCACTGGGGTCTGTACGGGACAGTGGCGGAGTCTGAGATGACCAGGACAGAGCACCTATACTCAGGGAGCCGAAGGTCTGGTTGTGGAAGCAGACACCTAAACAAATCATGACCAAGCAACAAATGTTATGAATGAAGGTCAAGTTCATGACCACGCAACAGTTCAGAGTGTGGGGCAGCATAGCCCACCATGGGGAGAGAAGCAAGAGCAGTCTTGCATCCATGGAGCAGTGGGAGGGTGGCCACAGAGAGGGATTCAGGGGCAAAGGCACAGGAGACCCGGGGAGGCTCTGCCAGGCAGCACACAAGGGCAGGGGGCATGTAGTGGGAGGCATAGCAGGAGGCCAAGGAGCTGGGGCTCCATCCTGGGGACTATGGGAGCCATGAGCGGGCATCCAGGAGCAGGGACTCTGGGGCATGCATTCTAGAAAGGCTGCTCTAACTCCACCTCCCAGGAAGAGAACAGAGTGGAGGTGGGAGCAGAAAGACCAGCCCAAGATGAGGGAAGCCTGGGTGGCATGGTGGTGCAGATGAGAAGAGGGACCTGCGGGCTCACTGGGGGTTCTACAGAGGAGGGATGGGTGCCTGGGTGGAGACTGAACAACAAAGGCAGAAGGAGGAGGCAGCAGGGATGGTGCTTGGAACAGCGCATGCCCAGTGGCCCAGCTGCCTGCAGGATATCACTGTTTCTCAGGCAACCACTTTAAGAAACTCAGAACTGCAGTGGAGGAAAAAGAAAAGGTCAACTCATATTCCAGTCTACCTTTAGTTTGTCATTTGGCAAAATATCTGAGAGAAATACTTGGAAGTTGACAGGGCAGACTAAACTCTGACACTCAGCAGGGACTTTGTTAACAGGTGAGGGGCTTGAGCAAAGGGCAGGGTTCGACGGCTCACAACCGCCCAGGTCATTATCAAGCAGAACTCAAGTAACAGCCAAGCATAAACCCCCAGGTCCAGTCATTCCTCTTTCCTCCTAGATGTCCAAACACCCCACGGACCTGAGCCCAGGGAGCCAAAGCCACTGGCCATCTCTGACCATGGCTAGAGTTCTGTCCTTCTCTCAGGCTCTCCTCAAAGCCAAGGAGAGAAGCAAGGGGAACATCAGGACCAACCCAGCTGGCCGAGCAAATGACGGTCCCCAGAGCCATGGCTTCATAGCACTTATCACAAGTGTAATTAAATTCTTTTGCCAGAAACATTTGCTTAGAATCTCTCACCCAAGACTTGGAGCTCTATAAGGGCAGAGGTGGTGTCTGTCTTACTTCTTGTAAGATAGATTACTTACTTCTACCACCCAGCCTGTGGCACACAGAAAGGGCCCAACACCTTTTGTATAAATGAATGACTGGATGAACACCTAATTCACCTAACATTTCCTGATGTCTAGACCTTCTGTGGATTATAATGACATAAAAAGAACACCTGCCTCAAGAAGTTCATAGCCCTTTGGGATAAATTGGCAGCTCATAGCAGACAATGTGATGTGGGTTCTGGTGTGGGTATGGAGGAGTGAGGAAGGGCAGATGTGAACAGAGGACTGTGGGAAGGAAGCTAGGGGAGAGGGCGGGGGGCTGTGAAGATAGAAGAGGGGGTGACATGTGTGTCAGGCCCAGCACAGGCTGAGTAACCAGTGGGAGGGATGGGAAAACTAAATTAATTGCAAGTTGCTGAATGTTGAAAGGTCGTTTTGCCTCATTATTCAAGGAATTCAGTGGACGGGGGGCAGTGACAACCTAACTCCTCTCTCCTAGACCAGCTTTCAGACCAAGCAAATCTCAGAGTCTAGCCCTTGAATCTCACAGCCTTCTGTGCTGACGCTGACGCCCAACCCCAGCATTCAGAGGTCACCCTGCCACCAACGCAGCCTAAGCTCCTCTTATAAGGGGCTGAAGCTTGCCCAGATGGAAAACGGCTGACCTAGAAGAGTCAGAATAGGGGTCCCTGATGCCCCGAATTAAGAAGGGGGAGTCTACCTGATGTGCTCTGAAGTAGGAAGCCCAAATCAAGTCCTCACGAAGGAGAGGGCAGTATTCACACCAGATGACCAAGAACCAATCGCCAAGTTCAAAGGAAGGACGTGAGAACAGCAGTGAGAGATGAAATCCAGGGTCAGGAGCCAGCCAAGACAAGAGAAGACAAGAAATGGTCAGTGTGAGGCATACAGTGGGCCCTGAATACCTATATGTCGAATGAAGGAAGGGAGGGAAGGGTAGAGAGATGAAGGGTGGGTCTCGTGTATGTGTCCTACATAGAGTGTGGATATTGCCAACTCATTTTTCTGGTTGACTGTTCCCTGGTAGAAGGGCATGCCATGCCATCTTGAAGGTCTGGACTGACCCAGAATACCATCCAGACTGGCATTCTTCCTAGAACTCAGTTGAACTCTCCAATCTTCTGGAAGAGGGGAATTTGAGTATCACATCCATTTGAGAGCTCTTAAATTAATGCATTTGAAATCATCAAATATAGCTACGTTGGGTGGGGATGAAGAAAATTGGCATGTAACATTTCTGAAACATCTGTTTCCTCCCAGGTACCACACTATGTATGTAACATGTATTAAATAATCTCCTGTAAAGCAGCACATCCACCCAGGCAGGAGATTGTTATTCTCATCTACCAGATAAAGGTTAAGGGCTACTTCAACACAATGTCCCACAACTACAGCAAGGAGGAACGTGGTTTGCTTGGAAAGGCATGGAGTGGGCCCACTTGCTGAAGGCATAAAAACAAGACCGGGTTATTTCTGATCTCCTGTCTTGGCAGAGGCAAGGGCAGCTTTCGGGAAGACCTAGGGCTTCCATTCCACCATGCCAAGCCAGCATTGCCCAAGGATGGGCCAACGTCCAGGGCAGTTTGAACTGCCAGTATCCTGTCTCACTGTCTGGCACTGGACACAGGAAGCTGGACTCAAGGCAGAATCTGCACTTGCGTAGGAGGATGCCACAAACCATCTGACACACAGCACACCTCCCCAAAGAACAGCTCCCAGGCCATTCTCAGACGGCCCATCCTGGTTCCAAAAAAGCGTATGTATTTTTAGCTATCGTTCATTCATTCAGCAACAATTTACTGTGCTCTTCCGAGGCTCAGAGCTGGGCAGGCACCAGGGATAGAGAGAATAATATGATCCAGTTCCTGGCCCCTGCAGCACATCAGTTTAGTGATCACATGTAAACAAACGCCCACAATAGTGTAGGGTGGGCGCTCTGATTATTTATGCTGTGGTGTGAAGCTGGGTCATGACTATTCTCTGTGGAACAGTCAGGGAAAGAGTCCCAGTGTGAGTTCATTCACTCACTGCCTTACGCTTCAATAAGTGACTAATTCACTAATTTACTGACTCATTCACTTATTCACTTACTCATTCCCAGAGCTAATTTATTCCTTGATTACATACTCATTCACTGACTCATTTGCTCACTCACTAATTCACTGTTCTATTCATTAGCTATAATATATCCATCATTTATCCATCCCTTTGTCTATCTATTCACTCATAATTTGTTTCATTCACTGACTTATCTACCCAGTTAATTTATTCAATTGTTTCCTCTTTCTTTGATTTATTCATTTGTAAACTCACTCATTCATAGATTCATTCATTCATTTGGTTCTTCACTGAGTCATTAACTCATTGATTGATTCATACATTGACTCATCTATTCATTTATTTCCTTATTACTAATTGACTTTCATTTATCCGTTAATTCATAAATTCATTCAGGAATTCATGGACCCATTGATTCACTCATCCATTTACATGTTCGTCTTTCATTTCTTGACTCCTTGACCTATTAGTCTTCCATTCATTTGCTCATTGACTTTAGTCTTTCATCATCCACTCATTCACTTTGTGACATTTCTGCTGACACGTGAACTCACCCACTCATTAACTCACCATGCATTTATCCACTGATCACTGACTCAGTCACTCATGGACCTATCATTTGATCCATTCACTCATTCATGTACTCCTTCCCATTTTTATTACTTCATTTATTCATTCCTGTGTTTACTCAAAGACTCATTTGTTCATGTACTGCTTCACTCCTCCATTCTTTTATTCACCATGTATTCACCTACTCATTCAACAGATGCTTATTGTGTGTGCTCTCCATGTAAGGCACAAGGGGCAGAGCAGTGAAGGACAGGAGTGTGGTCCCCAGCTTTGCGGAGCTACAGACTAGTGAGTCTGTCACTGGCTCAGGAGTCATCTCTTCCACAACTCACCTGACACTAAGATTGAGTTGAAGGCATACCTTCTGTGCTTCTGGAAAGTCCATCTACCTGTCCTATCTTATCAAATTGTGGCATTTATAAGTGGGTCTCCCTCTAACCTCACAGAGAGCCCATCTACCTTCCCTATTCTATTGAATTGTTGCATTTATAAGTGGGTCTCTATCTAATCTCACAGAGCTACTTAATGGGTGGAACTAAATTCATATATAAATGCCACTCCTGACATGGAGTCTGACAAGAATTAGCATCAATACTTGTTGAGCTGAAATTAATACCTTAATATTAGTTATTTTAGTACTCTCTCTGATATCACCCGCCAGAAAATTTTAAAATATGGGGTATAGGGGTTTCCTAACACCACCTCCAAATAAATCAGTTCACTAGAATTTGTAACTGAGATAGTGAAAAAAACTCAATGTAAGTAGCATGCAAAAATGTCTAAAATATCCGTAGTATATGCAGAATGGTACTATGTACTATTAAAATAAAGATATAAAAGATGAAAGTTTCGTTTCATAAAAGTCCATGGTGCAGAACTGAAATACTTATAATCTTTGTTTCAAAACACATTTTAACCACTGGTTCATGATTTGCCCTCTTCTAATTTACTTTTTTATATACTTATTTCCTTAATCATAATAATCAACTCCATGAACCCAACAAAACACAAAAACAAGAACACTGAATGTTTTAACACCTGTTTCTGACCTCATTATACACAGAGAAAACAGACTGACTCTTTTCTGTGTAATGGATTTCAGAGAAGCAGAATTGTGTTGATCATAATTCTTGCTTCATGAAATGTTATCATTTGAATATTCTTGTCCATTCTAATGTTTTTGTTGTTCATTAATTTACTTAATTATTAAGTTACTCATTTTCAAAAATAAAGTCAACAACAAAGAATCCACTCCCAAGAAAGAGGGGAGAAATTGACTATCATTTAAATCTTTCCATGACCTCCTCAAACAGTGGTAAAACAGTTAACCCAAGTTAAACAAATCCTTGTTTCATGGTATAATCTCCCAGTTGGTCATGAGTGGCCATTGTAATTTTACTAGCATAAACGCTTTGTACTTGTTTAACTATTTATTATTTTTAATAAAATAATAAAACTCAAGAGAACCACAACTAACCCAAGAACGAGATCTTTGACTAAGGCTCGAAACAGCCTATAATCTCCTTAATCTAAGAGGTAGCAAACCAAACCTCTTTTTAAATGGATCTCGTTTTGCAAAATGACACTTGGCAGGATTCATTCTTATCATTGGTTCAGGCATGGTCTTCTTGGATTTTATGATTGCATAAAGTCATTTCTTCTTTTTAAATAATAAATAATCATCATCTCTAACAAAAGCCTAAACCAAGAATAAAAACTTAATCTGACTTGCCCTGTTCTACACTCTCCTTGGCCACATGGGTAACAGTCAAGATCTTCATCCTTTAAATAATTATTAAAACAGCCAAGTTACCTCTGTTCTGTGGGCTTACAAAGCAGATGTAGAAAATAATGAAATACCCTTATCATTGGTTCATACTTGGCACCCATTTATTTAGCTATACACGTATTTGTTTGTTTAATTTTAATTTTTTTTGTCTTAATGAATCAAACACCTGGGAACCCACAGCAAACTAGGAGCAGAACATTGACTATTAAATACTTCTATCTAGATGCTTCTTACCCAAAGTGGTGACAAATTTAATCTGTTTTCTTTTTTTGATGGACCAAGGTACTTCAGAACTGAATTAATTATATTCCTTGCTTTACAACATGCCTTCAGAATTGGTCCATGTCTTAACCTCCTTTTCTTTACTCATGAATATACTTGTGTGTTGATCCACAGAAGTGGATCTGCTAATTGTATAAAATCAGTATCTGTGAACCCTCTCAAGCTCCGGAACTAGATTCTCAAACGTGCCTGATATTATTCCCACAAAGGTTTACATATTAGTTCTTCTTTTTGCAGTGGACCTCAGTTGTTCAAAAATGATTGATCATAATTTTTACTCAGATGCATTCCGTTCACATCATTGGTCCAGACATGGCCCCTCTACATTTAATTTGAAACATTTTTAGATATCAAATGAACAAGCTTGAACCACCATCCTACTCAACAACTAGAATACTGACTCCATAAATGAGTAACAGCCTTTATCAAGAGAAGAGTCTTTGAATAATCAGTGAGACAAACATACAATGTGACATTTAACTATCGAAAATGAATGGAAAAGCTAAGTTTTTTTTCCTTATACTTCACTTGTGCTAAATTGGATTAGTTTCGGTCCATAACACATTCTCATCATAGGCCTATGCATGACCTTTTAAAATTTAATTATCTTTTTAAATGACAGTAGAAATCATGAACTAACAACCCAACCCAAGAACTTTATTACTTACATTGCATGACATTCTCCTAACTCCGAGGGATAAGGTAAAGTTCCTCATCATGGAAGAAGAATTTAATCAGCTCTGGTCTATCCATCCTGTAGATGATATTACCAAATGAAAGAGGATATTACTAAATGAAAAGACCTAGATTTAGGTTTCGATTTAGTGAACATGAAGTAACCATCACAGAAATTGATCACAAACAATGATTTATGCCACATTCTTATCTCTGGTTTGTGCATGGAGCGCCATCTTATTAATTAACATATTATCCGTTTTAACAATATCAGGAATACCCTTAAATGAACCACCTAACATAAAAACTATGAGAGTTACATACATCTGACTCCATATTCCATACCCACAGAGCTAAAAATGTAGAGCTCCTCTTTTAAAAAGGACTTCTGTTGTGCAAAACAGTAGTCATCATGAAACTTGATTTATAATACAATCTTACCATTGGTCCTTATGTAGCCTTCACTGATTATATTATGTGTTATTATTATCATACACTAAATACCCTAAATGGACCATCCAACAATGACTAGAACTGACCCACGAAGGTCTTCATCATTACAGAATCATTGTAATGATGAGTGTGTTCATTCTATGGAATTGAAAGCAGATGGTGAAAAAAAGGAAAAATAAATATGTATTATTTTATACCTTTAAAAATTTATACACAAAATATGCAGGAATATCCCTTACAAAAAGGGAGTGAAAATATCAAAAACTGATCCATGTTTCCCTCCTTGATTTGCTTAGCTATTTGTAATTAGGTATTGGTAAATTTGTGAAATTATTTATTTGCTTCTCTTAACAAAACAAATTTGAACTCACCATTCTCCCAGAGCAAAAACGTTGACTATTACTATTCTTTGTGTATATGATCCTTACCAAAAGAAGGAACATTCCTGATTTATTCATTTATTCATACAATTCAGTGTTTCGGGATATTAAAAATATATAATTCCACAGATGTTCTGATTGGACTCATTCTAATTTTTGGTATGTAACACACTTTCATCCCTGTTCTTTTTTAATTCTGTATATAGATGTAGTCATTTATGCATTATTTTATAATACAATGAATACCTCTGAGTAAACACCCCACCCAAGGACAAGAACTTTGCACATTATATTTATAGGCCTATAGCCTTCTTTCCCAGAGACTTACCAGCCAAGGTCTTCACCAATGATAATCCATTCTGGAGGGCAGAAAGCAAATGGTAAAAAGAATGAAACATCTTAAATTTTGACTATGCTCTAATATTCTAATAAATGAAAGGTGAGCAAGTTTAGATTAATTTTTATAATTGAGTCATGCTCTTTTTACAATTGGCCAGAAAGTTCCTCTTTTTTGTCACATTAATTCAATTATTAATTTTGCATTTGAAATAGATGCCTTTGCAATTGCAACAAAAGCAAAAATTGACATGTGGAATCTAATTAAACTAATGAGTTTCTGCACAGCAAAAGAAACTATCATCAGAGTGAACAGACAACCTACAGAATGGGAGAAAAAATTTGCAATCTATCCATCTGACAAAGGTCTAATATCCAGAATCTACAAGGAACTTAAGCAAATTTACAAGAAAAAAACAAACAACCCCATTAAAAAGTGGGCAAAGAACATGAACAGACACTTTGCAAAAGAAGACATACATGCAGCCAACAAACAAGAAAAAAAGCTCAACATCACTGATCATCAGAGAAATACAAATCAAAACCACAGTGAGATACTACCTCATACCAGTCAGAATGGCAATTATTAAAAAGTCAAGAAAAAACAGACGCCAACAAAGTTAAAGAGAAATAAGAAAGCTTTTATACTGTTTGTTCAACCATTGTGGAAGACAGTGTGGTGATTCCTTAAAGAGTTAGAAGCAGAAATACCATTTGACCCAGCAATTCCATTACTGGGTATATACCCAAAGGAATAAAAATCATTCCATTATAAAGATACATGCACATGTATGTTCATTGCAGCACTATTTGCAACAGCAAAGACATGAAATCAACCCAAATGGCCATCGATGATAGACTGGATAAGGAAAATGTGATACATATACACTATGGAATACTATGCAGCCATTAAAGGGATGAGAGCATGTGCTTTGCAGGGACATGGATGAAGCTGGAAGCCATTATCCTCAGCAAACTAATGCAGGAACAGAAAACCAAACACTGTATATTCTCACTTATAAGTGGGAGCTGAACAATGAGAACACATGGACACAAGAGAGGAACAACACACCTTGGCGCCTGTCAGGGAAGGGTGGGGAGAGCATCAGGAAAAATTGCTAATGCATGCCGGGCTTAATACCTAGGTGACGGGTTGATAGGTACAGCAAACCACAGTGACACACGTTTACCCAAGTAACAAACATCCACATCCTGCACTTGTACCCCAGAACTTAAATAAATTAAATGGATGCCTTTGAATCCAACACCTGAATCAAGAATGAGAGTTCTCTGCAAAACATGTCAGCTTCAATGCCTCCACCCATGCACTCAACAACCTAAATCTTTGGACCTCCCATATGCATAATTAGATTCATCTAAATACTTGTTTCAGAGCAATTTCATACCAATGAACAGTGCTTGATACCACTTCATTCATTCAATCACAAACCAATTTGGCCAACTATTCATTCTTTGTAAAGAAACAGAACAATATGTAAACTCTCAGAAACCCAGAACGTGTCTGATCATGTGCATCTACCTTATGCAAACACTTGTAAGAGCCAAAATATTTGCTTTAAGAAGAACACAATCTCTGGACCCAGTTACATCACAACCATTATTTCCAGACATGTTTGCTGCTGGCCCTTGCTTTATCCTTTTCAGCTAATTGATTATTATTAGCATGCATTTGTTCATTATTAAGATAAAATCAGTATCCTTACACATGATCTAGACTATAGCATGGATCATCGTAGCACATGCATAGTTGATCATGATCAAAGTAATAACAGATGATGTCACTTTGTAATGGAATTTAGTGAGCACAATAGCTCTTGTTGTGGAACAAATTCTTGTCACTGGTCCTCTTTAAAATTAGTTTTTTATTTATATAAACAACATCCCTGTTTAGGGATAAGACAAACAACCAGGAAACCAAAGACAACTCAACATAAACATGGACAACTCATATATTTGTCTACATGTTTCTCATTGTGAGAGATTCAAAATCTGACACAATTCCCACTTCCTGAGCAATAGATCAGTACTGTGACTTGCTTTATTACACATGTTATATTTGGTCCAGATGTGGCCATGTTTTTATTCACTTATTTCTTTTACTTGAGTTCTTCATGCATTAATTTACTTGTAATAATATAATCATTATCCATGAGTTACCAAAGCATAAGAATAGGGTATAGGATAATTGATTTTGGGTTTTTTGTTTTTTGTTTTTTTGAGACAGGGTCTGACTCTGTTGCCCAGGCTAGAGTTCAGTGGCGAAATCTCGGCTCACTGCAACCTCCACCTCTTGGGTTTAAGTGATTTTCCTGCCTCAGCCTCCCAAGTAGGTAGGATTACAGGCACTCGCCACCACACCCAGCTAATTTTTATATTTTTAGTAGAGATGGGGTTTCACCATGTTGGTCAAGCTGGTCTAGAACTCCTAACCTTGTGATCCGCCCACCTCGGCCTCCCAAAATGCTGGGATTACAGGCGTGAGCCACCGCGCCCAGCCAATAACTGAATATTTTTAACTACTGTCTACAGGATCATTTCCAACTGAGCAATAGGCTAGATTTCTTTTATACTGGAGCTTAAACTTCCTGACTTCTATTACTCATCATCCTTGACTCATACCCACAAGTCATCATCTCTGGACCAGGCCACAGACAATCAATCTTTTTCTTCATTTACACTTTGTCTATTTCATTTATTTATTAATTTACTACTTTATAATAAGGAAATAGACATGAATCAGAAAAAAATATAACAAGAGCTGTGATAACCCTGTTGTCTATCTGAAGATCAGTTCCTACAGAAATTAGACCTGTTTCTTGAACTGACCTCATTGTTTCAAACATGCATTACTCAACATAATGTTTCATATCAACCCCATGTTCATTGGGCCATGGTTAGTCTTCTTTAATTATGTTTTCTACTTATTAATAATGCATTGACCACTCTTAAATGGCCCAAACTAAGACAAGAACTTTGACGATTACTGACCTTTGTCTGCAGGTTCCTTAAAACAGCCATAGAGCAAGTGTTCATGGCAGAATCAGTGCAGGAAGTGACTGTTCTGAGGATTACAAGGAAGAGCAGAAGACAAAATGTGAGACTTTCTATTCATTAGTTTTTTCATTCTACCTTCCATTTACTCTGTCAGATGGTATTTATTGATTTATGTTAATATTTGCTTATTTTCCCCTTAATAAAATAAATATTGAACTTACAATTGACCCAGTTGACCTGCGAATTGACCTAAAAAATCACATAGCCATTGATAACTAATAATCAGTGTTACTGCTCTATCAATGGCTCTATGATTCTTAGCCAGAGAGTTAAAACCGATGGCCCATTTATTATCCATTCCAAATTAATTAATAGTATTTCTTTCCTTGCCACATATGTTAACAATTAGAATATGCCTCTCTCTCGCTTCATGTTTAATCATTTAAATCTTTGTTTGATTCTTTCACTAATTCATTTATATTAATACAATCATAATCAATGAACTGTAAAATTGGAAGCAAATAGACCTCGATATCACTAACATCTATCTAAAGGATTTTTTTCAACAGAGGAATAGATTAGATTTCTATTATATTGAACCTCAGAGTTCCAGGCACTTAGTACTCACCATCCATGACTCACACGCCACCAGCTGTCATCACCGGCTCAAGCTTGGACCTCATTTTCTTAATTCATGTCTACGTGTTTTTATTGATTAATTTATCAGTTCACTAACAATAAAATAATTACCTTAGAGCCACAAAAACTTGAGAGTAAAGTCCTTAAATAGCTCTAATATCTGTCTCTGTCAATACTACTCACAGCAATACATCTCTTTCATTAATTAAATTCAATGTTTTATATATATGCATTAATCAACATAATGCTTTACATTAATCCTATTTTTACAAATGGGCCAAAGCTTACCTTCAATGGTTATATTTAACACTTCTTAATAATACTACGAATATCTTTTTTAAAAAACACTGCAACCAAGAACGTTGACTATCACTCACATTGGTCTCCATACACCATATAACACATAGATGCAATCATGGATCTTCCCATTAAAAAAGAATGATAAAATCAGCCAGAGTGTGTTTATTTTGAGGAGTACAGAGCACAAGAGATGATCAGAAAAGATTAAGACATTATCTGCGTTACCTTTGCATTCTGTCTTCCACTGATTCAGTCATATAGGTTATTCGGGATGACATCTATCTTATTTACTCTACACAGCCAGACAGTGTCAGTCACGCGACTGCCACAACACATAAACATTCACTATTATTTATCACTGTCTATAACATCCCTAACTACAGAAATAACCTCATACCACTTATTTCCTAATGGTATTGGTGTTTTCAATATATATCATAGGTTTTCTTCTCACTCTATTACCCAGGTTGAAGTGCAGTGGTGTGATCTCAGCTCACCACCACCTCCATCTTCCGGGTTCATGCGATTCTCCTGCCTCAGCCTCCCAAGTAGCTGAGATCACAGGCATATGCCACCACGCCCAGCTAATTTTGTATTTTTAGTAGAGACAGGGTTTTACCATGTTGCCCAGGCTGGTCTCAAACTCCTGACCTCAGGTGATCCACCCACTTCGGCCTCCCAAAGTGATGGGATTACGGGTGTGAGCCACCACGCCTGACCATACCGTAGCTTTTCTTGCCTCACAAATTGTTTTTATAGTTGGACAATGCTTAGTCCCATCCAACATAATTTATTTGTATATTTGTTTAGTGGTTCCTTCATTGATCGAATTATAATAATAGATTGAAAATTCGTGCTCACAAACAGCAAAAACAAGACCCCTGCATATTCCTGACATCTGTCTATATGATCACTTCCAAAAGAGGGAAAAAACTATATTTCTTTTCTGATGGACCTCAGAGTTCCAGATAGGTATTCACTGACTAAGACCCACCCAATACCGGTAGTCATGATTGATCCAGGATTAGCTCTGATGTTCTTCATTCTTTGTTACTTTATTTATTACTTCATTATTTCACCACTAATAACTTTTAAACACTATCACTCATAAAATCCCAAGAGGAGCCTTGATATCTCTAATTTGTATATACAGTCAGCCTCACAATACCATATCCCCTCATTACTACCTTTCATAATAACACAGGACATGCTTTTCATACAAGCATCCCTCAGTGTAACATTCCCTATCCATTCCATATTTATCCCTAGGCTACTCATGGCCTTATTGGATTATATTTCATATTTTTTGTTTATGCACTATAAACCTTTAAACAAAACACCCAAGATGGGATAAGAACTTTGACTATTACTCACATTGGTGTCCAGCTTCTAGCACAGAGATAGCTCTTAACCAGTGAAAACCAGCTTCTGTGCTTCCATTCTGAGTACAGAGCAGAAGAGATGACAACAAAAATGAGACCTTCTCTCCATTGATCCTTGCTTTTCAAATATACCTCAAATTAACGAATGTGTAAACATTTATACTCATTTGCATGTTCATTAATTTGAGGTATATTTCATTTTTTTTTATGAATAACTGGCCGGATGTGGTGGCTCATGCCTGTAATCCCAGCACGCTGGGAGGCAAAGGCAGGTGGATCACTTGAGGTCAGATGTTCAAGACCAGCCTGAGCAACATGGTGAAACCCCATCTCTACTAAAAATACAAAAACTAGCCAGGCGTGGTGGCGCATGCCTGCAATCCCAGCTATTAGGGAGGCTGAGGCACAAGAATTGCTTGAACCCATGAGGCGGAGGTTGCAGTGAGCTGAGATCGTGCCATTGCACTCTGCCCTAGGTGACAGAGTGAGACTCCATCTCAATAAAAATAAAAATAAAAATAAATAAATAAATAACTTTGGACTTGTCCCTGACCCAGAACTTGAATATGGTCAATAATTTATACTGTCTATCTCATTCAAAGAGGTAACAGGTATGCAAGACTTATCTTTAGTAGTCACCAATTGCAGTATGTATTAATAGTGTTTGTTGTCTTTCCACATATTTTTATAATTGGACAATGCTTCACCTTATTCATCTTTTTTTTTTTTTTTTTTGGACACAGAATCGTGCTCTATTGCCCACGCTGCAGTGACGTGATCTTAGCTCACTGCAACCTCCCAGGTTCAAGCAGATTTTTGAATCCTGGGTTCAAGAGATCCATGTGTCTCAGCCACCCAAGTAGCTCGGATTAGAGGCACATGCCTGGCTAATTTTTGTATTTTTAGTAGAGATGGAGTTTCATCATATTGGCCAGGCTGGTCTTGAACTCCTATCCTCAAGAGATCTACCTGTGTTGGCCTCCCAAAGTGCTGAGATTACAGGTGTAAGCCACCACACCCAGCCCTTATTCATCTTTATTTATATATTTATTAATTGATTCTCTCATTGATCCAATTATAAATATAAAATAAAAATTCATAAACATGAAAACCAAACGCATATACATTCTGTTTTTTGCCATCTGTCTGTAGGATCACTTGAAACAGGGAATAGACTAGGTATCTTTTGAGACGGACCTCAGAGTTCCAGACACGTATTTATTGTCTATGACTCATATGCCACCGGCAGTCATCATCGATCCAGGACTGGCCCTTCTTTTCTCTGTTATTTTCTACATTGTCTGTTGATTAATTCATTAATTTACTAATAATAACTTTAAACCTTATGACTCACAGAACCCCAAAAAGATATCCCTAATCATTCTGACATTAATATATGTTTCATGAATTATCCTGTTTTTTGTATGTGAATTATCAATATAATACTTCTTTTGACTCCAATATCCCTCACTAGATAAAATTCACCATCTTTGGTTATATTACATATTTATTTACAGTACATTGAGTCCTCTTACATAAACTACCCAAAGAAATACAAGAAATCTGACTGTCACTCACATTGGTACACATGCTCCTTCCTAAGCATGGTGCAAATAGAACACGTGACCATGAAGAAGTCCTCAAATCAGAATAAGTACGTCCATTCTAAGTACAGAGCAAAGAAGATAATAACAAAAGAGGGGCATTTTAACTATCAATCCTGGTTTTTCACCTCTCAATAGTTAGTCATCTATGCTATCATTATTCGGAGTAAACTTATTTCATTTTCTCTTTAAAAAATGAACAATTTCTAACTCACAATTAACCAAGAATTTGAACATTGTCTATAATTATCCTGTCCATATCACCATAGCCAAAGAGGTGAAAGACATGCACATTTACTTCTCTCCAGACTTCACTATTTTCAATACATATTAATAGTGTTTCTTGCCTCACCAAATATTTTTTACAACTGGACAATGATTAACCTTACTCATCTTTATTTATATATTTGTTTATTGGTTTTTATATTGGCCAATTATAAAAACGGAATTAAAACATGTAAACACAAAGACCAAAACCAAACTCATATTCCTGATGCCTGTCTAAAGGATTTTATCAAACACAGAAAATGAGCTAGATTTCTTCTGTGATGGACCTCAGAGTTCTAGACACGTATTCATCGCATATGACTCATACGCCACCAGCAGTCATCATCGATCCAGGATTGTTCATCTCTTTCTCCATTCATTTCTACCTTGTTTATTGATTGATTTTGTTAATTCACGACTAGCAATTTTAAGTCTTAATGGTTCAAAAAAATCCCGAGAATAATTTTAATATTCCTAATTTGTATACTGAATCATTTCAACATTGATATACCTCTTCATTAACTATCCTCGGGTTTTTATATAGGCATTATCAATACAATGCTTCATATCATCTCCGTATCTTTCACTGGGATACAGGTGGACATCTTTGATAATGTCACACAAGTTTTATGATACAATGAGTCCTCTTAAAAGGGCATCAGAAGGAAATCAAAAATGTTGACTATTACTCACATTAGTCTGCCTGAGCCTAACCGTGATGCAAGTGCCTCAGGTGGTCAGGGAAGAACTTTTCAAGGTGCACAATTCATCCATTCTGCAGAGCACAAAGCATAGAGGAGTTCAGAGCATACAGTGGGACATTCTCGCTCATGATTCATCTTCATCTAATGAGTCATTTAGGCAATCATTGTTTGAAGCGTCTTTCATTTTCTCTTCAGAAAATTAGCAGTTTTGAACTTGCCACTGACCCATACCTTAAACATTATCTATAGTTTACACTGTCTACACTATCACTCGCCAAAGAGGCCACAGGCATGCATCACTCATTTTTCCTTGGCTATCACTGTTTCAGTACATATTAACAGTGCTTGCTGCCCTGCCAAATAACCTTATTCATCTTTATGTATTCAAATATTTGCTTATTGATTCTCTCACTAGTCCAATTATAAAATAAAATATAAATGCATAAAACACAAAGACCAAAAACAGAGTCTGTATTTCTGACATCTACCTATAGAATCATGTGAAACAGAAGAAACTGACTTTGTGATGGACCTCAAGAGTTCCAGACACGTATTCATCGTATGACTCACACGACACCAGTAGTCACCACTGAACCAGGATTCTTCCTATTTTTCTCTATTCATTTTTACTTTGTCTAATAATTAACTCATTAATTCACTGATAATAACATTAAAATCTTTGGTTTTTAAAAGCCCAAGAGCTTTGATATTCCTAATCCCTACATAGAATCATAGTGTTGATACATATTTTCATTAATTGTTCTCCATTTTTCATATATGCTTTTTCAATATAGTACTTCATATCACTCCTATAACTGGGAAAGAGTTGGCCATCTTTGATTATAGTCCTATAATATATTGGAATATATCATAGACTATAGTTCTAAACTATGTTGGAATATATTATATATGCATTATATTCCTATACTATATTGGAATATATTATACATAATATATTCCTATATTATATTCCTATAATGTATTATATCTTTTACAATGTATTATATCTTCTTATAATGTATTTTGTAATACATTATAGAAATATATATAATATATTCCTGCAATATATTTTTATAATACACTGAATCCTCTTAAACAAACCACTCAAACAAAGACAAGAGCTTTGACCATTACTTACATTGGTCTGTATGCTCCTTCCTAAGCATGGTGCAAACAGAGCACGTGACCTTGGAGGCATCTTTAAATCATCACAAGTACGTCCATTCTGATGAGTGCAGAGCAGAGAAAATAATAACAAACATGTGATTTTCTCATTGTTGATCTTTCCTTTTCACCTATCTTTAGTTAAACATTTAGGCAATCATTATTTGAAGTATGAACAACTTTGAACTTGCCACTAACGCAGAACATGAAAACGGCATATTAATTTATACTGTCTCTTCATTATTGGCCAAAAAGGTTAGGTATGTTAGATTTCTTTTTGGCTTTCATCAATTTACATACATATTAAATACGCCTCACCACACATTTTTATAGTTGGACAATGCTTAGCTTATTTATTTTATTTATTCACATGTTTTATTCTTTCATTGAACCAATTATAAAATAAAAACTCATAAACAAAAAAAATTCATTCTATATTCTTGCCATCTGTCTAGAGTTACTTGAAACAGAGGAAACTGACTTCTGTGATGGACCTCAGAGTTCCAGACACATATTCATCGTATGTGACTCATACTCCACCAGTGCTCATCATCGATCCAGGGTTGACCCTCTTTCTCTCCATTCATTTCTATGTTGTCTTTAGATTCATTCATTAACTCACTGGTAATAATTTTATACTCTGTGATTCACGAAACCCTAAGAACAGACTTGATATTCCTTATCTTTACACAGAATCATTCTAAAATAGATATATCTGTTTCATTAATTCTTCTCCGTTTTTCATATATGCATTATCAATAAATATTTCAGATCCCTCTCATAAATACCATTGGGACATAGTTGACCATCGTTGACTATATAATACACGTTTTCAAGACACACTGAGTCCTCTTTAGCAAACCACACAAACCGACACAGGAATTTTGACTATTACTAACATTGGTCTGCATGCACTTTCCCAAGCATGGTGTACAAACAGGGCACGTGATCATGGAGGAATCCTTAACACAGCACAAATTGTTCACTCTGAGGAATACAGACCAGAGAAGAGAGTAACAAAATTAAGACATTTTCAATATTGATATTTGCTTTTCAGCTATCATTAATTAGCCATTCATGCAATCATTATTTGGAGTATATTTAATTCATTTTCTGAAAATAAAATGAATAATTTTGAAACTGTCGCTGACGCAGAAGTTGAACATTACCTATATTTTATTCTGTCTACACCATCATTAGCCAAAGAAGCCACAGGAATGTACCGTTTATTTCTCTGTGGATGTCACTGCTTCATATACATTAATCATGTTTCTTACCTTGTCCCTAATTGTTATAATTGGACAATGCTTGAATTTATTCATCTTGATTTGCATTTGTTTATTAATTCTCATATGGATCAATTGTAAAAGTAGAATCAAAACATGTAAACACGAATACCAAAAACATATACATTCTATACTCCTGACAGCTGTCTGTAAACTAATTTCAAACATACAGAATAGGCTAGATTCTGTTTGCAACGGACCTCAGAGTTCTAGACACGTATTCATCGCAAAAGACTCATACGCCACCAGTAGTCATCATCGATCCGGAACTGATCTTCTATTTTTGGATTCATTTCTGCCTTGTCTATTGACTAATTTGTTAATTCACTAATCATAATTTTAAGCCCTATGATTTACAAACCCACAAGAATAGCCATGATAATCCTAATATGTAGGAATATTTATTTCATCAATTATCTTCAGTTTCTCTTGTATGCATCTTCAATATAATCCTCACATCATGCCCATGTTTATTTAAATACAGTTGCTCATCTTTGATTATAGTATACACCTTTTTATAATATATTGAACCCTCTGGAAGAAACCACCCAAAGCAAGCTGAGGACTTCCACTATTCCTTACCTAGGTCTCCAGGCTCCATCCCAAAAACGGTGCAAGTAGAGCACGTGGCCTTGAAGGAATCCCTCAATCAGCAAAGTGCAATCATTCCAGGGAATACAGAGCAGAGAAGAAGATAACTTTTGTTATCCTCTATTTCCATATTATCCTATTATCTATCCTATCCTCTATTTTTATACTATCCTATTTTAAATATAAAAAATATATTTATTATCAAATATTAAATATATTTGATATTATCCTATTATCCTATTTTGATATTGTCACTACCGACCCTTTCTTATCACCTATCATTAGTCAGTCATTTTGGCAGTCATTATTTGCAGTATATTCATTTTATCTAAAGAAATGCATAATTCTGAAATTGCCATTGACCCAGAAATTGAATGTTTTCTATAATTTGTACTGTCTAAACCATCATTAGCCACAGAGGTCACCAGAAGATGCCATTTATATCTCTGTGGACTTCACTGTGTCAAAAGATATTAAGAGTGCTTCTGGCCAGATGCTGTGGTTCATGCCTGTAATCCCAACACTTTGGGAGGCTGAGGTGGGTGGATCACTTGAGGTCAGGGATTCAAGACAATCCGATATTTTGATAATATCGATTCCTCTCAAACCATTCAAACCATTCAAGCCAAGACGAGAATGTTGATTACTACTCACATTGGTCTGTAGGCTCCCAACCATGATAAAAACAGAGCACGTGACCATGGAGGAATTCTCAAATCATAACAAGTGCATCATTCTGAAAGGATAGAAAGCAGAAATGATAAAAAATTTCTCAACATTGATCCCTGATTTTCACCTGTTATTAGTCATTTTGGCAATCATTATTTGGAGTATATTTGTTTTATTTATTTTCTCTTAATAAAATGAAAATCTTCAAAATCACCACTGACTTAGAATATGAACATTGTCTATAATTTATACTATCTGTATCATATACCATTCATTTCTTTTTAGACTTCACTGATTTTAACACATGTTAATAGCATTTCTAACCTTACCACAAATTTTTATAATTGGGCAGTGTTTCAATCATTTTATATTTACTATATATTTGTTTCCTGATTATCACATTGATCCAATTATAAAAATAGAAGGTACATAATCACATAGAAAAAACAAACATTCTATATTTTTAAAATCTGTCTATAACAACATTCGAAATCGAGAATAAGCCAGATTTTATTTGTGACGGACCTCAGAGTTCCAGACACGCATTCATCACGTATGACTCATACGCCACCGGTGGTCATCATCGATCCAGAATGTGTCCTATTTTTCCCTGTGCACTTTTACCTTGTCTAATGATTAATTCATTAATTTGTTAATAATAATTTTAAAACCTTTGGTTCACTAACGCCTCAGAACAGCATTAATATTAATATTCTTTATCTGCATATAGAATCATTCTCACACTGATAAATGTTTCATTAATTACTCTCAGGTTTTCAAATACATATTGTTAACATAATGCTTCATATCACTACTATTTCTATCCCTGGGCTGCAGCTGGCCATTTTTTATTATAGTGCAGACTTTTTAATAATACATCAAGTCCTCCTAACTAAACCACCCAAACTAAGACCAGAACTTGATTACTCACATTGGTCTGCCTGCTCCCAATCAAGAGGCAGACACACCACGTCACCAGGGAGGAATCCTTCCATCAGCACAGGCCATCTATTCTGAGGAATACAGAGCAGAGACAGTAACAAAACTGAGACTTTCTCATTAATGATCCTTGCTTTTCACCTTGCCTTTAATCTGTCCTTTAGGCATTCATTAGGTGGACTAATATTTATTTCATTTTCTCCTAAGAAAAAGAACAATTTGATCTTGCAAGTGAATAAGAATTTGAACATTATCTATAATTTATTCTGTCTATATTATTATAAGCCAAAGAGGTAACAGGTATGTACGATATCTCTTTGGACTTCACCAATTTCAATATACATTAATAGTATTTCCTGCCTCAACACGTATTTTTATAGTTGTACAATGCTCCCCTATTTTATCTTTATTTATATGTTTATTGATTCTTGCATTAGAATGAAAATGAAACCAAAACAACTTCATTCTATATTCCTGACATCAGTCTATAGAATCACGTAAAACAGAGGGAATGGACTAGGACCTCAGAGTTCCAGACACGTATTCATCACATATGACTCATACGCCACCGGTGGTCATCATTGATCCAGGATTGGCCCTCCTTTTCTCCATTCAGTTTTACATTGTCTGTTGGTTGCCTCATTAATTTACTAATAATAATTTCAAAGCCTATGATTCAAAAAACTCCAAGAACAGCCTTGATATTTCTGATCTGTATCCAGAATCATTCTAACATTGATATTATCTGTTTCATTAATTATCCTCAGTTTTTCATACATCCATTATCAATATAATACTTCATGTCACTGCCATGTCTACCATCAGGATAACATTAACCATCTTTGACTATATTTCACACTTTTTAATAATACATTGATTACTCTTAAACAAACCACCCAAACCACAATAACGACTCTGACCATTACTCACATTGGTCTGCAGGTTCCTTCCTAAGCACGGTGCAAACAGAGCATGTAACCCTAGAGGAATTCTCAAGACAGAACAACGATGTCCATTCTGAGTAGTACAGTGCAGAGAAGATGATAACAAATTTGAGACATTATCACCATTGATCCTTGCTTTTTGCATTTCTTTAGTCATTTAGGCTACCATTATTTAGAGTACAGTATATTTATTTCACTTTCTCTTAAGACGATGAACAACTCTGAATTTGCCACTGACCCAGAATACAAACACTGTCTATAATTATCCTCTCTATATCATTAGCCAAAGAGGTGACAGACATGTAACATTTATTTCTCTTTGAACTTCACTATTTCCAATACATATTAATAGTATTTGTCTCACCATCTATTTTTATAATTGTGCAACACTTCACCCAATATATCCTTTTTTTTTTTTTTTTTTTTTTTTTTTTTTTTTTTTTTTTTTGAGATGGAGTCTCGCTCTGTCACCCAGGCTGGAGTGCAGTGGCCGGATCTCAACTCACTGCAAGCTCCGCCTCCCAGGTTTACGCCATTCTCCTGCCTCGGCCTCCCAAGTAGCTGGGACTACAGGCGCCCGCCACCTCGCCCGGCTAGTTTTTTGTATTTTTTAGTAGAGACGGGGTTTCACCGTGTTAGCCAGGATGGTCTCGATCTCCTGACCTCGTGATCCGCCTGTCTCGGCCTCCCAAAGTGCTGGGATTACAGGCTTGAGCCACCACGCCCGGCCAATATATCTTTATTTTTATATTTGTTTGTTGATTCTCACATTAACTCAATAATAAAAATTGAATGAAAATGTATGAGTACAAAGACCAAAAACAAACCCACTCTACGCTCGTGATACCCATCTAAAGGATTGTATCAAACATAGAAAATGGGCTAGATTTCTTTTGTGACACACCTCAGAGTTCCAGAGACATATTCATTGTAGATGACTCATACGCCACCAGTAGTCATCATCAACCCACAGGATAGGTGCTCTTTCTCTCCACTGACTTCTGATTACTTACTAATGATTTATTAATCCACTGACCATAAATTTTAAAATCATTGTTCATGAAATCCCAATAAGAGCTTAGAGATTCCTAATCCCTACAATGAATCCTTCTAATATGGATATGGCTGTTTCATTCACTATCCTCAGTTTTTCGTAGATGCATTATCAATGTAATGCTTCACATGAGTCCCCTATTTATTGCTAGAATACCACTGGTCATCTTTGATTATAGTATACACTTTTTTAGTAATTCATTGAATATTTTGAAATAACTACACAAACCAAGAGAAGAATTTTAATGATTACTCACATTGGTCTCTGTGCTACTAACAAATAGATGCAATCATAGAACAAAGATGCAAGGAGGAATGTTTCAATTGGCTCAAGTGCACTCATTCTGATGAAAACAAAGCAGAGTCGATATTTTAAAAAACAGACACCTCATCCTCTATAATTCTTGCTTTCTGCATTTCTTTTACTTGATCATTCAGGTACTTAATAATTTTACATGAAGTATATTTTTTTTCTCTTAACAAAAGGGACAACCTCGAACTTAGAGGAACTGGTTCAGAATAATAAAATCGATTCTTACTATTATTAGTGTCTATATGATTTTAATCCAAAGAAAGAGGGAACATCTTTGATCCAATATTTTCTTAATGGATGTTAGTTTTCTCTACTTGTATTAATAATATTGATTGCCTCACTACATACTTTTATAGCTGAACACTGCTGCACTCTCTTCAATTTTATCTATTTACTTATATTTGTTTAATGGTCCTATCATTAATTCTTTAATATTAATAAATCTAAATCTATGAATCTAAAATAAGAACATTGTCCTTATGTATCCCAAACATCTGTCTATAGGATTATTCCAAACAGAAAGAATAAATACGTTTTGTGTTGATGCTCAGAGTTCCACACACATATTACTCATCGTTTATGACTCCTGCACCACTATCTGTAATCATTGTTCTGTGTGTACTCATCGGCCAATTTTTTCTTCATTCACTCTTATATTTGCAGAGACTGAATCACTAATTCACTGAAAATCAGTGAGTCAGAAAAATGCAAAAATAAAATGCTAGAATAGTGCTAACAGCTATCAATACAACCATTTCCCATATACATTCCATCTTTTTCATTTAATGATGTCAGTATTAGGGATTAATCAACATCATATTTTACATTATACTTATTAACTATTTGATTAATACTTTTTAATAATACCATGAATACTCACAAACAAATAAATGAAACCAAGACAAGAACACTGACTGACTATATTCACATTGGTCTCTTTTTGAACGGAGTTAACATGAGAAACTTGATTGTTGCAGAGTGTTCAAATCAGCTAACTGCATCTGCATGGAAGGGTGCTAGGTGGAGATGATGATAAAAAAATTGAGACATTCTGTCCGTTGATCTATAATTTCTTTCCTTCATTCACTTAGTCGTTTAGGTATTTATTAATTTATGGTAATATTTATTTATTTTTCTTCTTATGAACTTCAAACTTGTAATTGACTTGGGGCAATAACTGCTATGACTTATCAGTAATTATTATTATTGTCTCTATCATCTTTAGTCAGAAATATTATACACCTGGTCCATTTATTATCCATTCCAATTGTACATTAACAGTATTTTCCTTACTGCATATTTCAGCAATGAACAAGGCTTTGTCCTTTTCATTTTTATTTGTTTTATTTTATTTGTACATTTATTTGTTTATTCTGCCATTGCTACTTTTACAATATTTTTAAACCTCTCGCACACAAGACTAATCACAAACTCCTTGTACATTTTAGGTATCCGTCTATTATATCACTTTAAACATGGCAATGGACTAGATTCTATTTGTGTTGGACCTCAAAGTTTCAGATTCATACTATTCTTCATATACAACCAGCATATACAATCACGTAAGCCACCAGTTGTCATCAATGGTCCAGGATTGGCCTTCTTTCTCTTCATTCATACCTACACTTGTTTACTGAGTAATTCATTAATAAAGACATACACATAAACCACAAAAAAATAAGCTCTTCAATATCACTCACATTCATCTATACTATTACAAGGAGCCTAAATCCCTTTCTTTAAATGAATTCAGTTTTTCACATAGCATTAAATCAACGTAATACTGCATATCAATCTGAAATAAAACATTAGCATGATTGACATTCTTTGAATCACTCAAACCAACGTAATTTTTACCATTGCTGATGCTGGTCTCTATGCTCCTAGCACATAGATACAAACACAGAGTTCGTGAGCGTGGAAGAATATACAAATCAGAGCACAGGAGATGATTACATATTCTCTTCATTGAGCCACAGATGCCTCCATCCCTTTATATAGTCATTCAGGCATTTATAAATTTATATCAATATTTATTTTTCTCTTAATAAATCAAACATGAAATATGCAAGTGAATCATCAAAAACCGTTACTTCTCACTTTCAGTTATCACTCTTAGTCTAAGACAAAATACACTTGTTCCAATTTATATTAATACTATTTTTCCCTCCTGTATATTTTAACAATGAGCACGCTTTACCACCTTGATGTTTATTCATTATGTATTTGTTTATCTACTCTATCAGTGATTCCTTATAATTTTTAAGAATGCATGAACACAGCCGGGCGTGGCGGCTTATGCCTGTAATCCCAGCACTTTGGGAGGTTGAGGAGGGCGGATCACGAGGTCAGGAACTCAAGCCAGCCTGGGCAAGATGGTGAAACCCCGTCTGTACTGAAAATACAAAAATTAGCCAGGCGTGGTGGCAGGTGCCTGTAATCCCAGCTACTCGAAAGGCGGAGGCAGAGAATTGCTTGAACCTGGGAGGCAGAGCATGCAGTAAGCCGAGATCGCACTGCTGCACTCCAGCCTGAGCAACAGAGAGAGACTCCATCTCAAAAAAAAGAATGCATGAACACAAAGATCCTTGTCACTGACACCAACTTACTGGACCTTGTAAAGAGAGGAAATGAATGCATACTCCCAATGGTCTGCGTGCTCCTAACACACAGAACCAACCATAGTGCACATGCCATGGAAGAGTGCTTAAATCAGATGGAGTGGAGCCATTCTGAGGAGTATAAACAGAACAGATGATTTAAAAATTCAGACATTCCTCCAATGATCCCTGCCTTTCACCTTTCATTTATCACTTAAATCATCATTATTTGGAATATATTTATTTCATATTCTCTTAAAACAAATGACTCTGAACTTGCTACTAACAAAAACACTTCTTATACCTTTGAGTTGTATACCACCAGTCATCACCATTGGTCCAGGAATGGCCCATCTCTTCTTCATTTGTTTCTCCATTGTTTATTGATTAATTCAGTAATTTACTAATAATGTGTTTAAAGTGCTATAATGCCCAAAACCTGAAAAAAGCCTTGATGTCCCTAATATATGTATAGAATCATTCTCAGGTCAATGTACCTCCTTTACTAAATATCCTCAGTTTTCTTAAATGAATTAATTGAATTAATTCATCAATAGACTGCTTCATATCAATTTCACATTTGTCACTGGGCTGCAGTTGGCCTTCTTTAATATACTGTATAATTTTTAATACTGTACTAACTATCCTTAAAAAAAGTACTCAAGCCAAGAACATTGACTATTACTTACAGTGGACTCCAAGCTCCTAACACACAGATGCAACTGTACAGCCCGTGGGCATGAAGGGGTGCTTGAGACAACTCAAGTGAGCCCATTCTGAGGTGCACAAAGTAGGACTCTTGATTAAAAATTTGAGACCTTATGGCCATGGTTCCCTGCTTTGTGTCTACCGTTCAGCCAGTAATTAAGGCAAACATTCATTGGGAGGATATTACATTTTCTCTAAAAACGAACAACTTCAGATTTGCCGCAGACTCAGAGCATGAACATTGCCTATAATTTAAACTGTCTGTGTATCATTAGCCAAAGAGGTAAAAGTCACATACCATTAATTTCTCATTGAATTTCATGATTTCAACGTATAGTAATAATACTTCTTGCCTTCCCACATATTTCTATATTTGGACAATGCCTCATCTATTTTATCTCGATTGACTTATATTTTTGTTCATTGATGCTTTTGTTGATCCGATTATAATAAAAGAATGAAAGTGCATGGAAAAAAACATCACTTTTCTTTTGTGTTGGACCTCAGAGTTCCACACACATATCATTCATTATCCAAGACTCATATGCCGGCAAGTTTCATCATTGATCCAGGAAGGGCCTACTTTTACTCAATTCATTTCTAAGTTATTTATTGATTAATTTAATAATTATAATTTTAAAACTCTGATTCACAAAAATTCAAGAGATTTATATCCCTAACATGTACTTAAAATCATTCTCACTTCAATATCTCCTAATGTTAATAATAATTGTAGTATTTCATGTACATACTAAAAAATATAATACCTCATATTAATCCCATGCTTATTACTAAGCTACAGCTCACCTTCTTTGATTATATTTCACACTTTTTAATAATATAGTGACTGCCCATAAACAAACCATGCAAAACAAGACAAGAACTTTAGCTATTACTCACGTTGTTCTCTAGGCTCCTAATGCAGACATGCAACCCAAAAGCTTGTGACCAAGGAGGAATTCCCAAGTCAGCTTGAGTGGGTCCATTCTGAGAAATACAAATCAGAGAAAATGGCAAAAAAAAAAAAAAAAAAAAAGACATTCTCTGCATAGCATGAAGACCAAAACCAAGATCCTTGTATAGTCGCAACAACTGGCTACAGCGTCACTTCAACCAGAGTAAATGAATTACATCCTTTCACATTGGATCTCAGAGTTCTAGACACGTATTCATCGTATATGACTCATACGCCACCAGTAGTCATCATTGATCTAGGATTGGCCCTTTTACTCTATTGTCACCTACATTTGTTTATTGATTAATTCATTATATCATACAATTATAGTGTTATTATTCACGAAAACTCAAGAAGAGTCCTTATATCCCTAATTTCTATATAGAATTATTCTCACATCAACATAACAGTTTCATTAATTATCCTATTTTTAATACATGCACTAATGGATATAATGTTTCATACATCTCATATTTATTACTGGGTTATAATTGCATTCATTATATTTCATGCTTTTTAATAATATAGTGAATAATCTTAAGATAAAAGAAATATTGAAACCAAGAAAAGAATGTCAGTCATTACTCACTTTAATCTCTGTGCTGTTAATATACAGAGGCAACCACAGAGCTCGTCGCCATGGAAGAGTGCTTAAATCACCTGAGTGTGTTCATTCTAAGGGTATGAAGCAGAGCAAATGATAACAAAATTAAAACCTTATCTCCATTGATTCTTGATTCCTGCTTTCTGCATTTCATTTATTAGGTCATGTAGTTATTTATTATTTGTTCACTATGTGTGTGTGTGTGTGTGTGTATATATATATTTATTTATCTTATGCAAAGGAATACTTCCATCACGGGACTAACCCAGAACAATAAAATCAACTCTTATCAATTTCTATATGATTCTTACCAAAAGTGGTAATCTTTTATCCATTTATTTTGTAAATGAATCTCAGTGCTTTAAATTTTGATTAATAACATTTCCTGCCTCCACACATATGTTCATATTGGACAATGCTTGACCCTCTTGTTCATTATACATTAATTTATATTAGTTTAATGAATCTATCATTGAGCCATTGATAATAATAAATATCAATCTATGGAATCAATACATGGATATTATCTATATATTCCTGACATTTCTCTGTAACTCAATTTCAACAGACAGAACAGACTAATTATGAGTTGTGTTGGACCTCAGAGTTTCAGACACATGTTATTCATCGTCCATAACTCCAATGCCACCATTTGTCATCATTGGTCCATGATTGAGTCTCCTCTCCTTCATGTGTTCCTACATTTTTATCAATTAAATGATCATATTAATGACATTAATAAAAACAAATACATGGTTCAGACAAAGCCAACAACAAGGTTTTTGAATATCTATAACATCTACAGAGTCACTTTCAACATAGACTAGATCTCTTTCATTTATTGACCTCAGTGTTGCACATGATAAATTAAACAACATACTGTTTCAGGTCATACTCATCATAGAGCTGTGGTTAACTGTGTATTAATTTGATACTTTTTAATTTTTGGATTGACAGATAAAATTGTATGTATTTATCATGCACAACATGATGTTCTGAAGTAATATACATTATGGAAAAACTAAATCTATCTAACTGACATATGTATTACATCTCATAGTTATCATTTTGTAGTGAGAATACTTAACAGCTACTCTCTAGCATTTTTCAAGAATATGATGTATAACATTAACTACAATCACCATGTTGTATAATATTTCTCTTGAGCGTATCTCTCCTCTCTAACTGAATAATTTAATACATTTTATAATAATACCAAGAATATCCTCAAACAAATTGTTGAAACCAAGATAAGAACTTTGACTATTATTCACCTTGGTCTCTTTCCAAACACGGAGGTAACACAACAGCCTTGATCCCAACAGATGGTTGAAACAGCTTGCTCCATCCATTCTGAAGAGTAGAAAGCACAGAAAAACATTGAGATATTCTCTCCATGGATCCACGTTGTTTACCAGTTGTTAGCACTGCCTTTTAGGCTTTTATTAATTTATGCTAATATTTATATATTTTTCACATAATAAACTTCAAAACTTGCAACTGAGAGCAAGAACTATTACCTATTACAGTCTGTGTCATCCTTAGTTCAAGACATAATATTCTTGATCAACTTATTACTCATTCCATTTCTATTAATATTCATTTTCCTGAAGTTTAGTAATAAACAATGCTTCACCCTCTTCATCTCTATTAATTTACACATTTGTTTATTTATTCTGTCCTTGATTCGTTTACAATAATATTTTTAAAATTCATGAACAAAAATATCAACAACAACATCCTCATAGATTCTGACATCTGTGCATAAGATCCCTTCGAAATGGGGAATGGATTAGATGCCATTTGTGTTGGACCTCAGAGTTCCAGACACATGGTATTCGTTATGCATGACTCACACCAGTCATCATCATTGATCCAGGATCTCTTTGATTTCACACTAATACAAATTTATCCATTGATTAATTCATTAATAATAAATACATATCAATCAGAAAACACAAGAATAGTACTCATAAAGATTCCTAACATTCATCTACAGATTCATTTCCACAGACTAAATCTCTTCATTACTGTCTTCCATGGTAATGATCTTCTTTGATCCATATAATGACCAATCACTATAATACGTCTATCAATCTGATAGTAAAATTGAAATGTTTGGGACTCTTTGGTTATATTTAACACATTTTAATAACATAGGAAATATCTTTTTTAAAAAACTACACCAACAAAGACAGGAACATTGACTATTACTCATATTGGCCTTCATACTCCAAAACGAGATGCAACCAACCTGCTGGTGAGCAGGGATGAGAGACTGAATCACCTCTAAAGCATCTATTCTGAGGAGTACAGAGCAAAACAGATGATTAAAAAATGAGAAAATCCTCCATCGATCCTTGCTTATCATCTTCCATTTAGTCATTAATTCAGGCAATCATTACTTGGAGTATATTTATTTCCTTTTCTCTTAAAATGAACAATTTTGAACTTGCCACTGACCCAGAACAAAAACATTACCTAATTAATACTGTCCATATCATCCTTTGCCAAAATAAACCATTATGCACCATTTACTTCTCTTTGGATTTTGGTGTTTTCTACACATATTAACAAAATTCCTTGCCTCACTACAAATTTTTATAATTAGACAATGTTTCCCCCATTTTACCTTGATTCATTTATATATTTGTTTACTGATTCTTTCATTGACCCAGTCATAATAATAACATAAGAAAGAATGAACAAAAAGACCCAATTTCTTTTGTGAAGGACCTCAGAGTTCCAGACACATAATTCATCATGTATGACTCATACGCCACCAGTGGTCATCATCGATCCAGGATTGGGCCTCCTTTTCTCCATTCATTTCTATGTTGTCTGTTGACTTAATCATTAGTTCACTAACAATAAATCAAAACTCTATGATTCACAAAACCCCAAGAACAGCCTTGATATTCTTAATCTGTACATATTATCATCTCATCTCCATGTATCTCCTGCTTTAATTATCCTCAGCTTTTCACTCATGTATTAATCAATATAACGCTTCATATTTGTCATTTGTAACAGCGGGCCTTATGTGACTATATTTCATACTTTTTAGTAATGCAGTGAATACCTTAAACCACCTAAACCACACCAAGAACTTTGACTATTACTCACATTGATCTCTAAGCTCTAACGCAGAGATGCAACCATAAAGCTGGTGGCCATGGAAGAATGCATAAATCACCTCGAGATTATCACTCTGAGGAGTACAAAAAAAAAGAAGATGATTTTTTTTTAATTAGATCTTCCTCCACTGATCCTTGCTGATTGAGGTGTTTTGTATGTTGGACCTTCGAGTTCTACACACGTATTATTCATCACCCAACACTCATACGCCGGCAAATGTCATCATCGGTCCAGGAAGGCCCACTTTCTCTTCATTCTTTACAACACTGTTTATTGATTAATTCATAAATTCACTGATAATATTTTTTAAAGCTGATGATTCACAAACCTCCAACAAAAGCATACCTATTTGTTAGGTATCCATCATTATTCACAAATCAGTATTTAAATTTTATTATTTATCCTCAGTTTTTCATATATGCATTAATCAGTATAATGATTCATGTTAATCCCAAATCAAGATGTTTACATTAGGCCTTTTGTGATTATATTTCACACTTTTTAAAATATAGTGAACATCCTTAAACAAACCACCCAAGCCATGACAAAAATTTTGACTCTTACTCACATTGGTCTCCAAGCTCTTAATAGAGATTCAGTCATACAGTCATAACCATGGGAGAATTCTTAAATCAGCTCAGATGGGTCCAGTGTGAGAAATACAGGACAGAACAGATGATTTTAAAATGAAGAAGGAGAACAGACATCTGAGACGTTCTCTCCACTGATCCTTGCTTTTCACCTTCAGTCAGTCATTTCAGTAATCACACATTTCGAGTATTTTTTTCTCTTAAGAAAATGAACAAATTTAAAATCGCCGTCTATCCAGAACATGAACAGTGTCTGTAACTTATACTATCTACACCATCCTGAGCTAAGGAGGTAAAAGTCATGTAAAATTATTTCAAATTAGAGTTCAGTGTTTTCATAATATACTAGTAGTGTTTCTTTGCTCACTACATATTTTTAATTTGAACAATACTTCATTAATTTACTTATTGATTGGTTATTTCATTGATCCAATTATAATACTAGAATGAAAATATATGAACCCAAAGATCAAGACCAAGACCCTTGGATATTCCCAACATGGGCCTAGAGGATGCCTTATATCAAGAATATGGACTATATGTCTTTTGTGTTGGACATCAAAGTCCAGACATGTTTAACTCATTGTATATGGCTCATGCCATCATTGGTCTCAATTTTCATATATTTCTACTTTTGTTTTGAATAAATCATTAATCAATTTATAAGAGTAAAATAAGAACATGATTCACAAAAACCTATGAACATGATGCCAGACATACCAAGCGTCTGTCTACAGAATCCTTTCCACATTAGACAATGTCGCTTTCATTCATTCACCTCTCTGTGGCACATTATTGATTAATAAACATACTGTTCTATATTATGTTAACCATTGGGCCATGGTTAACTTTATAATAATTTAAAATTTTTAATAATACTGTGAATACCTTTAGTCAACTACCCAAAGGAAGACCAAAATTTTGGCTATTACTCACGTTAGTTTCTTGCCAAGCACAACAGCAACACAGCTTTCCATCAAGCAGAATGCTTAAGCCCACTTGATGCATTCATTCTGATCCATCTTCATACAAAGCAGAGAAGATGATAAAAGATTGAGAATTTCTCTCCACTGACTGACATGTTCCACTATTCGTTTGTGTCATCTTTTTGGTTTTTAAAAATTTATGGGGCCAGGCACAGTGGCTCACGCCTATAATCCCAGCACTTTGGGAGGCTGAGGTGGGTGGATCACCTGAGGTCAGGAGCTCAAGATCAGCCTGGCCAACATGGTGTGAAACCCCATCTGTACTAAAAATACAAAAATTAGTCAGGCGTAGTGGCTGTAATCCCAGCTACTTGGGAGTCTGAGACAGGGGAATCACTTGAACCTAGCAGGCTGAGGGTGCAGCAAGCCAAAAATGTGCCACTGCAGACCAACCTGGGTGACAAGAGCCAAACTCTGTCTAAAAGTAATAATAATAATAATAGTAATAATAATAATAATTTATAGAAATATCTGCTTTTCTCTCAATAAAATGAACTTCAAATGTGTAACTGACTGAGAGTAATAACTATTATTCATCACAGTTGATGTCATCTTTAGTCCAAGACATAATAAATTCCATCCATATATTATCTATTCTAACTTACACCAATAATCCATTTTCTTTATTACATATTTTAGCAATAAACAATGCTTCACTCTCTTCATTTCTATTTGTTTATACATTCATTTATTTATCCTGCCCTTGATTCTTTTAAAATAGTATTTTTTTAAATACTAACACAAAAATCCTGAAAAAGATCCTTGCATATCCTGATACCTGTCCATTGGATCCCTTCACAAAGGATGAATGGACTAAATCCCATTTGTGTTGGACCTCAGAGTTCTAGAAACATGGTATTCATGTGCATGACTCATACGCCACCAGTGGTCATCATTGGTCCAGATCAGCCCTCTTTCTCTATTCCCATCTAAATTTGTTTACTGATTAATGTATTAACAAAGAAATACACAGAAATCTGAAAAGAAAAATAAGAATTAGATTCTGAATATCCCTAACATCCATCTATATAATCCTTTCCACAGAGACCAAATTTCTTTCATTAACTGAGTTGTTGCATAAATGCATTACTCAGTATAATGCTTCATATCAATCTGATATTTAACATGGACAGACTTCCCTTATTTGATTATATTTAAAACTCTAAAATAATGCAGCAAATACCTTTCTAAAAACTGCTGGATTTGGTATAACAACATTAATTACTACTCACATTGGACTGTATGCTCCTAACACACAGAGGCAATCATAGAGATCATGACCATAGAAGAGTGCTTGAATCAACTCAAGTGCTTTCATTCTGAGGATCACAGAGCAGAGCAGATGATTTTAAAAGGTTGTAACATTCTTTCCACTGGTCCTTCAATTCCTCTTTTCAGGTATTCAGTCATACATAATTAGTAATTTGTAATAATGTTTATTTTTCTCCTATGTAGGTTAACAATGTCAATCTTGCCATTGACCCAGAAAATGAAGACAGATATTTACCTATTACTGTCTACATCATACTTAGCCAAAGATTTAACAATCATGTACCATTTATTTCTCTTTGAAGTTCAGAGTTTCCAGTATATATTAATATTATTTCTTGCCACATCATCTATTTTTATAATTGGACAATGCTTCACACGAGTCATCTTTATTTAGTTATATATTTGTTCATTGATTCTTTTATTGATCCAATTATAATAATAGAGTGAAAATACATGAGCAGAAAAAAACTGGCTTTCTTTTGTGTTGGACCTCAGAGTTCCAGACATGTATTATTCATCATCCAAGACTCATACACCAGTATTTATCATCATTGGTCCAGGAAGGGTCCACTTTCTCTTCATTCAGTTAGACATTATTTGTTGATTAATTCAGTAATTCATGTGTAATAGTTATAAAAATTTATGGTTCCCATAATTCAAGTCTATAATTGATATTCATTATATATATACACATTATCTGACTTTTTAAAATTTTCAATAACACAGTAAATATCCTTAAACAAACCACCCAAACAACACAAGATCGTGGCTATTACTCACACTGGAATCTTTCATAGCACGACAGCACCACAAGTCTTGATCAGGGCTAAATTCATAATCAGCTCAGTGCATCCATTCTGAAGAGTGCAAAGCAGAGAAGACAATCAAAATATTGAGACATTATTTCCATCAATCCATACACCTCACCATTCATTTACATTGTCACTTTGGCTTTTATTAATTAACGGTAATAGTTATTAATAAAATAGACTTCAAGGCTGCAACTAATGGAAAGTAATAACTATAACCTATCACAATCTATGTTATTTTTGGTCCAAGACATAATACCTTTCATCCATGCCTATATTATCCATTCCAATTTAAATTAAAATCCATTTTTCTTAGTACGTATTTTAGTAATAAACAATGCTTCACCTCATCTTCTTCATTTACACACTGATTTATTCATCCTGCCCTTGATTCTTTTACAATGATATTTTTTAAATTCATGAGCACAAAGATCATGAGAAGATCCTTGTATATCCTGTATCCTGACATCTGTTTATAAGGGGGAATGGACAAGATCCCATTGTATTGGACCTCAGAGTTCCCAACACATGACATTCACTGTGCATGACTCACACACCACCAGTCACCATCACTGGTCCAGGATCAGCCCTCTTTCTCTATTACCATCTCAGTTTGTTTGTTGACTAATTCACTAACAAGGAAATACACATAAGTCTTCAAAAAGAGAATAAGATTCCTGAATATTCCTAGCATTCATTCATATAATCATTTCCACAAAGACCATATTTCTTTCATTAACTGAGCTCGATGTTTCACATATGCATTAATTAACCTAAAGTTTTAATCTAATTTTTAATCATTGCATATTTCACCTTCTTTTATTGTGTTTAATACTTTTTAATAATATAGCAAATAACATTTTTAAATGGTCAAAACAAGAAGGAGCTTGACTATTACTCACATTGGTCTTCATGCTCCTAACATAGATGCAGCTGTAGAGCTTGTAACCATGGAATCGGCTGGCAAACATCCATCCTGAGGCCACAATGCAGAGCACATCACAAACAGATTAAACAGTCCTCCTTGATCTGTGTTTATCATCTTCCTTTTAGGAAGATATTTGAGAAATCATTATCTGAAGGATACTTATTTCATTTTCTCTTAAGAAAATGAACACCTTGTGCAACTTTCCTTGACCCTGAGGTTGACCATTATCTATAAATACCATCTGTATCATCCTTAGTCAAAGAAGTTACAGTGGTGTAACATTTATTTCTCTTGGCACTTCAGTGCTTTAATATAATATTTTAATATATTATTATATTTAATGTATATTAAATATTGCAATTATTATGCATTAATATTAGATATTTACTTGATATATTAAAGCTTTAATATAATGCTTTAATATAATAATAATAGTACATCTTGCCTCATCACTTATTTTATAATTGGACAATACTTCATCCCCTTCATATATGTACATGTATATGTATAAATTAGTTCATTGATCCAATTATAATAATACAATGAAGTGAACAAATCCAAAGACCAAAAGCAAACACATTGCATATTCATAGGATCATCTGAATCAGAAGGAATGGGCCAGATTTCTTTTGTGATGGACCTCAGAGTTCCAGATATGTATTCATCATATATAACTCATACACGACCAGTAGTCATCACTGACTCAGGGTCGATCTTTTTTTGCTATTCATTTCTACCTTGTCTATTGATTAAGTCATTCATTCACTAATAATACTTTCAAGGCCCATGATTCACAAAACTCAGTAACACTCCTGATATTCCACATCAGTATACAGAATCACTCAAACACTGGTGTGTTTCATTAACTATCCTGTTTTATGTATATGCATCATCAATATAATACTTCATGTCACTCCTGTATCACTGGAATAACATTGGCCATCTTTGACTGTATTTCACGCTTTTAAATAATACACTGATTACTCTTAAACAAACCACCCAAACCAAGGTAAGGACTTTGACTATTATTCACATTGGTCTGCACGCTGCTTCCTAAGCATGGTGCAAACAGAGTACGTGACCTCGGAGGCATCCTCAAATTAGAACAAGGACATCCATTCTGATGAGTACAGAGAAGATGATAACAAATTTGAGACATTGTCACCATTGATTCTTGCTTTTCACCTATAATTAGTCATTTATGCAATCATTATTTGGATTTCATATTAATTTCATTTTCTGTTAAGAAAATTTCATTTCATTAATCGTAGTAATTTCATTTTCTGTTAAGAAAATTAACAAATTCGATCTTGCTACTGGCCAAGAATTTGAACACTATCTATAATTATACTGGCTATATCATCATTGGCCAAAGAGGTGACAGGCATGTCCCATTTATTTCTCTTTGGACTCCATGTTTTCAATACATATGAAATGTTTCTTGCCTCACTACAGATTTTAATAATTGGGCAATGATTAACATTATTCATCTTTTTATGTAATATATAGAAATTATATATATATAGGTTCTCACATTGAACAACTATAAAAATACAATGAAAATAAGTAAAAACAAAGACCAAAAACAAATAAATTCTGTATCTCTGACATCTATATACATAGGATCATTTCAAACTACAGGAGGAGCTCAGTTTCTTTTGTGATGGACCTCAGAGTTCCAGACACGTATTCATCATGTAAGACTCATACGCCACCAGCAGTCATCATCGATCCAGGACTGATCATCTCCTTTTCCACTCATTTCTATCTTGTCTACTGACTGACTTGTTAACTCACTAATAAGTCCCTATGATTAAAAAAAAAAACAAGAATAACCTGGATATTCCATATATGTATGTAGAATCATTCTAACATTGATATAATTGTCCTCAGTTTTTCATCTATGCATTATCAATATAATACTTTACATAACTCTCATATCTATCTTTGGGATAACATTGGCCATCTTTGTATCATAAACTTTTTTTTTTTTTTTTTTGAGATGGAGTCTCACTCTGTTGCCCAGGCTGGAGTGCAATGACGCAATCTCAGCTCACTGCAACCTCCTCCTCCCGGGTTCAAGTGATTCTCCTCCCTCAGCCTCCTGAGTAACTGGAATTACAGGCCACCATACCCAGCTGATTTTTGTATTTTTAGTAGAGGCCGGGTTTCACCATGTTGGCCAAGCTGATCTAAACTCCTGACCTCAGGTGATTCACCCGCCTCGGCCTCCCAAAGAGCTTGGATTACAGGTGTGAGTCACCACGCTCAGCCTATTACAAACTTTTTTATAATACCTGACACACTCTTCAACAAACCACCAAGACAAGAACTTTGATCATTAATCACCTGGGTCCGTATGCTCCTTCCTAAGCATGGTGCAAACAGAGGACCATGGAAGAATTCTTAAAACAGTACAATTAGGTTCATTCTGAGGAGTACAGAGCAGAGAAGATGATAACAAATTTGAGACATTATCACCATTGATCTTTGCCTTTCACCTTTCATTTAGTTGGTCATTTAGGCAGTAATTATCTGGGTATATTTATTTCATTTTCTCTTAAGAAAATGAACAATTTTGAACTTGTCACTAACCAAAAAATTGAACATTGTCTATAATTATACTATCTATGTCATCACTGGCCAAAGAGGTGACAGGCATGTGCCATTTATTTCTCTTTGGACTTCACTGTTTTCAATACATATTAATAATATATCCTGCCATACCTGAACAATGCTTCATCTACCTTATCTTTATTTATATATTTGTTTATTGATTCTCACATTGATCCAATTATAAAAATAGAATGAAATTATCACAAAGAAAAACATTTCTGAAACATTTATGTAGCATCATTTGAAAGAGAGAATGGGCCATGTATCTTCCCCAACAGACCTCAGGGTTTCATATGCCACATAAGATTCATATGCCACATAAGATTCATACGCAACTAGTGGTCATCACATCATTGATCCAGGACTCGTTCTCTTTTTCTCCACTCACTTCCACATTATCCATTGATTAGTTAATTCATTCACTAATAATTTTAAAGCCCTATATTCACAAAACTCAAGGAGACCCTTGATATTTCTAGTCCATATACAAAGTCATCTTACATCAATGTATCTCCTTTATTGTCTTCAGTTTTTCATATATCCATTAATTTATATAGTGCTTTATATCAATTTTGTCACTGCACAACAATTGGTCTTCTCTGATCATATTTCACCCTTTTCAATAATACAGTGAGTGAATAATACCCTTAAGCAAACAACCCACACCAAAATGCAAACTTTGATTATTACTCACATTGGTCTCCATGCTCCTAATGCCCCGTGGCAACCATAGGGCTTGTGACCATGGAAGCGTGCTTAAATCAGTTTAAGAGCATCCATTCTAGGATTACAAAGCAGAACATGTGATAAAAAAAAATTAAGACCTTATCTGCATTTATCCGTCCTTTCCAAATTTCATTTACTTATTTATTAGTTTTTCATTATATATTTGTATTCTTTCTCTCTGTCGCAACAACAGGAACAATGTCAAACTTGCAGCCAACCCAGAAAATAACACTTGATTGACACGGAAAGACTCAATGTTTTATATACATCAAAGAACATAATGTCCATCAATCCCAACTTCATTGCTGGGGTGCATTTGGCCCTGTTTGATTATATTTCAAATGCCATTATAAAATGAACACCCTGAGATAAACCACGCAAACCGAGACAAAATGTGATTGTTACTCACATTGGTCTCCATGCTCCTACTGCAGACAGCTTCCACCTTTAGGAATACAAAGGAGAACCAGTGATTAAAAAATTGACACATTCTCTCCATTGACAATGGCTTTCAAACTTTCATTTATTTAGTCACATAAATATTTACTAATTGATGTTATTATTTGTCTCTTCTAAAAATAGGACAGGATGGTGCTTGCCATTGATGCAGAACAATAACATTAACTGTTACTTCTCACTGTCTACACCAGTGGTCCCAAACGTTTTGGGCACCCAGGATGGGTTTTGTACAAGACAAACTTCCCATGGACCAGGCCAGGGAGGGGTTGTTTCCAGATGAAACTCTTCTACCTCAGATCATAGGACTTAGATTAGACCTAGATCCCTGGCATGCACCGTTCACAACAGGTTCTGCTCCTACGAGAATCTAATTTATGCCACTACTGATCTGACAAGAGGTGGAGCTCAGGTGGTAATGCTTGCTCGCCCGCCACTCACCTCCTGCTGTGTGGCCTGGTTCCTAACACGCCAGGCACTGGTACCGGTCTGCAGATATGATTCTGTACCAAAGAGGTGACACTTATTTACTTATGGACCTTAGGACTTTCAAATTATATTAATAGTATTTCAGTCCTCACCTCATATTTCATAATTGGACAATGTTTCACCGTCTTCATCTTCACGCAGTTGTATAAACTTTGTCATTAATTGTTTTGTAACAATACAATCAAAATTCATAAACTACAAAAGCCCAAGAACATCACCTTCGTGCATAACTAATCATTCTACAGGACTACATCCATCAAAAATAACAGACTAGATCTCTGTCAAGGTACTAACCTCAGAGTTTCAGGCATGTATTTATTCATCATCTGTGACTAAATATGCCACCAGCCATCACCACTGGTTCAGGATTTGACATCTCTTTCTCATACATTTCTATATTTGTTGATTTATTAGTTCTTCAATAGAATAATTACAATAATATAAATGTGTATGAATCACAAATTCCATAGAACAATATTCTTAAATATCCATAACAATTGTCTACAGAGTAAATTCACTCAGTATCTATAACCTTCATTAATTGTGTTGTACATATCCATTAATGAACATACATTTCACATCAATGCCATAGTACACCATAATCAACTTCTTTGACTAACCTTAACATGTTTTGTAAATAGTACAGTGAGTATTTTTAAACAAGCCACTCATAATAAGAGAAGTGCTTTGACTCTTACATTGGTTCCTATGCTCCTAACACAGAGTTCATGACCACAGGAGAATGTGCTAGGAGCTTTCATTTCATTCTGAGAATCAGCTAGGAGCTTTCATTCTGAGAAATATAAGCAATGCAAATAATAGAAAGCTGAGATATTCTTTCCACTGATACATGCCTTCCCCATTTCATTTCCTCAGTCATTTAGATATTTATTATTTTATGGCATAATTTATTTTTTTCCCTCTGCAGTAAGTAACCACTTGAACTTGTCACAGACTCAAAGCAAGCACCCTGACTACTATACATCACTACCTTGCCTACTTATCCTTATCCCAAAATGTAACCCCTTTCATGCATTAAGGGGTTACATTTTGGGGTAAAGATATCATTATTTAATGAACTCCAGTGGTTCTACGTATATTAACAATAATTCTTGCCTCACCCCATATTTTCGTAGTTAGATACACTTCATTCTATTCATTTTTATGCGTTGACATATTTGTTTATTCTTTCACTTATTGAATAACAACAAAATCAAAATCCATGAAGCACCAAGGACTGAGAACCTGTTTCCAGAATATCACTGAAATCTATCTGTAGGCATTCCTACAGATGTAAACACTTAAATCCCTCTTTGTAGTGGACCGCTGTAGGTCACAGATACTTTGATCATAAAACACATTTCAGAATGTATTGCACTCGCATTATCGGTCCTTCCTTGGCCTTTTCTCACATAATGTGTATATTCTTTCTATACATAACATGAATCAACCACCAGAACTAAAACACTGACAAGTGCTTCTAGTTCCCGTGCGTCCCTTCTTCATAACTTACATTTTTATCACTTGAGGAATGCTTAGGGAAACCTGCAGTAGAATTCTAAAACAGTTAGAACAATTTGTGATAGGGACTTGATCTTTTTTAGAAACCATCCCAAATAACACTAAATCAAATTAATCCTAAATTTTGGTTCTTCGTCGTTAGTATAGGCTTGTCCTTGTTTGATTTTATTCATGTATATAGTCATTTACTCATTTTAAAGATGTACAATGAACACCCATGAAAACCCACTCAACAGACAAAGACTGTGCCAATTCCATTGATTTCTAATCTCCTAAAATGTAGCAGCATCCTAGAAAGCCTGGTCTTTTCAGAATGCTTAAATCACCTAAGGTGCATCCATTTTGTACAACGATGATATTACATAAATTAGACATTTTCTCCATTGAGCCATGTTGTTCCCCTTTCATTTACTTAGACTTTTAAATATTAATTGGGCGGGGCACAGTGGCTCATGCCTGTAATTCCAGCATTTTGGGAGGCCGAGGTGGGCAGATCACTTGAGGTCAGGAGTTCAAGACCAACCTGACCAACATGGTGAAACCCCGTCTATACTAAAAATACAAAAATTAGCCAGACATAGTGGCACACGCCTGTAATCACAGCTACTCGGGAGGCGGAGGCATGAGAATTGCTTGAACCTGGGAGGGAGAGGTTGCAGTGAGCTGAGATCATGTCACTGTACTCCGGCCTGGGCAACAAACAGAGTGAAACTCCATCTCAAATATAAATAAATAAATAAATAAATATTAATTGCTTAATTAATTACCTTCTCTTTCTCAATAAAATAAACAAACTGGAAATTACCACTGACATAGAGCAAAGACTCTATGTATGAAATGTATTTCATACATTTTTCTCAGTGATTCTGAAAATACTTCTCAGGAGGCAGCGTCAGCATGACTTGGGAAACTATTGGAACCTATAGAAAGTAAGTTATTAGAAATTTGGATTCTCAGAACCCACACCAAACTTACTGAATCAGAAATCCTGGGAATGGGCCAGGCGCGGTGGCTCAAGCCTGTAATCCCAGCACTTTGGGAGGCCGAGATGGGTGGATCACGAGGTCAGGAGATCGAGACCATCCTGGCTAACACAGTGAAACCCCATCTCTACTAAAAATACAAAAAAAAATTTGCCGGGTGTGGTGGCAGGCGCCTGTAGTCCCAGCTACTCGGGAGGCTGAGGCAGGAGAATGGCGTGAACCCAGGAGGCGGAGCTTGCAGTGAGCCGAGATAGTGCCACTGCACTCCAGCCTGGGCGACAGAGCAAGACTCCGCCTCAAAAAAAAAAAAAAAAAAAAAAAAAAGAAATCCTGGGAATGTAACTGGCCTTCTGTGTTTTTACAAACCCTCCAGGTCACTTCAAGGCTCACATTTGAGAACCACTACTCTATACTACCCTACCCTAGACAGGTGACACCCTTGATGTACTGGTTTCTTAATGCATTGCAGTGTTTCAGAATTATATAACCAAAAATTGCTGTCTGATAACATTTTTTGTAATTAATCCAGCTTTATCCTCTTCATCTTTAATTATTTATATGTGCGTCTGTATGTTTTGCTGATTCTTTCATTTATTTCCTTCGAATAATGCAATAAATTCCCAGGATCTACCAAAGCCGCATAATTAGATACTTGAAAATTACTGAAATCTACTATAGACTTATTCTCACAGATGTAATGCCCAAGTGTTCAATCTATGATCCAGTGTCCCCCTCACAGAAAACTTGTTTATACAGGCAGACACCCTGGAGGCTCTTGTCTGTGTCCAGTTTATTTCTACCAAGACAGGCACGCTCTAGGAGAGACCCAACCTGGAAATAAGTTAGGTCTGGGTCTGTTGGTCAGGTGAGACACAGAAGAAACAACTTAACAAATCACATGAAATAACAGGAGCAGTGTGCTACTCACAAGTCCCAGAGAACAGACGGCAGCATGCCTGGCAGGGCCAGTGGGCAGGGAGGACATTCATTAAATATACTTCAAACTTCTTAATAACACAGTGAGGAAGCAAACCACTTGAACCATAGCAAGAACTGTAACAGCTAATTACATTTTTTTTGGTTTTTGTTTGTTTGTTTTTGAGATGGAGTTTCACTCTTGTTGCCCAGGCTGGAGTGCAATGGCACAATCTCAGCTCACCGCAACCTCCGCCTCTCGGGTCCAAGAGGTTCTCCTGCCTCAGCCTCCTGAGTAGCTGGGATTACAGGCATGTGCCACCACACCCAGCTAATTTTATAATTTTAGTAGAGATGGGGTTTCTCCATGTTGGTCAGGCTGGTCTTGAACTCCCAACCTCAGGTGATCCGCCCACCTGATCCTCCCAAAGTGCTAGGATTACAGGCATGAGCCACCATGCCTGGCCACATTGGTCTTTACTCCCCTGACAAAGTTAATAAAGACAATCACAATCATGATGTCCTTTCTGTGGAATATAGGATAGGTGTGAAAACCATGAGACCACTCCACTGACTTCATGCCATCCTCGTTTCATTTTCTAAGACACTGACATATGGATTAGCTAATATAATAATTACTTTCTTACTTTTAATTAAGCAAAAAACCTAGACTATCACTAATCCAATTCAAGAACCTTGACTATTATGTACATATTCCTAAATCATCCTTCAGATACTCTGTTTATTTTTTAATAAATATTAGTTTTCAGAATTACATTAACAAATTTTTTCCATCATAATCTATTTGGACAATTAGTCCAATTTTGTCCTTTTCCTCTTTATTCATTTATTTATGTGTTTATTGATGTTACCATTGATGCATAATAATCAACCCAACAAAACCCCATAAATCAGTTCTTGGATTATTACTGAAATATGTCTGCAGACAAATTCCTGTAGATTTAACATACCAAATCTCCTTTTTAAATAAATTGCAGGGATGCAGAAATGAATTTAATCATAAAACTGATCAATCAATCTATTCATATCACTGATTGGTGTTTGGCCTTTTCTTCATTTAATATGTACATACTTTTAAGATGGAACAATGAACAACCATCAATTCACCACTGCATTCACATCTAAAATCTTGATAATGACTTACGAAAACACAACCGCCTAAATTGTAAGCCTTGGATCTAACCCATAGATTGTTATCCATCAAGGAATGTTGCATAAACAGGAGTAAAACCTAAAATGGAATAATATATAGCCATGAAAAGAGAATGGAAAACACTGATCTCTTTTTAAATTGTGCGCCATTGTACTAAAATGGATTAAGCTATAATCCCTGCTTCAAAACACATCCTCATAAATAGTCCATGCTTAGCTTCCTCTCATTTCCTTACCTGTGTTTTGATTTATGTATTTATATAATGTTTTCAATTTACTAAAAGAAAAAACGAAAACAAGTATAAACTAAAAAGCTCCAGAAATAAAGACAATGAGTATTCACATATGTGTATATGCAGGTTACTGACTTGGGTCACAAGCTTTGTCTATTTTTACTAATGGATCATAACATTTGAGACATGTCATAATAATTCTTCTTCCAGTAAATACACTCAAAATGAGACCACACTTAGACATATTTATCTACATTAATTTACATGATGTTTTTGCATACTGATCCACTGATAATAAAATTAGTATGTGTTAACAATCCACCAAAGCCCCTAAACAAGTTTCTTGAATAGTCTTCATATCTGTCAGTGGGTTCATTTCCAAGAGAGGTAATAAACAATGTAATAGACTAGGTCTTTTTTTGTAATTAACTATAAAAATGTTGTGAAATATAATAATTATATACATTTGTCCAGATTTGATTTCAGTTATGTCATTGGTCCATGCTTGAACCTTTTTGTTTAAATTATATATTCTATGAAGATGTAACAATAAACCGGAAGAATAATCCACTATGGGTCTAATCCATAGACCCTACTATGATAATGACAAGTATTTACTTCATATATGCTCTTCCTCAGGGGGTTAACAGACTAGGCTATCTAGCAATATAGGAACGTTTGTGTAAACTATGAAAAATGCTAAAATGGGATATCAAAAATGTCCCATTTTTAGTTTATCCATAAAATGACTAAAATGACATCAATCTTTATCTTTTCAAAATTTTCCACAGTTGTACTGAATTAGATTAATTATAATCCTTAGTTTATAACAGATTCTCACCTTTTGTCTCCTTTGATTTTATTTAGGTATGTGGCCATTTATCTACCTTCTATAGTACTATGAATATCAATGAACAGGCAAACTACCCAATCAAAAACAAGAATGTCAACTATGACTTATATAAGAACGCACTCCTTGTCCGCTGTGGAACAGTCAATACCACCGTCGCTACAGGATGATCAATCACCCATGAACATCAACCCTGAGAAGTACAAAGTAAATGTTAAAGGTATGAAACAACAAGATTCAGGCTGTGTCTGAATAAATATGAAATGATAAGGGTTAGGTTCATCTCAAACATTGGTTCATGACACTCCCTATCCTTAAATTAGATTCACTCTCCTTTTATTTATTGAATTATTTCAGTTATTAATTTTACATCAAATAGTGAACATTCTTGAATCCATCACCTGCATTAAGAAAAACATCTGACTATGGGACATATTGGCCTCAGTGCCTCCACTCACACATATAATCGTCTTGGTATTCTCTGCAAGTTAGCTTCGACTTACAGAATCAGCTTCTTCTCATTCCTGGCTTTATAACACATTCTCATGAGTGGTCAGTTCTTGACCTTTTTATCTATTAACTCATTCATTATTAGTATAAATGAGTTTATAATTCAGGAACAAATGAATTAATTTTTCCAACCATCTATTCTTTTTCAAGAAAATGAGTAATATTTTCATTTTCAGAAATCTAGAACAGAAATGCCTAGCCGATCTTAATAAAACTAGTAAAATCCAAAAATTTGTTTCTAAATCAGAGCAACTTTATAGGGGACATACTTAGTCTATACTTGGTTCCATTTTCTTCATGTATTCATACATTTCTTTGGTTATTTGCACACTAACCAACTTATGAAGATATAATCGATAGCTATGAAACACAACCAGATCTTTGCTATTTCTTATATATATACATCAGTTACATCATAGGGAGCAAACTAGTTTTCATGTTGGACCTCAAAGTTCCAGACACAGGTATTTATTGTTCATGATTCATACATCACCAAACTTCATCTTTGGTCCAGACTTGGAGCTCTTTTTCTTCATTCATGTCTTCATTTATTGACAGATGAATTCATCAACTCACTAATAAAAATAAGTAAATACCAAAGAGTCAGAAGAACTCAAGAGCAAGATTCTTGAATATCTAATATCTGTCTACAAATTATTTCCCATAGACACTAGATATATTTTATTAATTTAACACAGTGTTTCACATACAGATTAATCAACATAATGCATTACACCAATTCCATTCTTAAGATATTAACTGATTATATGTCAAAGTGTATAATAACACAGTGATAGCTCTTAAAAAAACACTCAAACCAAGACAAGAATATTGACTCATACTCACATTGGTCTCCAGGAACCTACACAGAGGCAACCATATGTCTTTTGACTAAGAGAACTCTTAAATCAGCGCCAGTGCATCCCGTCTAAGAAGTACAAAGCAAAGCAGCTGATTTTCAAAACTAATACCTCTTTGTCAATTTTGCTTTCCATATTTTATTCCAAACCATAGTTTAGTTATTTATTAACTTTTCATAACATATATGTTCATTCTGAACAAAACAAACAACCTCAAATGGACTGATTCAAGCAATAAAATTGACTCCTACTTCCCAGCATCTATATGATCACTAATCAAAAAGAGGTAACACCCTTGGGTCCATTTCGTTCTGAGATGGAGTTTTGCTCTTCTTGCCCAGGCTGGAGTGCAATGGTGCAATCTTGGCTCACTGCAACCTCCACCTCCTGAGTTCAAGTGATTCTCCTGCCTCAGCCTCCCGAGTAGCTGGGATTACAGGCGTGCACCACCACGTCCGGCTAATTTTTTTGGATTTTTAGTAGAGACAGGATTTCACCACACTGGGAGCTAGTGTTTCATTTTATGTTGATAGTATATCTTGAATCATCACATGGTTGAAGTCCATCACACCATCTTCGTATTTGTCAAATTATATATTTAATACTTTCATCATGGATCAATTTTAAATAATAATAATATGTAAATCCATGAATCCAAAATAAAAGAAGTAGATTCTTACATATTCTTAACATCAATCTATCATTTCAAACATTGATCGCCGTTTGCAAATGACCCTGAGAAATAGATCAGATTTTGTTTTCTGCAAACCTTTAGGTTCCAGACACATATTATTCATCACCCACGACTTCTAAACCATCAATCATTGGTTCAAGTTTACATGTCTTTTTCCTCATACTACTTTATATTTGCTTATTGATTAATTCTCAATTCATCAAACATAATAAAATAATTATCTGTGAATCAAAAAATCTCAAAGAGATTCTTATATCCCTAACATCTATCTATGGAATCGCATCATTCATGTCATAGATGATCAATATATGTCTGGAACTCTGAGGTCCAAGAAGTTAACCTCTACTTGTATTTTTATCTGTTTATATTTATTTAATGGTTCTATCAGTCATATATTAGTAATAATAAACCTAAATCTATGACCCCAAGATAAGAAAATGATCTTTGTATGTTTCTGACATTGTCTACAGGATCATTTCCAACAGAAGCAAAAACCTAGATTATTTTCTTCTCATATTCATCATCCATGACTTTTATGCCACCAGTTGTCAACATTGATCCATAGCTGGGTCTCTCTTTCATCATTCATTTCTAAATATTTATTGAATAAATCATTTGTTCTTTGATAATAAAATGAATACAGGATTTCAAAAACCCAAGAACAAGATATTTGAAGAATCCTTACATTTGTCTACAGGATCATTTCCCACAGAGACTATATCTCTTTGATTAATTAACCTCAATGTCGCACGTTGTCATTGAACCAGTTAACTTTTTATTATATTAAATAATTTTTAATAACACCAGGAATACTATTAAACAACCTAAACCAAGACAGGAACCATTACTCACATTGGCCTAACACAGAGGCAACACAGCCTTGATCACAGAGAAATGATCAGCTCACTGCATCCATTCTGAAAACTGCAAAGCAGAGTAGATGATTAAAAAATTGAATATTCTTTCCATCAATCTATATTTTTCACCATTCATTTACATAGTCATTTGAGTATTTATTTTTTCTTAATACAACAAATGTGAAACTTGCAACTAACTCAGAGCACTAACCATTACTTATTGCTGTCTATATGATCCTTAGTCAAAGATGTATTACACTTGGTCCACTAATTATCCATCCATTTCAATTTATATTAGTATTATTGTTCTTTACTATACATCTCAACATTAAATAATACTCCACCTTCATCTGTATTAATTTATACATGTTTATTTTTCATTGCTATTTTAATAATATAATATTTTTATAATTCATAAACATAAAGAAAAAGAACAAGGTTCTTGTATTTCCCTGATATTTGTCTACAGGAGTTTTTCAGACAGAGGGACTAGGCTAGATACTGCTTGTGATGGACCTCAGAGTTCCAGATATGTATTCATTGTGTGACTCATAGGCCACCAGTGGTCATCATCAGTCCAGCCAGAATTGGCCCTGTTTCTCTCCTTTTATTTATAAGTAGTTTCCTAATGATTCATTAATTCACTAACAATAACATAAATACCTCTGGATCACCAAGTTTTAAGGACAAGATCCTTAAGTATCCCTAATATCTGTCTATATAATCATTTGCTTCAATTAGTGTATTAATAACTTCCTTCATTAGTCATGTTCATTAACATAACATCTGTTAATATACACAATATTTCATGTCAAGTCCGTATGTATCCGTGGGACATGGCTGGCCTTCCTTTATTACATTAATATACAATACTTTTAAAATATTACACTGAATATCCTAAACAAATAAGCAAAAGCAAAAAATAATTTTACTATTAACTCACACTGGCTCATGTGCACCTCTACAGAGGGAAGACATGGGGCTCCAGATCAAGGCCAGATGTTCTGCCAGCCCAGATGTGTCCATTCTGGGAAGTGCAAAGCAGAGAAGATGACGGGATTGAAATATTTTTCATGGATTCATTCATTCGACCCTTCTCTTAGGCATTCAGGTATCTATTAATTGTGGTAATACTTATCAATTTTCTTTTAAAAAAATGAACAATAGGCCGGGCACGGTGGCTCAAGCCTGTAATCCCAGCACTTTGGGAGGCCGAGACGGGCGGATCACGAGGTCAGGAGATCGAGACCATCCTGGCTAACACGATGAAACCCCGTCTCTACTAAAAAAATACAAAAAACTAGCCGGGCGAGGTGGCGTGCGCCTGTAGTCCCAGCTACTTGGGAGGCTGAGGCGGGAGAATGGCGTAAACCCGGGAGGCGGAGCTTGTAGTGAGCTGAGATCCGGCCACTGCACTCCAGCCTGGGCGAGAGCGCGAGACTCCGTCTCAAAAAAAAAAAAAAAAAAAAAAAAATGAACAATAACACACTTGTTCTGATGCAAAATAAGAAACGTGACTATACTGCCTTTGTCATCCTTAGTCAAAAAACAACACTTGAGTTGTTTGTTTTTTTAATGGTATTCAGATTTTCAATAGGTTTTAATGATTTCTGTTGTCTCATCATTTACATTGAGTGGACATGCTTCACATTCCGCATCTTTACTTTTTTATATGTGAACATTGATTATTACATCAATGAATTTATTTTAAAGAAGAATCAAAATTCACAAAAACAGTCAAGAAGATAGTCCTTTTGTATTTCCAAAACCTAACTACAGGATCACTTCAAAAGCAATAGACTATATTTCCTCCTCTATTGAACCTCAGAGTTCTAGACACACATTATTCAGCATCCTTGACTTCTACGTCACCAGTTTTCATCATTGGCTCAGGCTTAGAACTCTTTAGCTTAATTCTCATCTACATGTATTTACGCATTAAATCACTAATATTAATTTTATAACCCATGTAAATATAATATCCAAAGAGTAAGAGCATAGAATATTCTAGAACTTTCTATACAATCTGTCAGTTTGATGTATCTTACATGAATTATCCTCATTGTGTCATAAATGAGCTAGTAAATATACTGTTTCAACTAACTTCATATTTATCATTGGCTGAGGTTGGCCTTTTGGATGATTTTTTACACTTTCATGATATTATGAATACCCTTTAAAAAGTCTCCTAGAGAAAGACATGAAATTTAACTATTACTCACACTGATCTCTATGCTCCTAACCAACAGTAGCAACCATGAATCTCATGACCATGAATGCTTAGGTCAGCTCAAGTGCATCCATTCTGTAGAATACAAAGAGCAGGTAATTTAAAAAAAATTCAAAACTTATCTCCATTGATCCTTTCCACATTTCCGTTATTCAGTTATTTTGATATTGATTATTTTTTCAGAATGGAAATGTTTTCTCTCATAACAAAAGGAAAAATATCAAATGAGACTGAATCAGAAAATGAAACTGACTCTTCTTATTAGAGTCTAGATGAACCTTAGCCAAAGAGGTGACATTCATGATCCATTTCCTTAAAGGGCATCAGTGTTCAAAATTTTTAATGACAATATTTCTTACATCATCATGTGTATTCATAATTGAACAATGATTCATTCTCTATTTACTAATTCTTGTTTAATTGTTCTATCATTTATCTATCGATGATAAATCTAAATCTATTAATCCAAAGTAAGAATATGATCTTTCCACATTTCTGATATCTACCCAATTATGTTTTCTGTTGGACCTCAGAGTTTCAGACACACAGTATTCATCGTCCATGACTCAAACGCCATCAGTAGTCATCATTGGTCCATGTTTGGGTCCCTTTTCTTCATTCGTTTCTACATTTGTTTGAATAAATCATTAATTCATTAATAATAACTAAATAGACATGTGATTTACAAAGTCCAAGACAAGATCCTTGAAAATCCCTAACATTAGTCTATGGAATCATTTCCCACACAGACTATATGTCTTTCATTAATTGACCTCTATATACATAATCAAAATAATATTTTGTATCATAGCTACAACTGGGTCATTTAGCTATTTAAGTATGTTTAACACTTTTTAAATTTAGTTTAACACTAACACCCTGAAACAAATGGCACAGAGCAAAGTAAGAACTTTGACTGTTACTCACATTGGTCTCTTTCCTAAGAAGGACATTTAATCTTGATCATAGAAGAATGCTTAAGTCAGCTCAGTGCATCCATTCTGAAGAGTGCAAGGCAGAGAAGATGAAAATATTGAGACATCCTCTCTATTGGTCCATATTTTCCACTGTTCATTTACACAGTTATTTATGTATTTATTAATTTTTCTCTTAATACAACAAATGTTAAACTTGCAACTGATTCAGAGCAATAACTATTACTTATCACTGACTATAGGATCTTTAGTGAAAGATGTAATATGCTGATCTACTTATTATCGATTTCAATTTATATTAGTACTATTTGTTCTTATACATTTTAACATCAAACAGTAATTTATGTCTCATCTTTATTTATACATGTTTATTGACTCTACCATTGCTACTTTAATTAAAATATTTTTTAGAATTAATAAACATAAAGACAAGAATAGGCCATAGTGTTCTCCTGATATCTGTCTATAGGAGCATCTAAACAGATGGGATGGAATGGACTAGATTCCTTTTGGTTTGCAACTCAGAGTTTCAGACATCTATTATTCATCACGCAAGATGCATACGCTGGCAGTTGTTACTATTGGTCCAGGAAGGACCACTTTCTCCTCATTCGTATATGCCATCCTCCAGCAAGCAGTAATACCTTTGACTCACTCATTCTTAATAGAAAGAAGACATCAGTGTTTTTAATATAAATGGATAGTATTTCTTATTTCACCATATATTTCCGTAATTGGACAATGCCTCATTCTTTTTGTCTTTCTGCAGTTAAAATATATTTGCTTATTGATTCATTGATCCAATTATAAAAATAGAGGGAAAATGCATGAACAAGAAGAACAAGAACAACATCCTCAAATATTCCTAATGTCTATCCTTAGGATCAGAAAGTGAAGACTAGATTTTTTATTATATTGGACCTCAGACTTCCAGACCTGTATTCATCGTCCATGACTCATACGCCACCAGTCATCATCATTGGTCCAAGATTGACTCCATCTTTCTTCATGTCTATCTACATTTGTTTTTTGATTAATTAATCAATTCATTAACAGTGCTGTAATAATAAAATAAATAGCTATGACGAGGGAAATCTTAAAAATAAATTTATGCTTAAGTAGTGAATAATAAAAATGCTTGACCTTATTTGATTACATTTTAGACTTCTTAAGAATACAGAGAATACCCTTAAAACAAAGCAAGAATTTTGACTACTACTCACAAGAGTCTTCCTGTGACACATAGAGGTAACCATACCGTTCATGGTCATAGCACAGTGCTTAAATCAGATGGGGCTGTTCATTCTGAGGAGTAGAAAGCAGACCAGATGATAAACATCGATAACTTGTCCTCACTCACTTTTGTATTACCCTTTCATTTTCACAATAGTTTAGGTATTTATTAATCTGTGATAATATCTGTATATTTTTCTTTTAATAAAATTAACGTTGAACTTGAACTCATCCAGAACAATAATATTGACTATTTCTTATATGCAGTGTCTTAAGACCCTTAGACAAAGAAATATCATGTTTGGTACATATATTTCTTGAGACTTCAGTGTTTTCCATTTATATTAGTAGTTTTTCTCGCCTAATCACATTTATTCATAGTTGAGCAATGCTTCGGTCTCCTTTTTTACCTGTTTATATGCATGTTTATTGGTTCTGTCACTGATCCCTTTATAATAATAAAATCAAAATTTACTAACAAAATCCTTGATATTAGACTTAAGAACTTAAGACAATTACTAACAGCAGCCTATATCCTTCCTACTCACATGGGTAGCCACCAAAACCTTCATCAGTGGAAAATGATTGGATCAGCCATCATGCCTCCATTCTGTGAAGTACAAACCAGATGTTAGAAAGAATGAAACCACTGTGATTTTTCTTTCTGTTTATGGATGTCATGTGTTACTGGATTAATTGAAACTCTTGATAGGTAACAGTTTTATCACTAGCTTATGATTGGCCTATTACTAGCTCAAAATTAAGTTTTAATAAACTTATAAGTACAATAAACCTCATTCCTAAATACAAGAAAAAGAACTATATAATGAATAGTTGTCTCTATGCCTCTCTGAAATAGATAACAATAATTTAGATTTACTTTTAAATGAACTGCATTTAAATGAAATTAACCTAAATGATTGTTTCATGGCACAGTTTCATCAATGGTCTACAGTATCCCTTGTTTAGGTATACATCAGTTTGTATACATCTGTATCTATGTATTTGTGTCTGTACTTCCTTATGGATTAATTAATCATCATTCACATTTCTAAAGAAAGTTAGCAGGTTAAGAAAACCAACAACTAAGAACTAAAATATAATGTTTGCCTCTGTCTACATGTAAAATACCCTAAGTGGACAGAGCCTTGAAATTCTTTCTATATCTGAACAACAGTTAAATAAAAAGGAACCCAGCCTTCTTAACAGTCAATGTTTGGCCCTGTAGTTTAGTTACTGGGTTAATCTTTTACTTATTTATTTAACAGCTTTTTTCTTTTAAATAAAATGAAAAACTATGAATTCACTCTATAACCTGAGCAAGAAAATTGACTATTACAAAAATTGCCTATATTCTCCTCATCCAAAGGGATAACATGCTTCATCAAGCCCTAGTGAAATTCAGTATTTCAGAAATATTTTTTGAAATAGCTAATTCACGCTGGGCTTAATACCTAGGTGATGGGTTGATAGGTGCAGCAAACCACCGTGGCACACATTTACCTAGGTAACAAACCTGCACATCCTGTACATGTACCCCAGAACTTAAAATAAAATTAAAATGTAAAAAAGAAACCAAAAATTATTGTTTCATTCTATATGCCCATACCAGATTCTTTTCTTCTTTCATTCTACATTAGGGCATTAATTCAATCATCATACACTTATAATAATATAATCAATATCCATCAAAACCTTAAAACTTAAACACCATGAGTACTGCCACATTGTCTGTGGGCTCATTTTCCACAAGATGAATAGACTGTCCCTCTTGGAAATGGACATTACTACTGCATATTTGAACTAATCTTAATCCTTGGTTCAACCCAACAAAAACTCACCATTGGTCCATATTTAGTATTCTTCATCATCATTCATTTACACATTATCTCATGTTTCATTGATTTACTAACAGCGTAATCAATTCCTATGAATCCCAAAAACCCAGTAACAAGAAATCAGACAACCATGACATCTCTTCATGGGTCATTTCTCACAGAGGAAGGAAGATAGATCCCTTTGTGTGATAGATTCAGTTTTTCAGATTAGCAGATTAATGACCATATCTGCTTCCTATTAATCCCATACTCTTAATTGGTCAAGGCTTGATCATCTTTCACTGACCTTGTCCCTATTTTAAGGATGTGACGATAAAGAACTATGAACCTACCATTTTACCCCACACTGACAATATCCTCCATCTTGGAATGTGACTAAGCTGTCCTTACAGAGGGAAGTTAAAATCAACTGTGACTCAAATAAAATTGAATAATTAATTTTTACATTAATTAACTCAATAATAAACTATTAAAATGAATAAGATAGTCTTGCTTTTTTCTCCTTAACTGACCACAGATGTGCTGAATGATTCACATATAAACTTTATTCATTTTATTTGCGTATGTAGTCATTTATTCCTTTCCAGTAAGAGTTAACTCTCTTAACAACCACTAAAGCAAAAGCAATCACTTTGTTACTTACATAGGTTTCTACACTCATTACTCAAACAGACAACAACCATGATCTTCCTCGCTGGAGAATAATTGAATCATTGCGCATCCATTCTGTGGAGTACAAGGTGAATATCAAAGTAGGTAGATGAGAGAGAGAGAAAAATGGATCAGCCTAGATTTAGATTTTTTTAAATTCAGTTCAGGTCGACAATTATTGATTAGAAATAAACCCTGGTACTTGTCATATGTTTAAAAGATGAATAACATACCCATTGATTCATTGATTAATTGACTTAGGTATGAAATTTAACTACTATAAGTAACACCAGGCAAAAGAATAATAACTGTGACTTTTAAACACGTCTGTCTGTTTATCTGCCTTCTACCCAATCAGGAAAGAGTTAAATCTCCTTGGTACATGAATCTTGCTAGAAAGAATTAAATTAATCTGAATCCTGAATTCGAATATATTCTGAACAACTGTGCATGTATGCATACATACATATGAAGTTAAATAGTTACACATGGAGTCATTTGTCTATTCCGTGTCTTAAGGAAATTGCACCAACAAGACTGAAAGGGAAATACTATCCAAATATATAAATATATTCACCATTACAAAAACGCAAGAGCCTACCACAATTTTGTTTACGGAAATAACGACAATACTGGAGAGCCATTGTACGGAACTGGATTAATTACTCTTTTTGTTCCATAATACCTGGCCCTCACTGGTCCATGATTTGGCCTTATTTTAAATAACTGGCTGGGACATTAATTTGTGCCTTTTTACATTTATAATAAAATCATTATATCTGTGACTTCACAGAAACTGGACAATATCAATGCCTGTCCAAATGCTCATTAGACAGAAAATTCAGATCAGTTTCCTTGTTTTCATAAATTAAACTGAGGAACTGAACTTCAATAGTGAAGATTATTAGAATTCATTATAACTGATCATTTGACATATTCTCAAGACAGATCCATGTGTAAACCCTCTCTCAATTAGGTAGTGATTTAAATAATTTAAGTAAATACTTTGCCCTCTTCTTTTAAAAAACAAAAAATGAATACCCTAAACCAGAACAACATGGACTCTAACATCCATTTATCTAAATGCCCCTTATCCAAAGGGTCAGTTTTGATTAATTGATTTTACTGGGACTTAGTGCTTCAGAAATGTATTAGTAACGATTCTTATTATTTTATATAGTCTCATATTTGGAACAGGAATAACCATTTTGTTTTTATTTATACAGCACTTTTCTTGATTTATCCACATACTTGTTTACTAAAACTAATACAGTCCACACTCAGAAGTACAATAACTAAATCCTGATTATTGTTAGCTTCTGGAATAAGCTCATTTTCCATAGACTGAAAAGCACTCTTTTTGTAATGGACCTCAGAGTTACAGGGTTTAATCAAAATCCAAGATTCAGACACCCCAGGGTACTCATCATTGATCCAGGATAAGCAATCTTTTCCTTCATTTATACCTTTGCTTATTGATCCATTCATTGATTCAGTAGCAGTAACAAAGTCAATACCCATTGTTATTTTAGCATCTAAGAACAATATCCTTGAATATAACCAAGATCTGTTTACAGACTCTTTTTGCATAGACTAGCCCTTTTCTCAATAGACTAGATCGCCTTTCGTAGTGGCCCACAGTGAAGCAAGTATAGATCAATGAACATCCTTGCTTCCTAGCCATCTCATTCCACTTATCTTCCACCTTTCCATGCATTCCTCCCTCATTAAGGAGCTGTCTAACAGGACTTTGCATATAATGTAAATGCACTGTAACTGCATTCTCCAATACAGTCACCAATAGCCACATACAGCTACTGAGCACTGCAAATGTGGCTAATGCAACTGAGAAATTACATTTAAAAGTGCATGTACCTTTAATTATTTTAAATATAAATAGCCGCAAGTGGATAGAGTAAACGACATTGAACAGTGCAGCTGTAGATTTTGTTACTGAATAAATCTTAAATTAAATGCAGTATAAACAAGATGATTAATCAGAAGTAAAAAATGAATAAAATGTCTTTCATCTTATTTTTAACCAAAATTGTGTTTAATTGGACTAACCATAATCTAAGTTTTGTAACACATTCATATCACTGATCTACATATGCCTTGACTTTAAGTAATTCAGTGAACATTAATGAAAAATTTACCCTAATTGACAAGCTTTTTGACTGTTATTTACTTAAGTCTTTAGCTTCCTTACCCGTAAAGGTAACAGCCAAGATCTTCATCAGCAGAGACTGATTAAATCAGCCATGGTCTTCATTCTGTGGAGTCGAATACAAATTTTCAAAAGAATGAACAGTACAGATTTAGATTGACTTAAAAGACATTAGTTGTGTGATATTAAATTAATCATAAAGTTGACTCAAATCCCATTTTTATCACTGACCCAAGAACTACACTTATTTTTATTTCTTGATTTAACTATCAACTTTAAATAATACAATAAACACTGTTAAATCCATCACCCAAAACAAAAACTAGGACTACTGCCCACATCTGTCTATAGACACCTACCCACAAAGGCAACCGCTTAGATCATCTTTTTTATTTAATGGACTCAACGTGTGTAGAAATGAATGAATTTAAATTCATGATTCACGGCATATTTTCACCAATGGTAAATGCTTTACCCTACTTACATATTAATTCAATCATTTATTGTTTCGATTTGTTCATTTATGTTACGACGCATGGAATATTTTATTATACATTCACAAATACACACACACACTGCAGTAAATTCATGAAGACCCCAGAACACAAATGCTTTTCATGTTCAATGTCTATATTCCCCCACCTAACCAGGAAGAGAGCATCAGTAGTATAGACAAAGATTAACTTTCATTTTCATTTCTCACTCAGTTGTGTTATTTAAAAAATAAATAACACAACTTTAAAAAGTTTTAAAAAATTAACTGTCACAAGGACCTCTTTTAAAAAATTAACTGTCACAAGGACATATTCTATTCACATATAACAATTCAATATATAGGAATTTACTTACATTATAGAAGAAGCTTGAATAATATTATGTCTCCATATGTCCATTATGCTATCCACAGAGATTTAGAAACTAGATGCTTTTTTAAGTTTTTAATAAAACTTAGTACAGAGTTGGATTTATAATAACTTTTCATAAGGAATATTCTTAAGTTGAAATATGCTCATTTATTTCCAATTAAATAACTGTTTCACCTATTATTTACTTACTTATTTATTTTGAGATGGAGTCTCGCTCTGTCGCCCAGGCTGGAGTGCAGTGGCGCAATCTTGGCTCACTGCAAGCTCCGCCTTCCACGTTCACGCCATTCTCCTGCCTCAGCCTCCCAAGTACCTGGGACTACAGGTGCCCGCCACCACACCTGGCTAATTTTTTGTATTTTTAGTAGAGATGGGGCTTCACCACGTTAGCCAGAATGGTCTCGATCTCCTGACCTCGTGATCCTCCCTCCTCCACCTCCCAAAGTGCTGGGATTACAGGTGTGAGTCACCGTGCCCAGCAATTTTCCCTTCTCTAAATAAAACCAATCAGTAAACAACCATAAACATCAAACAATTATTTTGTGTCTTGCATACATCTGTTCACATACTCCTTCCAAAACAAGGCAACCGCCTCTATCAATATATATCACTGGAATTCAGTGCTATAGAAGCATATAATCATAATCCATTCGTCATTACATACTCTCATAATTGGTCAATGCCAAGCTCTCCTTATATTTACTCATTTATGCAAAAGTTATGCATTGATTTACTTATAAAATGGAATCTATACCAAAAAACTGTGAACACCCATGATCAAGATACCTGAATATTCTGAACTTGTATTATAAGCTCATTTCCCTAGAGGGAAAAATGGGGGCCTCTTTTTTAAATGGACCTCAGAGTTACAGATGGCTTTAATCAAAATTTTTGATTCAGACACCCTCCAATCTCATCACTGGTCCAGGCTTGGCACTCTTTTTCTTCATTCACATATACCTTCATTTTCCCATGAATCACAAATTCTAAGAACAAGACCCTGGATATCACTACAACATATCTCTAGGCTCAATTCCCACAAAGCTGTCAGACTAGATCTCAGTGCCACACGTGGAATAATCAATAAATCTTGATTCATATCAGTACTATCAATATCAATGGCCAATGACTGGGCTATGTTCATTTAATTTGCATAATTTTAAAGGTGGTATAATGAACAATGAAAATCCACAATGGTATCCCCCACTAGAACAAACAGCATGTTTCACCTTACAAGAGCTTCTCCTGAACAGTTAACAGCCTGAATCTCTTCCAGTATGGAATTCTTAAATCAAGTATGGTGTAGAAATACTATGAAATGTGAAACATTTCTGAAAATTAAATTCCTTCTACCTTTTTAAAAAATAAGTCTCTATTGTGCTGAAATGGGTCAGTTCTACTCCTTGGCCTACAACACATTCTTATTATTGGTTGTTACTTGATGTTTTTATTTTTGTGTATATGGCCTTTTGTTCCTTTCTTCGATAATCACACATGAACCAACCGCATAACCCACCAACAGAAACTCCATTACTAACATTGCTTCTTACCACAGAAGAAATCGTCATGCTCTTCACCTTGGAGAAATGACCAAATCCAATCTCATCTAGTCTTTCTGGAGGAAAAGGCAGATTTTTATAAGAATAAAAAGTATACATTTTTAAATCCATTTTTAAGTAGAAGTTAGTTCTCCATTACTAGATGGATTACAAACATTGGTTTGTGTCAAATTTTAATCATCAACCCAACAGTAGTTCTTTTTCATGTACTGACTTAATTCTTAGCATGAAATAATACCATGAACATTTTCAAATCTACCACCCAGCACAAGAAGAGCAATTTTCAATATCTGCCTAGGTATTCCCAGCATAAAGGGAAGATACATTTTTAATGAGGAAAACTTTTGTACTATAAGATGAATTTAAACTGTTGTTTTATAACATAATCTGACCAGTGGGCCACAGTTATTTTAATTCAAGCCATTTACAGATTCGTTTATTTACTCATCTATTTAATAACTCAAAAAATAATTAAATTATCTACTCTCTTTTCTAAAGAAAACTCAAAATGGTGAAGTCACCTGCTACCTAAAATTAAATACTATTACCTGCAACTGTTCCTATTAGCCCTGTATGTGCTGTTGGAACGTTCCTCAGTGACACAAATGTTCTCTATTGGCGATTCTGAAATGGTGGTCACTTGTGACCTGTGGCTTGGGGTGTGGCTAGTGCAATTGAGGAACTGAATTTTTATTTTTTAATTAATTTCCATTTAAATGTTAATAGCAAAATATGTCAAGAGAGTGGGTCTTTACAACCCTTCCAAAGGAAGGAGGGTCCTGGACCTTTTTTGTTTAAGTGGACTTCAAGAGGATAGACAAGATTAATCACACCCCTTCACACATTACATACGCTTCTCACTAGTCCGTGATCTACCCTCTTTTAAATAAGGGATGGAGATATAAAATGATTCTTTTACTCATAATAATAATGCCACTACTCATGAATTCAAAGGACACTGGACAAAAGCCCTTTACGACGCTAGCATCTATTTATTCACTTATTACTCATAAAAGTCATGAAAATGCATTTGCATTTTTCTTTTTAAATAATAATGAGCAAACATAAGAGGATTTTTAGTTATTACATTCAAATTTTCAATGTTCATCCTTAGACTTTCTCCACACTTCACAACCTAATCATTAGTATTTTAATGTCTATTATTAATTATATTAAATTATTGTTTATTATAAAAATTTAAGCTAATATATTTAACATGATTTGTAATTGTTATTATTGAATATAAATATTAATTTTATTGGCTAATATTTATTATGTTAACTATTATTCAACTGAATACGTCATTTAAGTATATGTTTTATCCTTTCCTAAATCAAACAAGACATGCAACCAGAAACTTGCCACTAACTCGGAACATTGAATGCATATCTATCTATATGCTCTTGAAGGAGGAGCAGATTTATTTTATTTAAACTCAAAACATCATTAGCTCCTTTCATGATTGAATGAGATGTAGCCTTCCTTGTCTTTATTTGTATTTCTCTTTATTCATTCATTGATTGACTTATAATACAATCCATTCCCATTAACCAAAAAGTACCAAGAACACATTCCTTGAATATGTCTAACTTTCTCTCGAAGCACATTTCCCATAGATAGAACGGACCTCAGAGATACAGACAGGGTATAATCAGAATATTTGATTCAGATGCCCCACGCATACTCATCATTGATCCAGACTTGGTATTCTGTGCTTTCATTCAAATATACCGTTTTTGATTTATGCATTGGTTCACTAATAGTAAAATCACTATCCATGAATTAGAGGGTAAAAAGATCCTTGAAGATGTAACTATGTCTGTAAGATTCATATTCCACAGAACTAGAGGACTGGCTCTCTCTGTAATGAGCCTGAGTGTTGCAAAGGTGAATTAATTCATTTCCACAAATTGCACCATGCCAATTCCATATTAGCCATTAGTCCATGGCTTGGCTTTTTTCATTTAACATTCATATTTTTAAGACGGTACTATGGTTATATCATGGTATAACTACCAAGTTATACCACAGTTATAGGCAAGATTTTCCATTTTCTTATGTTCTTCCCTCAATTAGTTAACAGTCAACAACAATCACAATGGGGAAGTGTTTAAATCCACTATGGTACAAAAACAGCATATTAAGGCATTCTGAAAACGACAGAAATACCTTTCAACTTTTTGTCCTAATGAATTTGGTTGTGCTGAAATGGATTAATCACAATTCTTAATTCATAACACATTTCTACCATTGGTCCATGCATAACCACCTTTGATTCATTTATGTATGTAGCCATTTATTCCTTTGAAATAATTCAATGAATAAACATGATCAAGTTTCCCAAGCAAGAACATAAAGTTTGATTTTTGCTTACATTGATCTCTTCTCTGCTGATTCACAGAGATAAAGGCAAGATCTTCACTAGAAGATTATAATTAAATCAGGTAGAGTGCGTTCATTCTGCAGTATAAAACACAAATTTTAAAAAGAATCAAACACTATATGTTTAGCTCTTTAAAATGAATCATAGTTGTGTAGTAAACAATCATAAACCTTGTTTTGTACCCTATTCTGAACACTTGAGAAGGGTGAGCACTGCTTTCTATTTATTAACTTACATAAATTGTTTTTGTCAAGATGAAATATCTCCACTATGAAATTTTTTGTTTTAGACAATATAATAAACACTGTGAATCTAGTACCAAACCTGTTTGTTTGCTTAAGTAAAATTCCATAAAAGATTGAATTAATCATGAGTGTGGCTGTATAGAGATATCATCATTCCATGCTCTCCCTCTCTCAATTACAGTTACTCAGTCAACTATTTATTTATGTAAATGTATTTCCTTTTCCTTAATAAAATGATCAATCAGCAACCTGCCTCAACACAGAACAAAAACATTCAGTCTTGTGCACAGAAGACCATATGCTCCTTACCAAAATGATAAGAGTCTTAACTACTAATTTATTGGGACTAAGAATCTCAAAATTGTTTCAATAATAATCCATGTTGCATTACATGCCTTAAGAGACAAGTGCATGCATACTTTTCTTACTCTCATTGATAAAATTTTATACTCATGGACTAAGTTTATTATAATAATGTAATTCATACCCTCAAACCACAAAAGGCCCATGAACAAGGTCCTATAGACTCATTTCCCATGAAGAATAAAGAGGTGTCTCTTTGTAATGGACCTCAGAGTTGCAGATGGGTTTAATCAAAATTGTTGTTTCAGAAACCCCATGACATTCATCACTGGTCCATAATGTGCATTTTTTTCATGTATTGATTAACGTATTGACTCACAAATAATGATGCAATCAAAAATCCCCAAAACAAGATCATTAAATTTTAGGCTCTTGGCCCATAGAGCTACAGACTACATTTCTTAGGCAATGACACTTAAAGGTGCACATGTGAATTGCTCAACGCCCCTGCATGCTCTCAATTCACATTCAGCATTCAATCTGATATAGCCCACTTCTATTTAATACGTATATATGTCGAAGATGGTCCGATAAAAAACAATGAAATCACTGTATTCCATATTCTTATGGGATGCCCCAAAACAGATGTCAGCCAGGATCTCTACCTATAAGGGAATGTGTAAAATAACCATGGCATAAAATAAAGAATAATGCTGAGCTGCTCTGAGAATAAGTTAACTTTTGTCTTCTTTTATAATCACCTCAGTTGTGACAATTTAGATTAAACATAATTAATGGTTCATTACACATTCCCATCATTGGTCTATTTGGGGTGTTTTATTTCTTTCATGTATGTAGACATTGATTCCTTTGAAATCCTTTAGCTAACACCCAAGAATGAACCATTCAAAGAAAGAACATGAAATAAGGCACTTACTTATATTTGTCTCTATGCTCCTTACTCAGGATAACAACTCTTTCTTAAATTATTAAATCAGCTAGCCTATGTCCACTCTGGAGAGAAAAAGGCAGATTTAGAATAGATATAGGGTTTTTTCAACGGATGTTAGACAAGCAGAACTAGATAACAATAAACCTTGGCTCAAAAATGCAATGTTTTTCAGGCCAGTATTGAACTTTTAGTTTTAAATAGTATAATAGACACTATTGAGTTCATCACCTAGCCCAAGAATAAGATCTATAATGATTATGAATATTTGTCTATATAAAAATCTGTTAAGTAGATATCACTTAATGGATTTCTGGCTGATGCAAACACTTTCCCTTTTCTTAATTAAAAAAAAAAAAGCAAACTATAAAAATCAAAAAATTGTCTCAACTGCAGATACAATATGTTCCATATAATAGGATTTTACCTCAGATTAATAAATATACTTGCTTTATTGCCAGTGTTAATATTTATAATACTTTTTCATTGTACTCAAAGAATAGTTCCTTAAGTAGGCCTGTTAATCTCTCATGTACACATTTCTCTATTTATGCATTGAATTCGCTTAAAATAATACATTCCATACCTTTGAACTACAAAACCTCAGGAACAAGTTTTACTGAATTTTCCTAACTTCTATTAGGAAATTTCTACAGAGAATATTGGCTGGTTCTCATTCAATAACAGATCTCAGGGTTACACAGAGGGCTTAATCAAAAGTGTTGATTCAGATACCTCCACCAATACTCATCATTGATCCAGGCTAGGCATTCTATTTCTTCATTCATTTATACCTTCTTGAACTGACTCAGTCATTCATAGTTTCAGGAATAACAATTATATGATCAATATTCCTTAATGACACAAAACTGAGAACAAAAGGCTCTAACAGAACCAAGATCTGTTTATTACTCCCATTCACGCAGAACAAACAGACTAGATCATATTTCGTGATGAACCTCAAGTTTACACATATTCATCAGCGACTCTGCTGCATTTAAATCTCATACTTGTGATTGGTGTCTACCAGCTTCTCTTCCACTTGATTTGTCTACTCATTAATGTGGGTGCAAACCATGCACCTACCATGTGAGCCCACAATTGAGCAAATTAATACATAATATCTTCCAAGGTACCTCTACCTCAAAAAGTCAACAACTTAAATGTTTGTCAGTGAAGGAATATGTTAAGCAACTATAGCAGAAACATTAAATGGGAATTGAAATTACTCTGGCAATATATGAAATGCTCTTCATTTATTTAACAATGCTCTTCAGTTGGGTTGGGTTGAATGAATCATAAATTTTTGTTAATGACAAATTATAATCATAAGTCCATGGCTGGCATTCCTTAATTTCATGTGTTATTTAGCCATTTATTTTATCAAAATAATGTAGTGTGTTCCCATGAATGAATACCCTCCAAGCCCAAAACATCAATTTGATGTTTACTTACATCAGTCATTCTGTTCCTTAGTCCACCAAATAACAATAATGGTCTTCATGATTAGAGAATAATAAAACCAGCTACATGGTTTTCATTCTACAGAGAAAAATAAAGCCTTGTTTCAAAAACATTTTAAAAGGCTCTTTTTAAAAGCCTCTTTTAAAAAACATTTTTCTAAGAAACTATATTACTACAACTTGGAAAGGCCCATATATGTATTCCTAAAACAATGAAAGAGCCTAGAGTTTTTCTTAGAATGTCTGTCATGAAAAAAGAACATGAATCATATTCTCATATCATAACATTTGTTCCTAATTGGTCCATGGTTTGCTGACTCTAAAATACAAACAGAGACATAGAAGTGAACCTTCCTTCTCATATACAAAAGACATCAGTATCTGTGCTCTCACAGCACTGGACAAGAACACTGAGGAATATTTACATCTGTCTAGAGTCATTGCCCTCAAGAAGAACAGATTATGTTTCTTTTTTTATTTGTTTAACAAAAATCCATTAAAAATTAGATTAATGCACTCATCATTGGTCTCTGTTTGGTCTCAATTAAGTGGTTATTTAACCAACTATTTATATGATTAAAGATGTTTCATTTTCTTAATAATACAGTCAGCAACCCCCTACCAACACAGAACAAAAACTCTGACTCTTGCATACAAATGACCATATGCTCCCTACCAGAATGGTAGAAGCCTTGGCTATTAATTTATTGGGAGTCTCAAATAAGTTTTAATAATAATCCATGTTTCATTACATTCACTGATAATAAGCACATGAATTATGCTTTTTGTTTTACTCATTGATAAATTTTTAATTCATGGGCTGATTTTATAACAAAAATGCAATCCATCCCCAAGAACCACAAAGCCCAAGGACAAGGTACCATAAGCTCACTTCCCAAAAAAGGAATAATTACGTGTCTCTTTGTAATGGACCTCAGAGTTGCATATGGGTTTAATCAAAAATCCTGTTTCAGATACCCCATGGTACTCATCATTGGTCCAAGCACGTTTTTCTTCCTTTATATCATTCATTTATTATTCATTGGTTCATGAATAATAATATAACCACAAAATTCTAGGAATAAGATCTTCCCATTAGTGGCTCTCTCCCTAAAGACTAGGTCTCCTTTTACAATGGACCTCAGAAAACGTGTGTGATTAATTGACATCCATGTTTCATACCAAATCCACATTCACCATTATTTCTTCCGTAGTCTTAGTCAATTTGCCCATGTTTTAAAGATAGTGCAATGAAAAGTGATAAAACCACCATCTTCCAACACTGACAATGTCTTCCATATTATCTCAGGCTGCCACACAAAGAGTTATCAGCCAGGACCATACCAATGTGGAAAAGATTAAATCATCTGTGGTAGAAAATAAGATACAATGTTCAATAATTGTGAATATAAATGGTCTAACTACTATATTTTTGTCACTTCAGTTGTGCCAAATTATATTAAACATATTTTCAGAACACATTTCCATCACTGGTCCATTCCTGGTGATTTTAATTTCTGTTATAGATATTGATTCCTTTGAAATACCACTAAACACTCCTGAACAAAGCATCCAAACCAAGGACATGAACTTGAGGTGGTAACTTACATTAGTATCTATATTCTTTACCCCACGGATCTAACTGCCAAGATTTTGTTTCTTAGAAAATGAATGTCATCTATCCTGTGGTTGCTACGTGGAAGAAAAGTAGACTTATCCTAGAAGAACAAGAAGAAATAAAAGACATCTTTATAGGAAAAAAAGAAGTGAGATTGTCTCTATTTGCTGGTGACATGATTTTATATACAGAAAATCCAAACTACCTCACAAAAAAACAGTTAGAACTGACTTCTGTAAAACTGCAGGATAGAAAATCAACAAAAAAAAAATTCAGTAATGACTCTATATGCTAATAGGTAATTAACTTAAAAGGAAATGAAGAAAATAAGCCCATTTACAATAGCACCAAAAATATTGTCTAAATTTAACCAAGATAGTGAAAGACCTGTATATTGAAAACTATAAAACACTAGTGAAAGAAATTGAAGAAAACACAAATAAATGGAAAGATACCCTGTGTTCATGGGTTGAAAGAACTAAGATTGTTAAAATGTCTATGCTACCTAAACCCATCTACAGGTTCAATTCAATTCTTATTAAAATTTGAATGTCATTTTTCATAGAAATAGGGGGAAAATCCTTAAATCCATATAGAACCACAAAAGACACTGAATAGCCACATACAAAAACTCTTGAGCAAAAAGAACAAAGCTGGAGGCATTGCAATCCCTCACTTCAAAATATATTATAAAGTTATTATAATCAAAACAGCATAATAGTGGCATAAAAACAGATACATCAGCCAATGGAGCAGAATTAAAAGTTCATAAATAAACTCACACATTTACAATCAATTGATTTTAGATAAAGGTACCAAGAGCACACAATGGGAAAAAGACAGTATCTTCAATAAATGGTGTTAGGAAAACTGGTTATCAACATGCAGAATGAAATTAGATCCTTATCTCACCCAATATACAAAAATCAACTCAAAATGGATTAAAAACTTCAACATAAAATCTGAAACTATAAAACTACTAGAGGAAAAGCTCCACAACATTGGTCTAGACAATGATTTTTTTAATATGACCCCAAAAACACAGACAACAAAAGTAAAAATAGACAAGTAGAATGTCATCAAATTAAAAACCAAATTAAAATTGTTTCCAGCAAAGGAAACAATTAACAGAATGAAGAGACAACTTCCAAGTCGGGAAAAAAAATGTGCAAACCATACATCTCATAGGCATTAATATGCAAAATATATAAGGAACACAAACAATTCAATAGCAAGAAAACCCAATTTAAAAATAGACACAGGATTTGGACAGATATTTTCCCAAAGAAGACATACTAATGGCCAACAGATACATAAAAAAATTATCAGTCACTCTAATCACTAGGGAAACACAAATTAAAATCACAATGAGATACCATCTCTTATCTTTTAGAATGGCTTTCATCAAAAAAATGAAAGGTAACAAATGATGGCAAGGATGCAGAGAAAAGGGAACTCTTCTATATTGTTAGTAGGAATGTAGTTTAGTATAGCCATTGTGGAAAAAGTTATGGAGGTTCCTCAAAAATAAAAATAAAAATAGAACTACCATATGATCCAGAAACCCTACCCTAAGAAACTGAAATCAATATGTCAAGGGGATATCTGCATTCTTATGTTTATTGCACCATTATTCATGATAGGCAAGATATGGAACCAACTTAAGGTCCACCAAGGGATGAATGAACAAAGAAATTGTGGAATATACACACAATGGAATACTATTCATTCTTTTAAAAGAAGAAAATTCTGTCATTTGTGACAGTGTGGATGAACATGGAGGATATTACGCCGAGTGAAATAAGCCAGGCACACAAAGACAAATGCCACATATTCTCTGAGCTGAACTCATAGAAGTAGTGATTAGGATGATGGTTAAGGGAGGATGGGGTGAGAGTAAGGGAGGGAATGGGGAGTTGTTAATCACAGAGTACAAAGTCTCAGATAGACAGGAGGAATAAGTTTGACATCTACTGCAAAGCAGGATGACTACAGTCAATGAAACTGTGCTGGGTATTTCAAAATAAGAGAGTAAATTTCAAATGTCTCACAATAAAAATGATAAGCAAACAATAAAAATGATGGATATGTTAAATAGCTTGATTCAATCATTTCACATTGTACACCTATATCAAAACATCCCATTGTACCCCACAGATGTATACAATTATATTTTAACATTTAAAATAATATTAACATTAAGTTTTAAAAAGAAAAGAAGATCTAAAATTATTATCTAAGTCTCCACCTTAGAAAAAAGAGCAAATTAAATCTGAAGTAAGCAGAAGGAGGAAATAACAAAAACTAGAGCAGAAATCATTGAGACTAAAAAGAGAAAATCAGTAGAGAACGATCATCAATAACCAAAAAAAATGGGTTCTTTGGAAAGTTCAACAAAATCAAAAAGCCTCTAGACAGCTAACTAAGAAAAAAAAGAAAAGTCACAAATTGCTAATATTAGAAAGAAAGGACATCACTACAGACCCCATGGACATTAAGTGGATAATAAGGGAATAATATAAGCAACTCTATGCCCACAAATTTGATGACATTAAAGAAATGCACCAATTCCTTGAAAGATACAATCTGCCAAAACTCACACAAGAAAAGCTATTTGAATAGGCCTATGTCTATTAAAACAAATTCAACCAACAGTTAACTCTCCAAAACAGAAAACACCAGATATGGATGGATTTACAGATTAATTCTTCCAAACACTTAAGAAGAAATTATACCAATTCAGTACTCTCTTTCAGAAGATAAACTACTTCCTAACTCATTCCCAAAGGCCTGTATTACCCAAATACCAAAACCATTAAAAAATATTCAAAGAAAAGAAAAACTACAGGCCAATATTTCTCATGAACATACCTGTCAAAATTCTCAAAAAATATTAACACCACAACCAAGTAGAATTTGTCACGGATATGCAAGCTTGGCTCAACATTTCAAAATCAGTTAATTAATCCATTACATCAACAGACAAAGGGAAAAATATCACAAGATCATATCAATAAATATAGAAAAGCATTTGACAAAATTCAACACTCATTCATGATTAAAAAATAAGGCCAGGCATGGTGGCTTACGCCTATAATCTCAATACTCGGGGAGATCAAGATGGGCGGATCACTTGAGGCCAGGAGTTTGAGACCAGCCTGGTCAACATGACACAGCCCCGTCTCTACTAAAAATACAAAAATGAGTTGGGCATGGTGGCACATGCCTGTAATCCCAGCTACTTAGGAGGCTTGTACATGTACCTTCTGCTTAATTTTGCCGTGAACCGAAAATTACTCTAAAAAATATAAAGTCTCTGGCGTGGGGTGGTGGCTCACCCCTGTAATCCCAACACTTTGGGAGGTCCAGGCGGACAGATTGTCTGAGCTCAGGAGTTCAAGATGGTGAAACCCTGTCTCTACTAAAATACAAAAAATTAGCCGGGCGTGGCAGCATGTGCCTGTAATCCCAGCTACTCAGGAGGCTGAGGCAGAACGGCTTGAGTCCAGGAGGCAGAGGTTGCAGTGAGCCGAGATTGCACCACTGCACTACATCCTGGGCAATCTGACCTCAGGTGATCCGCACACCTCAGTCTCCCAAAATGCTGAGATTACAGGTGTGAGCCACAGTGCCCGGCCTAATTTGTCTGTATTTTAAATATGGCACAATAAATGACCACAAGCACACCATCTTACCCCACAATAGGAACACTGACAATATAAACCATTGTCTATGTGATGCCCTTAAACATTCAACAGGTTGGCCGGGCAAGGTGGCTCATGCCTGCAATCTCAGTACTTTGGGAGGCCAAAGCAGGCATATCATGAGGTCAAGAGATTGAGACCATCCTGGCCAACATGGTGAAACCCTGTCTCCACTAAAAATACAAAAATTGGCTGGGCATGTTGGCGGGTGTCTGTAGTCCTAGTTACTTGGGAGACAGGAGAATCGCTTGAACCTGGGAGGCGGAGATTGCAGTGATCCCCAGCATGGTGACAGACAGAGACTCCGTTTCAAAATATATATATATATGTGTGTGTGTGTGTGTGTGTGTGTGTGTGTCTGTGTGTGTGTGTGTGTATATATATGTTCAACAGATTAGGTCACTTGAGGAAATGTAATTTACCTGGGGTGCAAAAATAAAATGGAATAATCCTCAACTCTAAAAGTCATTTAAAAACTTCCTTATTTTCTTTAAGGTTCTCAGTTGTGTCGAATGGAAATAGAATTTTGTTTTTGTTTACAATCATTTCTACCACTGGGCAAAGCACAGAGCTTTTTTTTTTGAGACGGAATCTCACTCTGTCGCCCAGGCTGGAGTGCAGTGGCGCCATCTCGGCACAGAGTTTTTTTACTTTATTTAAAAATGTGCCCATTTATTTCTCTAAAATAATAAAAAGCATGAACAACTCCCCACAAATAAAGACGATAAAAATTAACTTAAATCCATTCCTACACTTTTTACCCACAGAAGTAAGAGCCATAATTTTCACCACTGAAAAATAATTAAATCAGGTATGGTGCATCTATTGTGTAAAGTAAGAGCAGATTTAAGAAAGAACAGCCTACATGCATTTAAATCTTTCAAGGGGCATTTGTAGGACTGTACAAGATTAATTATAAACTCTCATTCACACCACATTGTAATCAGTGGCCAAAGAATGGCCTGGAATATTATTTACTGATTTATCTGGCACCCAACACAAGAATAAAAGCTATTACAAGTATCCATCTATGTGTTTTCTACCCAGATGGTAAAAGTCTAGAACCTTATTCCCAATAATGGATCTCATTTATACAATACAGAATTAGGTAAATTTAAACACTTTTTTATGGTAAAATTTCGCCAAAATAGTCCATGCTAGACTCTACTTTATGTATCTCTTTATTCATTTTTTGTTTCACTTATTCATTTAGTAAGCATTCATGAACAATTATGTTTTTTCAGAGAAAACACAGTATGATCAGCCCATCAACAACCCAGAATTGTAATACAATTAAATGCAACTATACACATGAACCTGACCCCGTATGGGAAAAGCCTAGTTTTAGGTCTTTTGTTTTGCTTTTTTTTTTTTTACCCAAACATCAGTAAGATACTACAGGATAAATAATTCACACTTTTTTAGCACATGCTCCTCTTCAGTCCATGTTGTACCTCAGTGGTTCTCAACTGGGGCCAATGTTGCCCCCCACAGATGAAATTTGCCAAAGTCTGAAGAAATGTTTGATTGTCACACTGGGAGGAGGGTCAATATTGGCATCTACTGAGTAGAAGCCAATGAAGTTACCACACATCCTACAATATACAAGACAATCCTGCACCATAGAGAATTACCCAAAATGTCCATACAGCCAAAGTCAAGAAACACTGCTTTACGTTCCTCAAATAACTGAATACATTCACTCCTGTGTATACATTCACTCATATCATCAATATCTGTGAACATACAGACTGCATCAGAAATATGAATGGCATTAACCCCTGTCCATTTGCTCATCACTCCCAGACTAGATCATATTTTCTTGTGTTCATTAAGAAACAGCACCACCTAAATAATGCAGGACAAACAACATTGATTTCTAGGTACTCATCTCTCTATATATACACCTTACCCAAATAAGTATCAGATTTAATCAATTTATGTCGATACTGAGTGCTTCAGAAGTGTGTTAATAATAATAAATACATTATACATTCTCATAATTAGACCACATATGGCTCTACTTGTCTTCCTTTATTTACATATTTGTTTCATTTTTCATTTACTAAATCTTTTCTAGTAATACAATCCACACCTATGAACCTCAACCGCCTAAGAACAAAATCCCAAATAATTCTAACTTCTACTATAATATCATTTACCATATAGGTGTTAATTAGGTCTCCTCTTGTAATGGACCTCAGAGTTACAGGGTTTAATCAAAATCATTGATTCAGACACCCCAGAATACTCATCATTGGTCTAGGCCTAGCATTCCTTTTTTATTCATTCATTCATACTTTATTGTTTCACTCATTGAGTCACTAACAACAAAGCCAACAGACACAAATCAAAAAAATCTAAGAACGAGATCCTTGAATATTACTGAGATCTGTAAACTTATTTTCCATAGAAGTGACACTGCATTTTTTTAGAATGGATCTAAGCATTATACAAATAATGAACTACACTTCCTTGCTTCATACCAAACTCACATTAATATTTCATCCAGACTTTCTTGTATTTAATTTGTCCATATTTTAAAGATAGTACGTGAGGTAGCCAGCCTCCAAAATGGCTCCCAAAGCCCATGTCTCCTGGTACGCATAGCCTTGTGTAGCTTCTTTCCATATTAAATCATGACTGCCTATGTTACCAATAGAATACTGTGGAAATGATGGTGTATGACTTCTGGAGCCAGATTATAAAATACTTTGAGAGTTCCACATTTCTCTGTCTTAGGTTGATTGCTCTAGGGAACATCAACTGCCATGTTGTGAGGATACTCAAGCAGTCCTGAGGAAGAGTCCATTTGTGATGAAACTGTGGCTTCCCACAATCAGCACCAACTTTCCAGCCATGTAATTGAAGCAGACTCTCTAATACAGTCAAGCTTTCAGATGACTGCAACTCCATCTGACATCTTGCCTGCAACTTCACAAGAGACCCTAAGCCAAAACTGCCCCCAGTAAGCCTCTCCTGGATTCCTGCCACATAGAAACCGTGAGAAATAACAAATGTTATTGTTGTTTTAATCCATTAAATTGTTCAGTAATTCATTACACAGCAAAAGATAATAATACAATAGAATGAACAACTGTGGAACCACCATCTTAACTCACAATGAGGACACTGACACTATCTTCCTTTTCCTATCTAGAGGATATTCACTCCTCTATTCACTCCTCTAGCTTCACCCTAGAAGAGTGAATAGCCTTGATCTTTAACTTTAAAGAAATGTGTGTAAATCAACCACGGCACAAAATAAAATACAATATTAAAAACCTCTGAAAAATAAAAGCCCTCCATCATTTGTAATGGACCTAAGTTGGGCTGAATTGACTAATCATAAACTTTGGTTCACTTCCATTATTGGTTTTTGCATGGTATGCTTTTCATATATGTATATATTTAGCCATTTATTCTTCTAACATAATTTAGTGATGAACAAGCCACCTAAACCCAGGACATGAATTGTGACTATTATCTGCAACAGTCTCTGAGCTCCTTAACCACAGAGGTGAAACACCCATATCTTTATTGTTATTGAATAATTAGGTGTGGCATGTTCATTGTGTGAATGAAAATACACATTTTAGAAAAAAATGAAACAGCAAAGACTTAACTTCTTTTAGAAATTCTTTTAGATTAATCATAAGCCTTGGTTCCTAACACATTCTCATTATTGAGTCAAGAATAACCATACCTTTGGGATTTATTGTTTAATTTTTAATATAATGAACCCTTAAATCCATCCAACACAAGAGTAATAAATGTAACCATTACAACTATCCATTTGTATACTCCCTAACCACATAAACACCCAAACCTCATTAATCTTTTTTAAGGGACCGTATTTGAGCATTGCTGAGAGTGTGCCATGAAGCAGTGATCCAAGATTTACCTTAATTTAAGCATTTACTGACTCACTTGTGTTCTTTCTTTTATTTAATTACCCCAAAAATAATTTGATGATTTATTCATCTTTTTTTTTAAAAAAAGAATAAAACCAAACAGTAATCCAGAAGTGGAATACCATTTCACGCAACTGTTGACATGCACTTTGTCCAAAGTGGGATCCATGTAGATTTCTTTTTTTTTTTAATCTGTAAAAATGGGTTAATTGTTATCTTTGTTTGATGACAGATTGGCCAATCCTCCATATTCTTTTAAATAATTGAAACACAAACTCATTTGTTCATTTGCTTTTTACAATACATCAAAATGAATAAAATCCAAGAAACTGGACAAGAACACTGATTAATATCTGTTTGTATGCTCACTTGCCCAAAAATACAAATGGCTAGATCATTATTATTTTTGTAAATAATGTTCAGTGAACAGAATTGGATTAATAATACCTACGATCATATTCTCAATATTAGTCCACACCTGGCCTTCTTTCATTTAGGCAATTATTGGAAAAATTACTTTTAATGTAAATGATTTGTTTGTTTTCTAAATAAAACCAACAACCCAACATCAGTCCAAAATTACAACAGGGACTCTCGTGAAACTAGATATGTCTTTTATGGAAAATTGTAAGGGAGACTTAATCTATTTATGTTATGAAACTCAGTGCTTCAGAAAATAACAACAATTAGTAATAATCCTTGTTTCATGACAGACTTGCATAATTAGCCCATCATTAATTTCTGCATCTTTATTCTTGCACTGGTTCACTTCTCATACCATTCACAGCATGAAAAACTGAGAATCAGATCTTTGGCTATTCCTAACTTTTGCTGTAAGCCCCTTTCCCACAGAAGAAATTACTAGTTTCTTTTTTCTCTGAGAATCAAAATCTTTGATTCCTACAGCTCAGAATACTAATGACTGGCTATACTTGACATACTTTATGCATCGTTTATTTCTTTATTCATTGTTCATTAATAATAGTATAATCAATTCTCATGAATCAAAAAGCTCAAAAACAACATCTGTGACTACTAATAATTGTATATATGTCCATTGAGCACAGAGCTAATAGATGAGGTCACTTTTTGCAACATATATGTGTGCGTGTATTTGCATACATATATATACACACACATATATGCACTTTTTGCACATATTAATTAATCAACATCCTTGTTTCATGTCAGTTCCATGCTACTCACTGGTCCACAGCTGGCCCTTTTTCAAGTGCCAAAGATGATGTAATAAATTACCAAGGAACCATAATCTTGCTGCACAACTAGAACACTGACAATATTGTCCATCTTCCTATGTGCTCCTCCCTCAAGGAATTAATTATCAATGGAGAGGTACTTAACTGAATCACAGTGCAAAAATAAAACAGAATTTGAATCGTCTCTGAAAATGAATGAAACATCTTGTATTTTTCTTATTGAATTTTACTAGTGCTGAATCAGATTAATCATAAATCCCAATTCTGAACATATTCTTATCACTGGTCCATATTGGTATTACCTAGTTTTATTTATTAATATATCCAGTTATTATTTTAATAAATTCAGGCAACACCCATAAACCAACCTCCCAATCCAAGAACAGTAAACGCTAATTGTTACTTACATAAATCTCTTCTCTCCTTACCCACAGAGGTAAAAGCCAAGATCTTTAGCATTAGAGAATGATTAAACCAGTTCTTCACCATAATGTGCTCATTTGGTGAAGTAAAATACATACTTTCAAGAGAAAGAAAGACCCTACAGTTAGACTTTTTAATGGAAATTTGTTTGGCAGTATTAGATTAATCATAAACTTGGGTCACCTCATCATTGCCCAAAAATGGCACTCCTTATTTATTGACTTGTGTAGTTTGGGTTTTTAAATAATACAATGAATATCAACATGAGAATAAGAGCCATATCTATCACAAATGTCTGTCTACATACTCCCTATCCATAAATTTAACAGATAGGTGATCATTTTTGGTGGATCTCACTTGTGTAAAATTAGATAAATGTAAACCTTCGTTTTACGGCATATTCTCATCTATGACAGAGAATCTTTCTGATTTATATGTCTAGTGATTTGCTTATTTATTCATATATACAATTATGCATGGAATAAATTACGTATCTGTTTTTCTAAAGAATTACTCCATGGAAATTTCAATGTGTGCTTTACCCAAAGCAGGGGCAACCTGGAGCTCTATTTATCTGGACAACATTAGAGTGTAACTGGAGTAATCATTATCTTTGGTTCATAACACATGTTCCTCATTGGCCCATGCTTAACCTTCCCTTAAGTAATTGATCTAGATATGAACAACCTCCTGTATTCCCTTAGAACAACATATCAATAACAATGGACTCCAAGACGAAAGATACGAACTGTCAATATCTGTCTACATGTTCACAGCCCATAGCTACAGTCAACAAAATCCTCCTCTCTTAATTTTCTTAAAAATAAAACTCACTAAATAACGTTGGATTAATTATAACCCTGGTCACATGACACATTCTCAATATTGGTCCATGTTTGGCACTATCTCAATAAAATATAGTAAACCCACCAGCAGCCCAGAACTGAAATACCCTATGATCTCTCTCTATGAACTTAACCCAAGTTAACCCAAGTTAGAAGTGCCTAGATCCCACTTTCTCTATATGGACATCAGTAAGGTAGAATGGGATTAGTCATAAGCTTGCTCCACACTGTCCAGAGTTGACCCTTGAGATATAATTATATTCATTCAACTTAAAAAACAATATACAATTACCAGAGATCTTAGATTCTATACTTGAACACAAAACAACCCACATGCTCATTACCCATAGAAATAACTGACTCTATCCCTTGCCATTTTTTGTTGTTTTTTATAAAATTCAGTAGATACAATTAGATGGATCATAACTGGTGTCATGTAACACATCCTCAAATTGGCACATATTTGCTCCTTTTCTGTTACAGTCATGTAATATTTTATGTAAATATTTTCCCTTCTTAATAAACTGACAACCAGCAACCTCTTACCAATGCAGAATGCCAACATGGACACTTAGATGAATCTATCTATGTGTTTCTGTGTGTCTGGAGCTCCTATGTACTCCAAAAGACAGCTTTTGCCTATGTATCATATTGAAATTCAGTATTCTACAAATATATTACTAGTAATACTTGTTTCATGACATGCTGTCATAAATGGTTCACATATGATAGTCTTTATCTTCACTTACACATTACTTTGTTAATGCATTCATTGATTCACTTACAATCCCTACCTAAGCACTCACTGAAGCCCAAGAACCTGAACTTCTACTCTGAACTCCACTCCCTTACAGAGAAGAGCAAGGTCTCTTTCTAATGGACTTCAGAGTTTAGGGTTTAATCAAAATTAATGATTCATATGCCCCAGAACTATTCATCACTCACTTTTTTCTCATGTATTTACTTATACACTGTTTATTGACTATGCATATTATTTCATTAATGGTTTCACCCACAAAATAATTTAATACCCATGAATCACAAAAACCCAAGAACAAGACCTCTGACTGTCGCAGAATGCTATCTCCAGGCTCATTTCCCACAGAGCTGGTAGACGAGATCTCTTTTTAATTGGGACTCAGACTGTGCCTATAATTAATCAATAACCTTGCTTTCTACCCATCCCATGTGCCACTGCTCTTTGCTCAATTGTCTTTCACTTAATTTACTCATAACTTAACAGCAGTACAATGAACAGTCTATCATCTCATTCCACAACTGGAACACTGGCAATTCGTTCCGTATTTGTAGGTGCTCCCTTCCCAACAATGTAAAAGCCTAGATCTTTATCAATAGAGAAATCTTCTTAAAATATGGTGCACAATAGAGAAGAATATTAAGCAACCATGAAAATGAATACAACCCCCTCCAATTATGTTTGTAAGGGATTCCAGTTGTACCAAAATAAATTCATCTTTGTAAGGGACTTCAGCTGTACTAAAACAAATTCATCTTAACCTATGGTTCATTACATATTCCCAATATTGGTTCATGCATGGCATTGTTTAATTGGTTTTGATTTTGTTATTTTATTTTTAATTGACAGATAAAATTATGTGTATTTATAGTGTACGACATGATGTTTTGAAGTATATATACATTGTCGGTTGACTAACTCTAGCTAATTAATATAAACATTACCTCCCATAGTTGTCATTTTTGTGGCGAGAACACTTCACATCCACTCTCTCAGCATTTTTAAATTCTATTTATGTTTGAGGTAGCCATTCATTCTTTGAATTAATTCGATGGACAACATGAATAGCCCCCATCAAAGCAAGAACAAGAACTCTGTTACTCACATGTGCCTCTCTGTTTCTTATCCACATAAGTGACAGACATGATCTCCATCACTGGATAACAAATAAGTCAGATCTGGCATATGGAATGTGGAGTGAAAACCAGATTTTAGAAAATTCAAGAAGCAGCACAGATTTAGATTTTTTAAGGGACTTAAGTCCTGTTGTACCAAATTTATATATTAAAAAAAAAAAACTGCAGTTTTTGTCAAATTCCCAATTAGCCTAAGAATGGCTCTGATTTTATTTATTGACTTGTTTAATTACTAATTTAGGCACTATACGGAAAACTCCTGAACCTACATCCTAAGAAAATGATAAAAACGATGCATGTTCCAAATTCCATCACTTAAGCCCCACCCACAAACATAAGAACCAAGGTGATCTTTTTTATAGATCTTCCTTGATTAGAATTGGATAAATTTATGTTCCCATTTCTTAACACATTTTCACCAATGGTCTGTGTTTGATCCTAACTTATGAATCTATTCATTTATTTGTTTATTTTTTTATTCACTCATGGAATAATTTGTTAGTATTTTTATTTTCTTCAAAGAAAATGCAAAATGGCCTAAAATATTATTGCAAATAACTGATTCTATATGCTTTATCCACAGTGTGCAGAACCCCATGCCCCTTTTATTTATACAGACATTGTTAATGATAAATTAACCTTATTCATCTATGTTTGTCCTCTTTTAAATAATCACTTTCCTGCAATCAGTAGGACTGCTATACTCCAACAACAACAAAGCTAAAAATCTAATCAAAAACTCAATAGCTTTTATGGCAACTGCAACAAGAACAAAAACGTACTTAGGAATATACCTAACCAAAGGGGTGAAAGATCTCTACAAGGAAAACTACAAAACACTGCTGAAAGAAATCATAGATGACACAAACAAATGAAAACACATCCCACGTTCATGAACGGATAGAATCAATATTGTGAAAATGGCCATGCTACCAAAAGGAATCTACAGATTCAATGCAATTACCATCCAAATACCATCATTATTCTTCACAGAACTAGAAAAAATAATCCTAAAATTCATATGGAACTGAAAAAGAGCCCACATAGCCAAAGTAATACTAACAAATCTGGAGGCATTTCATTGCTCAACTTCAAACTATACTACAAAGCTCTAGTCACCAAAACAGTATGATACTCGTATAAAAATAGGCACTTAGACCAATGGAAAAGGAGAGAGAATCCAGAAATAAAGCCAAATACTTACAGCCAACTGACCTTCAACAAAGCAAACAAAAACATAAAGTGGGAAAAGCATACCCTACTCAGCAAATGCTGCTGGGATAATTGGCCAGCCACATGTAGAAGAATAAAACTGGATCATCATCTCTCACACCTTAAACAAAAGCCAACTCAAAATGGATCAAAGACTTAAAATCTAAGACCTGAAACCATAAAAACTCTGCAATATAACATCGGAAAAACTCTTCTAGATATTGGCCTAGGCAAAGAGTTTTGACCAACAACACAAAAACAAATGCAACAAAAACAAAAATAAATAGATGGGACCTAATGAAACTAAAAAGCTTTTGGACAGCAAAAGAAATAATCAGCAGAGTAAACAGACACCCCTCAGAGTGGGAGAAAATACTTGCAAACTATGATCTGACAAAGGACTAATAATCAGAAACTACAAGGAACCCAAACAAATCAATAAAAAAACAAAAATAATCTATCAAAAAGTGGACAAAGGACATGAATAGACAATTTCCAAAAGAAGATATATAAATGGCCAACAAACATATGAAAAAATGTTCGGCATCACTAATTACCAGGGAAAATGCAAATTAAAACCACAATAGGATGCCACCTTACTCCTGCAAGAGTGTCATAATTAAAAAATCAAAAGTTAATCAACATTGGCATGGATGTGGTGAAAAGGGAACACTTTTACACTGCTGGTGGGAAGGCAAACTAGTACAACCACTATGGAAAACAGTATGGTGATTCCTTAAAGAATTAGAAGTAGAACTACCATTTAACCCAGCAATCCTACTACTGGGTATCTACCCAGAGGAAAAGAAGTCATTATATGAAAAAGACACTTGTACACGCATGTTTATAGCAACACAATTCACAATTGCAAATATATGAAACCAGCCTACATGCCTATCAACCTGTGAGTGGATAAGGAAAATGTGTATATATATCCACAAACTGTGGAATACTATTCAGTCATAAAAAGGAACGAAATAATGGCATTCGCAACAACCTGGATGGAGTTGAAGACCATTATTCTCAGTGAATTAACTTAGGAATAAAACCAAACATCGTATGTTCTTACTTGTAAGTGCAAGCTAAGCTATGAGGATGCAAAGGCATAATAATGACATAATGAACTTTGGGGACTCAAGGGGAAGGCTGGTAGGGGATGAGGAATAAAAGACTACACATTGGGTACAGTGTACACTGCTCAGGTGACAGATGCACCATCACCACTAAAGAACTTACCCATGTAATCAAAAATGACCTAGTCCCCCAAAACTATTAAAATAAAAATAGAAAATTTTTAAAAATTGCACAGTGGTTAATATATAGTAAACAATTATTGTTAGCTATATGACTAACAGTTGTATTATTTTTTATTATTTTATTATTATAGTTTTATTTTGTCGTTGCTATGAGGGAAGTATTGTTCTTGATGCTACAGTTAATAAAAAAAATTCTGTCAATAAAAAATAAGCAAATAAATAAATAATCCCTTCCTTCATATACTTAGAATAATAACATCAAAATTTGTTAGCCTACATACCCTGAACAAGAGCTCTAAATAACACTAACATCTGCCCATAAGCTCAACAGTTGGTGCCTGCTTGATCTTTCAATTAGGTAGTTCTGTAAGCAATTATTTCTGTTCCCTTCTTTTCCCTTTTCATATTAAAATACAGAACAAAATTAACAGCTGGCAACCCAGAAACATACATCTGCCCATATGTTCCTAACCAATATGGTAACAGCCTTGAACTATTTACTTACTAGAACTCAGCTTCTCAGAAATATTTAATAATAATTTATATCTCACTACATACTCTCATAATTGGTGCATATCCAGCCCTCTTTGGCTGAATTCATTGGTACGTGTCTTTATTTACTCATGCACTGATTTACTACTAATAGTAGGATTCATATCAGATCTGCACAATCCTAAGCACGAGATGCTTATATTCCTCACTGCAGCTACAAGCTCATGTCCCACTGAGGCAGTAAACTAGGCTTGTTTTCACAATGAACCTCAGAGTCATATAGTTTAATCAAAATCCTTGATTCAAGCACCCCAGAGTACTTATCATTGCTTTAGTTTTGAGACTTTTTATTTATTTATACAGTTGTTTATTGATTTAGTTCATTAATTGACTAAAAATTACTTAATCAATATTCATGAATCACAACAAAGCAAGAATAAGATATGTGAATGTTATAACTGATATATGTAGGCTAATTTCTCCAAGAGCTCATCCACCAAATCTCCTTCTACAGAGGATCTCACTGTTACATGTATGGACCAACCAAAATCCGTATGCAGCCTCACACTCAGCGTGGCCCAGGCAGGGCCCTCTTTCTCTAGCCTTTCCTCAACTATTTTCAAATTTTAAATATTTAACAAAGAACATAAAGGAACATTGTGTTTTACTTCACTGACAACATTTTTTTCCTTCCTTGTGTTTTCTTTGCCAATAGCTTAGAAACCTAAATCTTTATCAATGGCAGAATGTGTAAATTAAGAGTAGTGAAAAAGTGAAATACTAAACAATTGTAAACTGCATGAAATATCTTCTTCCATCCATTTTTTAGCAGAACCAACTTGTTCAGAATTATATCGATCTTAAATTTTGTTTCAGGGTACATTTTCACCAATGCTCATTCTTTTTTTAAGTTTTATTTTATTCTTAAAATAAAATAAAATTTTATTTAATTGACAAATCCTTCTTGACCCTCTTTATGTATTCATCTATTTGCCTATTTACTGTTTAATTTGTAATAGGCTAATTTAATCTTACATCTATCTTTTGAAAGAAAATTAACAAGGATAAATCTACCAGCATCCAAAACTGAATATAACATCAACCCATCTGTGAACATTAAGCAGTTAGGAGTCCAGACATTATATCCTTTATATGGACATCAGCAGTATAGAAATGACTTTATCCTAATACTTGCTTCATAATTTATGACCATCACTGGTCTGTCATTTGTCTTCTTTTAATTTACTGTGACATAAACTTCTTCATTCATTCCCTTACAATCCATAGCTGAGAATCCAAAGAAACTGTTCAAAAACTCTGAATAAAACTAACATCTGTCAACCTGCCCATTACCCACAGAGATAATCAACTAGATCTTCATTCTCATTGTTGTTCAATGAACTCAATGACTAGAACTGGATTAATATTAATTCTTATCACCTGACACATTCTCAACACTGGTCGTCTTCCATTTTCTTATTTCCATAAAAATCTCTACCTTAGAAATAAGAGCAACCATCCATCCCTGTGCTTGTGTGTATTTTATTGACTTCAATGCTTCAAAAACATAATAATAATCCATTGGTTCATGCTTGGCTTTCTTTTTTTATTCATTTACACATTTGTTTAATAAGTTCACCTGTAATCCCAGCACTTTGGGAAGCCTAGGCGGGCAGATCATTTGAGGTCAGGAGTTCGAGACCAGCTTGACCTACATAATGAAACCCCGTCTCTACTAAAATACAAAAATTAGCCGGGCATGGTGGCAGGCACCTGCAATCCCAGCTACTCGGGAGGCTGAGGCAGGAGAATTTTCTGAACCCAGGAGGCAGAGGTTGCAGTGAGCCAAGATCGCATCATTGCACTCCAGCCTGGGCGACCGAGTGAGACTCCTTTTCCAAAAAAAACCAAACAAACAAACAAAAAAGTTAATTTATACATTTGTTCAATTTGTTTAATTATTTACTCTTCAATTCACTTAAACAATACTAATGTAATCAATACCATCAAGATCCTGCTACAGGCCCATCTATGAAAGTAGGAGACTGGGTATCTCTCACAGTGGATTTCAGTGGTGCCTACATGGATTAATCCTGCCCACATTCAGTACTTGCATGCTTAATCCTCTTCCATTTAGTCAGCTACTTAATCAGGTATTTGTTGTTAGTAATTGTCTTTGAAACAAAAAAAAACTGAAAACTAGCAAGACACCACCAACAAAATAAAACAGCATGGATTATTACATGATCTTTTCATGCCTTCCTTACCTAAATAAACTAACCATCCCTACCTAAAAGAATTAACCATTAAACCATAGCCATTATTTTTACGGGTTTTGGTGCTTAATAAAAACTATTTTTAATAGGCCAGACACAATGGCTCATGCACTGAGAGGCCAAGGAGGGTGGATCGCTTGAGCCCAGGAGTTTGAGCCCAGCCTAGGCAACACGGTAAAACCTCATCTCTACAAAAAATACAAAAAAATTAGCCAGGTGTGGTGGCATGCGCCTGTGGTCCCAGCTACTAGGGAAGCTGAGGCAGGAGGATGGCTTAAGCCTAAAGGTCGAGGCTATGGTGAGTTGTGACTGTGCCACTGCACTGCAGCCTGGGTGACAGAGTGAGACTCTGCCTCAAAAAAGAAAAGGAAAATAATCCTTGTTTCAGCAGTCTACACTTTAATGTTTAGCATGTGCTGTTTCCATTTTTTTCTCATTCCTTTATTCACTTATTAGTGATTCATCACTGATTAGCCAATAATAATACAATCAGTACCCATGGATTAGAAAAACATAAAATTGAATATTCCTCTCATTGGATTATAGCAGTGCTGAGCAATAAAAAATTTAATGCCACCTACACAAATACTTGTAAATTTTCTAGAAGCTACAGTATTTAAAAAGTAAAAAGAAACAGGTGAAATCAACTGTAATTATGTATTTTATTTAGCCCAGTATCTAAAATACTATCTTTTAATCGATATAAATAATTCTAGAAATATTTTACCTTATTCATATTGAGGTTTTTAAACTCGGTATGTATTTTTCCATGTAGATCACATGTCAATTAGACTAGTCACATTCCATGTGCACAGTAGTTCCCGTGGCTAGCAGTGATGGTATTAGACAGTGCATGTCTTTAATTTCCCACAGAAATAATACACTAGATATCTTCCTATAATGCATCTAAGTATGACACACATGGATCAATGGATCAATCAACATTCTTCATACATAGCAATGCCACAATTATCACTGGCCCATCCTTAGCCCTCTTTCTTTTAATTTGTCTATATTTCAAAGATGACACAATGAGCTACCATAAATCCACCATCTTCTTGCCCAGTAGAATACTGATAATTACTTTCAATCTTCCTATGTGCTACCCTCTTAAGCAGTTAATGGCATAGGTCTATATCGACGGAGGACTGTTTAAATCAACAGTGATGTAAAATGTATATGAATATTAAACTGCCAGCAACACAAATAAAATAGCCTGACTATATTCTTAATGGAAGTGGTGTTGAGTTGGATTAATCATGAACATTGATTCATATAACATTCTCATCATTGGCGCATGCGTGTTCTGTGGTATTTTAATATGTGGAGCTTTTTACTTCTTTTAAGTAATACAGTCAACATCTGTGAGCAAATTATCCAAACCAAGAACAGGGACCCTGACTGTCCTGTCATCAGCCTCCATGCTCCTTGCCCACAGAGAAAGCAGCCCGGCCCTCATCATTACAGAATAGCTAATCACCTGCGGTGTACTCACTCTGTAGAAGAGAAAGCAAGTGTGAAAAGGTGTGAAAGAGACTAGATTTAAACTTTTTAAAGAAATATTAAAATTGCAAAATACTGGATTAACCATAACCCTTGGCTTGTGCCACATTCCCAACATTGGTCCATGGCTCGCCCTCTTTCTCACCACTGACCCACAATTAACACTTCCTTCTTAATTGACTTAATCAATTGATTATTTTAATTAACTTAATAAACACCACTGAGTGAATCACCTAAAATAAAAATGAGAATAATGACCATTACAAACCCTGTCTATGTGTCCCCTCTTATATGAGTGACAGTCCCAGGTAGGGAGAGCCCGCATTATCTGCCCAGCAGGACTAGAGTTGCCGTGGGGTGGCACTGCTCAGTGCCTCCTATTCTTTTTGTAAGTGGGAGTGGTTCTTGTGGCCTTCATGTCTATAGAATATTTACCATACAGGAGACAGATAACCTATTTATTTAAGGTCTTTGAATTTTAAAAATCTATTCACTTACTGATTTTTATAATATAATCAAGGAAAACACCACAAATCTACCATCAAAACCAAGAAAAACAGTAGTATATTATAGAGATAGATATATAATTAATAGATAGATAGATAGATAGATAGATAGATCGATAGATAATCTTTTAATCCTTAACCGTAACTGGAGAAACAGAAACCTTTATATAATGGACTTAATCTGTTCAGAAATGTATGGATATAATATTAGGTTCATGACACACTTTCTTTTATTTAATTTTTTTTTTTTTTGAGACAGAGTCTCGCTCCGTTGCCCAGGCTGGAGTACAGTGGCACAATCTCGGCTCACTGCAAGCTCCACCTCCCGGGTTCATGCCATTCTCCTGCCTCAGTCTCCTGAGTAGCTGGGACTACAGGTGCCCGCCACCATGCCTGGCTAATTTTTTTTTTTTTTTTGGTATTTTTAGTAGAGACGGAGTTTCACTGTGTTAGCCAGGATGGTCTCGATCTCCTGACCTCGTGATCCACCCACCTCGGCCTCCCAACGTGCTGGGATTACAGGCATGAGCCACCACACCCGACCCATGACACACGTTCATCACTGGTCCATGCTTAGGCTTCTTTATGTATAATGACAATGAGTTGCATTCATCTACATATTCCTCACTAACAAACGTAACACGAGATCTTTTATTTACGGACTACACTTGTGGTGACAAACCCTGGTCTATGTCACATTATGATCCTTGCCACATGCAATGGAATCTCTAGTGTTTATTAATCATTTTTGAAGTAAATAATTTCATATGATGAATATCCACAAAGCCGCTATTCAACACACTATGACTTTGACAATACATTTTTGATCCTTTACCACCAAGATACATAGACCTTCAACATTAGAGAAATGTTCACAGAAACTATGGGGTACACATTCATGTAATGCTCAATAGTCATAAAATAAATGAATAAGCCTATGTTGTTTTTTCATAAATGAAAGACATTTTTTGTCAGTGAGTCTCAATTGTACAGAACTGGATTAATCATATTCGTTTCAAGGAACTTTCCCATCACTGGTTAATATGGTTTGGCTGTGTGTCCCCACCCACATCTCATCTTGAATTGTACTCCCATAAATCCCACATGTTGTGGGAGCGACCTGGTGGGAGATAATTTGAATCATGGGGGCGATTCCCCCATACTGCTCTCATGGTAATAAATAAGTCACACGAGACCTGATGGCTTTATCAAGGGTTTCTATTTGTGCATCTTCCTCATTTTCTTTTCCCACCACCATGTAAGAAGTGCCTTTCACCTCCCGCCATGATTCTGAGGCCTCCCCAGCCATGTGGAACTGTAAGTCCAATTAAACTTCTTTTACTTCCCAGTCTCGGGTATGTCTTTATCAGCAGCATGAAAACAGACTAATATAGTAAATTGGTACCAGGAGTGGGATTTGTTGCTGAAAAGATACCCAAAAATGTGTGAGTGATTTTGGAATTGGGTAACAGTTCCAAAAGTCAGAAGTTGGAACAGTTTGGAGGGCTCAGAAGAAGATAGGAAAATGTGGGAAAGTTTAGAACCTCCTAGAGACTTGTTGAAAGGCTCTGACAAATATGCTGATAGTGATATGAAAAATAAGGTCCAGGCTAAGGTGGTCTCAGATGGAGATGAGAAATTATCTCCTAATATTTCAGTCTAATGCCTAAGTATCCTTGTGCAAACTGGAGCAAAGGTGATTCTTGTTATGTTTTAGCAAAGAGACTGGCAGCATTTTGCCCCTGCCCTAGAGATTTTTGAGAGAGATGATTTACAGTATCTGGTGGAAAAAAATTCTAAGCAGCAAAGTATTCAAAAGGGGGCTTGGGTGCTATTAAAAGCATTCCATTTTAAAAGAGAAACAGCATAAAAGTTCAGAAAATTTGCAGCCTGGCAATGTAGCAGAAATGAAAAACCCTTTTTCTGAGGAGAAATTCAATCTGGTTGCAGATATTTGCATAAGTAACAAGGAGCTGAATGTTAATCCCCTAGACAATGGAGAAAATGTCTCCAGGGCATGTCACAGGTCTTCATGGCAGTCCCTCCCATAACAGACCCAGAAGCCTAGGAGGAAAAAAATGGCTTTGTGGACCAGGCCCACAGTTTCCACACTGTGTGCAGCATAGGGACTTGGTACCCTGCATCTCAGCCACTCCAGCCATTGCTAAAAGGGACCAAGGTAAAACTCGGCCCGTGGTTTCAGAGGGTGCAAGCCCTAAACCTTGGCAGTTTCCACATGGTGTTGAGCCTGAGGGTGCACAGAAGTCAAGAACTAAGGTTTGGAACCTCTGCCTAGATTTCAGAAGATGTATGGAAACACCTGGATGCCCAGGCAGAAGTTTACTGCAGGGGTGGGGCCCTCATGGAGAACTTCTGCTAGGGCAGCACAGAAGGGAAATGTGGGGTTGACGGCCCCCCCCAGTGTCTCTACTGGGGCACCAGTTAGTGGAGCTGTGAGAAGGGGGCCACTGTCCTCCAGACCCCAAAATGGTAGATCCACCAGCTTGCACCATGTGCCTGGTAAAGCCGCACTCAATGCCAGCCTGTGAAAGCAGCCAGCAGGGAGGCTATACCCTGCAAAGCCACAGTGAGGGAGCTGCCCAAGACCATGGGAACCCACCTCTCACATCAGCGTGACCTGTGTGAGACCTGGAATGAAGGGATATCATTTTGGAGCTTTAAAATTTGACTGCCCCACTGGATTTTGGACTTGCATGGACCCTGCAACCACTTTGTTTTGGCCAATTTCTCCCATTTGGAATGGCTGCACCCCTGTTGTATCTAGGCTGCACCCAATATCTGCACCCCCATTGTATCTAGGAAATAAAGTTTGCTTTTGATTTTACAGACTCATAGGCAGAAGGGACTTGCCTTGTCACAGATGAGACTTTGGACTGTGGACTTTTGGATGCCGAAATGAGTTAAGACTTTGTGGGACTGTTAGGAAGGCATGATTGGTTTTGAAATGTGAGGAGATGAGATTGGAGGGACAATGGGCAGAATGATATGGTTTGGCTCTGTGTCCCCACCCAAATCTCATCTTGATTGTACTCCCGTAATTCCCACATGTTGTGGGAAGGACCTGGTGGGAGATCATTTGAATCATGGGCGCTGTTTCCCCCATACTGTTCTTGTGGTAGTGAATAAGTCTCACAAGATCTGTTGGTTTTATCAGGGGTATCCACTTTTTCATCTTTCTCATTTTCTCCTGCCTCCACCATGTAAGAAGTGCCTTTCACCTCCTGCCATGATTCTGAGGGCTCCCAGCCATGTGGAACTGTAAGTCCAATTAAATCTCTTTTTCTTCCCAGTCTTGACTATGTCTTTATCAGCAGCGTGAAAACAGACTAATACACTGCCTCATAACTAACTCTCTTTTATTTAACTTTTGTATTTATATATTCATATTCAATATTCAAAAAACTGCCATGAACCAACCACTTAACACAATTGACTAATGTAGTAGCTTTAAAATTTGACTCCCCCACTGGATATCAGACTTGCATGGGCCAGTAGCCACATGTGACTATTTAAATTTAAATTAATAAAAATTAAGTAATATTAAAAATTCAGTTACTCATGAACACCAGCCACACTTCAAGGACTCAATAATCACATGGGACTAGTAGCTACAATACTGTACAGAACAGATTACAGAACATTTCCATCACTGCAGAAAGTTCTATTTGGGACGGGCATGGTGGCTCACACCTGTAATCCCAGCACTTTGGGAGCCAAGGCTGGTGGATTGCTTGGGCCTAGGAGTTCACGACCAGCCTGGACATGGGGAAACCCTGTCTCTACAAAAAATACAAAAATTAGCTGGGTGTGGTGGTGCACACCTGTAGTCCTAGCTACCCAGGAGGCTGGGGTGGGAGGATCACCTGAGCCCAGGGAGGTCTAGCCTGGGTAACAGAGTGAGACCTGTCTCAAGGCAAAAAAAAAAAAGAAAGTTCCATTGGACAATACTAGAAAATACACTTAGGTTATATTCTAGAACTTTTTCTAATGAACCTAATTGGATTAATCATTATCTCTGCTTCATGAAACATCACTGGTTTATGCTGACACTTTTTTATCTGATTTGATCATTTCTAAAGAAATTGTAATGAGCAACCATAAATCCAATCTCTTACTCCAGTAATAGAACACTGACATCATCTTTCATCTCTTTGTGTGCTCCTTGGTCAGAGTAAACAGCCCAGATTTCTATTTATGGGCAAACGTGTAAATAAACTATGTACATGTACAAAATGAAATGCGAAACAGCTGGTAAAGGAAGTTAAACGAGGTAGGTTATTTGTATGGCAGTCATAATTTAATTAACTATAATCCTTTCATTCTTGGACCATTCTCATCGCCAGTCCATGTTTTGGCCTTTTGTTTATTTTACACACTTATGTAATTATTTATTTATTTTTAGTACTAAAATCAACATCCAACATGCCACCATGCAAAAACAAGAATATTAACTCTTTAACCAACGCACTTTTAAAGGGGTCTTGGATGAACTGAATTGGAATAATCACAATTCTAGGATAATGAGTGTTGTACTTTCCTCTAACATGGTCTTGAGGTCTGTCTCAAGAGAGTGAATATAAATTCTAGCTCTGCCTGATGGGGATCCAGGAGGGGTGGTCATAGGTGTTTACAGTGTGTCTTTTACGGGATATGTCTTTATCCCAGCAGACAGTCTAATGTCTAAGTATCCTATCTGTTACCAGGTGTCCCTCTCACAGGAAACTTATTTACACTGACAGTCCCCCTGTGGTTCTTGTCTGACCTATGTCCAGTCTATTCCTACCAAGGTAGCTGCTCTCTAGGAGATCCCTGACCAGGAAAGAAGTTTGATAGAAGTGTGTTGGTCAGGTGAGACACAGAGGAAGCAACTCAACAAAACCCTTGAAATGAAACAACAGAAGCAGTTTATTACTTACAGATCCTGCATGCCTCACAGGACCAGTGGGAAGGGAAAAGCCTGTATTGCAGGCTATGGCATTTCCCAAGCAGGTTTCCTGCAGAGAGTTCTCTTGCTCTATATTTAGAGCAAGCCAGTATAACTGTGTGGTCCACATAGACTGTGGGGTCAGTGTATCTAGCTGTTCCTTAGGAAGGTAGTATCCTGGAGGTGGCTGTACAAGGCAGTTATCTGGATCTATCACATTAAGAACTGGGAGGAGGTGGAGAACTACAAACTGTGTCAAGGGTGACTAAGCCTGCTTCTGGAATGAGAAAGTTAAACTTAGGTTCGAAATGCATGCTGAAGCTACATACAATAAAAAAAAATTACGACAATGAGATATGATCACCTTTGTCCCATGTTTGCTCTCTCTTGTTTTATTCATGTGTTTGTTCATTCATTCATTCATTTACTTATTTATGAACACCTTGAACAACTCTCCAGCCAAGATTTAAGAACATCAACTATTAATTACATTTTCTTTAAGTACCTTATCTACCCAAGTAAGAATAAAAATTCTCATAAATGTTGCACGACTACATAAACCACGATTTGTCCATTCTGTGCAACAAACAGCAACTATTAGAAAATTAAACACCCTGGACCATTTTTAATGGCTTTACTTGTGTAGAATTTAATTAATAACCCTCACTTTACATGAAATATTATCCTCATTATCTATGCTTGGCCCTTTTAAATTTTATTTGTCACTTTAAACAAAAATCATGAAAGAACAATGATGAATCCTATTCAACAAACAGAAAACGGCCAATACCTTACCTCCCTATGTGACCCTCTGCCACCGACTTAACATCCCAAACTTCTTCAATAGGGAAGTGTTGACGCAAAAGTGTAGTGCATAAATTAATAGTGGAATGCTACTGAAATGAATGAAACAGCATAAATATTTGTGTTTTGATGTCTCTCCAATATGCAGAACTGTGCAATCATAAATCTTAGATCATGATATATTGTCTTCATTAGTCCATGCTTGGCTCTCTTTGATCTTGTTTATACATGCATCCATTTATGTTTAATTACCCCATAAACATATATAAACCCACCCCCAGCCTGAAAACACAAAACAGAATACATATTACATATGTGATATATATAGGATACATGTATAAACATAACACATGATATATGTGATATATATGTAGGATGTGTGTGTGTATATATGTGTTTTTTTTTATGTTTTTATATGCTTTTTTTTCTTTGCTCATTTGCTAGAGAACAGCCCAGTAATATTGTGTTTTAATTTGGTGACAGTTACGCTAAATGAAATTAATCACCCTTGGTTCATGACATTCTCATCATGCTTGTCATCTTTGACTTTATGTGTTGATTCACATTTAATAATGTAATAAACCATCAACCAACCACCCAACTTCAAAACAACAACACTAAACATTACTCACCTTGGTTGGTTCATGGCTTATTTTCCACAGAGGTCACAATCAAGATCTTCATCGACAACATGTCATTAATGTCACTCTGGAGCCTCCATTCTGTGGAACACAAGGCAGATACTAAAAAGGATGAAAAAAACTAGATATTTTTAATGGCCATCAGGTGAGAAGCACAGTATTAATCATAATCTTTAGTTCATGACAGTCTCACCACTGGCCCAATCACAGCTCTCCTTGTATTCAATTATTCATTTATTAATTTGTATTATTACAACGAGTATGTATTAATTCACCACTCTAATCAAAAACAAGAATCATGACTATCACAAACATCGGTCCCTACGCATCTTACCCAAGAAGGAGCCAACTCAGATATTCTTCCTAACAGACGTAGATGATGCAGACTTGGAGTAACAATCATATTTGACTCCTGCTCACCCTTTTCAATCTTTTCACTTATTTTTTTAAACACAGTAAACACAGATGAACCCACCACTGATCCAGAACAAAAATATTGATTAGTACATCCAAATACTTCTTATCCACTAACATAAAAGTCTTGTTTTATTTTAAATAGTCCATAATTGTACATAAGTGGATGAATCTTAATCTTTAGGTCATAAAACATTGTCTTTGTGGTCCATTCTTGACATTCTTTCATTTCATCACTTTTGTACTCATTGAATTCATTTTTAACTATGCAGCCACCAGACTTGAAGTCACCATTTAGCCCAAGACCAGTGATTATTCTGTATACCTGTTGATATACTGCCTACTGTCAACCTCAACAGCCTAGAACCTGGCTTTTGTTTTGGAATAACCTCACAGAAACAGAGACTAGAAAGGTGGTTACTAGAGGTCAGGAGTGAGAGGAATCTGGAGATCTTAGAGAATGCAAACTTTCAGTTCGGAGTAAGTTCTGGTGACCCAATGCAGAGTACGGTGACTACAGTTAATAATAATGTACCACATGCTTGAAATTTGCTAAAAGAGTAGACCTTACGTGTTCTCACTGCACACACAGAAAAAGGGAACTATATGAGATGACGGATATGTTAATTTGCTTGATTATGGTAATCATTTCACAATATATATGTATATCAAAATGTCACACTGTACAACTTAAATACATACAATACAAATACATATAATATTTATTTGTCAATGATATATTTATGAAGCTGGGGAGTGAGGAACACGTTGCCATCATTGGTACATGCTTGGCTGTCTCTAGTTTTATTTGCACATTCATTCATTTTTAACTGTTCAGTCAACACCCATGAAGCCGGCTTTTATTTGTCTGCACTCACCTTCTCTGGCAGAGAAACCCCAGTGTGCCCATTCTATGGAAAATAAAGCTGGTTAAAAAAAAGAAAATAGCCTTCGACGCCTTTTTTGTTTGTTAATATCAGGTTACCAGACCTGGATTAGTCATAATCCTTTGCCTAGAACACATTCTCAAAATTATTCCATTCGAGGTCTTTATTACCTTATTTCTTTATTCCTTGATTATTTTTAACAACAAAATTAATAGCCACAAACTGCTCTGATCTCTTTTTTTAATGCCCCTCAGTTGTGGAGAATTAATCACCATCCCTGGTTTACAACCCACTCCCATCCTTCCCGCTGGCATGCCTCTCTCTTATTGTATCGGTTGTTAAAACCACCCATGACAATTAACACTGGTGGTCCCCACCTCCATCCCTCCCCCTCTCATGCCCCCGCCTCCCTCTACCTTAAACAACCACTCCCAAATATTCTGGATACAATCCCTTTCCAGATATATATATATGTAAATTTACAACATATATGTAATATATGTATTCTTAAATATTTTCCATGGATCAGTGGCTTGCAGGAGTTTTCAGAGAAGGCTAAAAAGAAGGGTCAAGGGAGAGTGTGAAATATACAAGCTTGAGTTCAGAGCACACTCACGGCTGGGGGGTTGGTAAAAGCCCTCAAACCCAGATCGCTGAGCCATCTGCACCTGTGCTCACTTCATGAGTCAGTGGGCCCAACGGGTACAGCACATATGCTCACACCTCAGTCCCCACCTCCCAAATCCAGCCTCAACGCCAGACTAGCTGGGTGACATCAGGAAAACGAGCTAACGTCTCTGTGCCTGTTTCCCCATCAGCAAGATAGTCGCAGCACTAGTCCCCAAGCAAAGTAATGTTATTATTTTCACGCCAATGGCAACCAGGTTAAAAAAACAAACAAACAAAACCCTCCACCCCACGTCTGAGCCCCTCCCTCACCCAAATCTTGGCTCCCTCTGCAGCAGCGCCCGAGCTCTGGTGTTAGACAGACAGACAGACCAGGTTCCACCCCAGCAGGCACTCGTGAGCTGTGTAACTGCAGAGACGTGACCTGGCTTCTCTGTCTTGTGCCCCGACTTGTACGATTTGTAGAACGAGGAACGCAGCGCCCTCGTGGGTCCAACCGGAGGGTGACCTGAACTATCGCCCATCCCTCAAGTAGCCTACCTTGCACACCTGCGCACACCCCGCCCTTTCCCCGTCCCATGACGCCCACCTGACTGGTTAAACAGTCCCCAGTTTGATCAAAGAAATGAATTAGCTCAATGCTCAGATCAAGTCAAGGGTTGGGACTCGGGCAGGGAATCGTTGGGGGTCTGTTCTTTTTTGGACACGGCATCAGAGCTTAAACAACTACCCTGAAAAACAGAAATCCAACTAAGGGATGCGCTTTGGAAAATGAAAATTCATTTTGTGAAATCGGACTGCCCTTGGAGAAGTCTATGCGTGAGATTCTTGATGTTCAAACTTGATTCCAAGAAACCAAAAGAGGCTTCACTACGGGCCTTCGCAATGATACACAGCCAGTTTCCTTCCTATCCCCGAAGCCTGTCCTGGGTGTGCACCATCTGCCACAACTGGCCTCGGAGCAACTCAGGGACCTGAAAATAATTCTATATATTATATAGCGTTATGGTATACGTATATAATGTCATATACACATCAATCTGTCCGTTGGGGGACCTTCATGAGAGAGTCGTGGGAAGACCACCAGTGTGGCGCCCTGCTCCTGCCTTTTTCATACTGTGGGGCCTTGGGGAAAACCTGTCCCCTTCCTGAGCCTCAGGTGGCGATCATCCCACCAGCCTTTCCTCCCTCCTAAGTGGTGTGAAAATGAAAAGCATAACATTTTAAGTGCAAGTTCCCTCCAAGCAGCAGGGATCATTAATATTGTACCTCCTGTACCCAGCACGCAGTGTTCACAGCATGCCTCAGCATACATTATCTCGTTTGATTCTCACAACAGGCCTGTGAATTAGACATAATAATCATAATTAGCCAATATTTATTGAATGCATACTCTGTACCAAGCACCATGCTGCCTACTTTGCATACATTGACACTCCTCTGGAGTAGACATGATTCAATAGGATCTCATAAATTTTTCCCCAAAAATTTTTGAGCATGTGCTTTGTACCGGTGCTGGGTCTAAGTGCCGGGGATACAGTAGTGAACGAAACGGACAGATCCCCATCCCATGAGAATTAACATCCCTGTGGGTGGAGATAGGAACAGAAAATCATCAGAAAAGGTAAAGCCTAATGCATGGAATAAAAGACGGTGATAAGAACTAGGGAAGAAAATAAAGCAGGACAGGGGCAGGGAGTGACACGAGGAAGGAAGCCTCACGGAGATGATGATATTTGAGCGAAGCATTACTAGTCCTATTTTATACCTAAGGAATCTGAGACTCAGAGAAGTTAGATGACTTATAAGTGGTCACACAGCAAGGAGATGCTGAGGCGGGAGGCAAACCCAGAACCCAGGCAGCGTCGCTCCGGAGTCAGCCTTCCTACTTCTTCCCGACGCCTCATTTTGGCAGCAGTGACCCACTGCCAGCCGGCAATGTGAGTGTGAGAATAAATCACATTGTGGGGGGTGGGGCTGCAAAGGTTTTTCTGACCTCCCACACAGGAAGCAGAGGTTATCCCCAGGATGTACCATTAGACCTGGATGAATAAATAAACTGTCCATCTTGGAGGAGCTGCCGGGGCAACATTTCTTACAGGACTTCACAGAATCTGAAGTCAGGCAATGCTGGGATCACAGCTTAGACTCAACACAGCCCAGCAAGTCAGCACCAATGCTAGACCCATCTCCTCCCACCTGGCTGTTAGGGCATCCGATTGCACCCCGCCAGAGGCACCCCATGTGCAGCCACATGCCACCTAGGCTCAAGTTACAGATGTGCTGCCCCAGGAATGGAAGGAGGCTTCCCAGTCCTCATGCCTCACATGGTAAGAGACTCCGAATTTTTCCAACTGGCCACCTCCAAAAGAGCAAGTCAAGAAACATTTCTAAAGTGACTGTTCCTCTCCCAAAAAACAGGTAGGGAAAGAAGTTTAATGAAATCGTATATGAGAACTGGAGAACCTTGCTCACTACTGCTAGAAACCATGAAGTTTAATGAATTTTAACCTCAGAAACTTCGATTCACAGGACTGTAATTATTTATCTTGCCTTTTACCTACTCAGCTTCTTCCCAGCTCCCAGGCAACCCCCGTGTAAGCCCCTACACCACAAGGAAATTCCTTCACGGGAGTCTCACCTCTCTTAGGGCTTCATCTTTCCTTAGATGGATCATGCCCATTTGCTGCGCAGAACTCTCACTTCTATCACTAGCACTTGCAGTTTTAAATGAGTATTTTTGTTTCCATTTCACTGATTCATTCTCCAAAGACAAGCACACAGGCCTCTCTGAGCACCTGTTCGGCTATTGGTAAAATGTGGAGAACGATTCTTACCTGCCTGTCATCAAATGACACCTCAATAACAACACTTGTAACTACTGTAATTTTCATTGTAAGTAAATATTTATTGAATGCTCACCATCTGGAAAGCATTCTTTTTATGGTTTTTTTTTTTTTTTTTTGGAGACAGGGTTTCCCTCTGTCACCCAGGCTAAAGTGCAGTGGCACAATCATGGCTCACTGCAGCCTTGACCTCCCAGGCCCAAGCAATCTTCCCATCTCAGCCTCCCAGGTAACTAGGACCACAGATGTGCACCACTACACCCAGATAATTTTTAAATATTTTGTAGAGATTGAGGTCTCCCTATGTTTCTCAGGCTGGTCTCGAACTCCTGGGCTCAATGGATCCTCCCACCTCAGCCTCCCAAAGTGCTGGGATTACAGGCACAAGCCACCATGCCCAGCCTGGAATGCTCTCTTTTAAGGAATTTATATGTTTGCCTCATTTAATCCTCAAGTACTCATTAGTAAGGTACTATTGGTATTAGTAAAGTACTATTGGTAGAACTGAAGAAAACGGGGCACGGAAATTAAATACCTTGTCCAAACTCATGAAAGTAGTCAATGGCAAAGCTGAGATTGAAACCCAAGCGAGACTCCATCTCAAAAAAATAAAATAAAATAAAATAAAGAAACCCTAGCACCTAGAATGTGTGAAGCAGGGCCTAGCCCATAAGCAGGTTCTCAAAACCTATCTGCTAATATTAACCCAGGTCTGCAGCGAGGCTTACTGATTCACCATTCAGCCCTCCACCCCGTCCCCTCCCTCCCTGCCTTGCAATGGACTCATTTTTACATCTGCTACCATTAGCATTCAGTCAGAATATGAGATGCCAGGAATCTAATTTGACTTGATTAATTGTACTGTAGGATGCCAGTGATATGTGTGGCCCTTGCTTGTGTGATCATTACAAATAGAATACACTAGAGATATTACTTGGGAAATAAGCTTGGATTTGATTGGATGAGAAGTTCAGCTCACTGACAGACCAAGAGAGTGAGTCCAACATAAGACAACCCCAAGGCAGATTTCTTCAGACACGGTCATAGAGAAAAAGAGATAAACAGGTTGAGCGGATAAGTGTGGAAGGAAAGAAGACTTGAGTTCAAATCCTGGGTCTGCATTTCCTCCCTATATGATTTCGGGTAAGTCACTTACCACTCCTAAACTTCAGTTTCCTTTTCACTTAATTGAGAATGGAAATTGCTATCGTGGAGGGTGGCTGTGATGATTTAGAGGAGATAAAATTATGCCAAGTGCCAGCGAAGGGCTGAGTATGCGGTTGGGGCTTAGGGCTTAGTCATCCAGGAGAGCCAGTGGAAAGACGGATGCCTGCTATTCCCTCAGTGCTGCGTGAAAGCAGCAGACACAGAGTTGCCACTGAGCAGCTCCAGCACCACAGCTGGGACTTGGTCCCTGTAAGCTGGCGTCCCACCTGTTGTCCCAGAGCCACCTGAGCCAGTCAGTGTGCTCAGAAGCAGAACAGAAGGCAGGAGCTTCACCAGCGAGCTCCATTCAGAAGGAATCTCTCTTCAAAGATCAAGTAAGCCTTTGATCTTGGTGAGAAATTGACTATTCTCTCTCATTCCTCTCTCCTTCCACCACCTGTGCTTCAACTCACTCATCCATATAACCAGCATTCATCAGATAGCCAGTCATCTCTCCATCTATGCATGCATCTTGATGCAGGCATCCATCCCTCCCTCAGACCTGACATCCATCCTTCCACCTCTCCATTTTGCAGAGGAATCCCACAGACCTGAGTTGGAATCCTGGGTCTTGCTTCCTAGCCGATCTTGGGCAAGTCACTAACCTCTCAAAGTCCTCTAATCTGTAAAATAAAGGGAAATCAGATGTCGCCGGAGCGAGGATTTAAAGAGAGTGTAGACGTTACCAGTGTCTGGCCTCAGCAAAGTCATTACATGTTCATTCCCTCTGCTCCTGTAATCTGATTGGGATTTATGCAAGGAAAAAAACCACTGCATCTTTTGCATGACACGTTGAGAAGTGCTTTTTAGAAATTATCTGAGATATTTTAGTGGTGTGCATCCCGTAGCGGTACCCCCAGGGCTGGGCAGTGGCCAAAGCGGTTTGGGGTGGAGGTCCCCCCTGGACTCACAGTAGAGAGTGCCATCTAGTGGATAGGCACCTGCCGGGGTCCCCCGTTGGTCCCGGGTCACAACAGCTGAGGTCAGGCAGCTGAATGGCGAGCCAGGAGGGCCAAGCGAACCCAGCCCCGAGACGGTCGGTTGCCCTTTTTGGGATGTGGTGCATGTGCTGTTTTAACCACTCATGGGGCCTGGACTGCCAGGAGCCTTTTGTTTTATGGATGATAGCCAGCTACGTTTTGCCTACCCCTGCCCAACTCCCCTTTAAAGATTTCTGGGAAAAAGAATCATTCTTGCAGCTACTGTTTGCTGAGTGTCTCTGACATATTAGACATGAAGCTGGGGGCTTCAGGGGTTAATGCTCTAACCCTCTCAATGACCCAAGGAGAGACCCAGAACTTGCTCCATTTTCAGTGAGAACACTGAGGTTTGCTGAGGTTGAGTTTCTCATTTAAGGTCCAGGCAGATATTCAACCCCTAAATTTGTAGCCATACTTACCTTCTAGAGCCCCAGATCCTCTTGAAAGGGCAGGAGATAGTTTGAACACTGATTTGACCAAGCCAACTGTAAAAGAAATGTATGAGTCAATCAAGAATATCTGAATGCTGCGTAGATGTTGGATGATATTAAGCAAATGTTATTAATTTTTAACTGTAATAATGGTATTGTGGTTATATTTTTAAGAAAGAAAAGCTTATTTAGAGATACAAACTAAAAAATGCTCAGAGGAAACAAAATGGTGTCTGAAATTTGCTTGAAATAGTCCAGGGGTAGGGGCTGGGGAGTGGGCGTAGAGGCACAGTTTAGGGTTTAGACAAAATAAGAGGGGCCAGGGTTTTGAAAATTGAATAAACTGTAAAAATACATACTATTTTCTCTAATTTTATGTTGTTTGAAATGTCCCATAATAAAGGGATTTTTAAATCAACAAGTGAAAATACAGCGCAGGAGATGAAGGGCTGGATGTGGAGGGTGCATTTAAAAGAACAGAGGGGCCTGGGGTATGAGAGAAATCTTTCAGGGTAGCAGGGAACTGATTTGCAGGGGGCAAACGTCTCAAAGTGAAAAGGGAGCTAGAGGGGCTGTATCCAGAGGGAAGAGAATCATTCCACGTCGGGTGGACTGAGGACGATGTACCAGGGTGCAGAGTGCTACAGAACAAGACACCCACCAGCTGCCCAGAGACCTTCCTGCACCCCCCAGCGCTCCTCTCCCCACTCTCCCTCCCAGCCCCTGCCTCCCCAAGTCCTCCAGCTCTCTCCCTGACCCCCAGGCCCTTCCCCGACTGGAAAAGGGCCTGAGGGTACCACTCTTTAAGGCAGAGCGGCCACCTGATGAGCCCTTCCCTGGGACTCCGGTCCCAGCTTGGTTACTGGGACAACGCTGTCTCCCATTGGACATGCTTTGAAGGAAGACCCTGGAGCGGCCGGCTCAGTCATGCTGGGAAGGATTCAGCTGTCTAGCTTTCAAATGCCTTTTTTTCTTTTTTCTTTCTTTTGGGGGCGGGGGTTTATTTCTTTTGGAAAGATAAGAGTTGATGCTTTTACCCTAAAACTGTGTGCCAAGCTGCTCTGGCTATCCTCAGCCCCACTCTTCCTCGTATCTCTGTAGCCCTCCTTTCCGTCCTTCATAGGCTGCAAGCTAACTGGCGCCCGACCCCAGGTCCACACCCACCTCCAGCTACCCCCTGGTCCACCCACTACGCCCGGCCTCCTCCCCTACTCTTCTCTTTCTGGCCCCGCTGCAGAGTCTCGGGCCCCTCGGCTTCCTGGGCGCCTGGCCACCACGCAGCGCCTGGAAGTGCTCCCTCCCTCATCTCTCATTCCCCACTTTGGAAAACCGGCCACTGGACAGGACAGCTCCCGGGACAGCTCCCGCAGCCTGCTGCATTGCAGCGCAGCCGTCTGTGAGGGAGGGGCGCAACCGGCAGCCCCCGCCCCCCGGCCCCGGCCACCCCCGCCCAGCAGCCCCCAGCCCCGGCACTGCCGGCCGGCTCCCCCGCCGCACGCATCTGTCGCAGTTAAAAGCGCCGCTGCCAGAGCAAAAGCGCTGGTTCCTCTTCACTGTCCCCCTCCTCACTTTTCGGGCTCAAAAATGTGGCCCAGGCAGCCCCCTTGTGGCACGTGGGGGCGCCACAGACTCTTGGCTGGTGTCTGAGGAATTCAGACTGATTCCACCGCACCGTGAGTTGGCACAAATCTTCGGTGGCCCAACTCCTACCCGATGCAGAACTCTGTTCAGCGGCCTCTCTGAGTCGGGGGCACCTCTCCCCTCCCCTCTGCCTGTCGTCCACACCTCTCCCTTCTCCCTCCAGGAAGGAACCGAAGGAACTCTCCTGTTGAATATTGCTCTGACAAGCAGACAGGTGTCTGGCAACCGTGATTGTGGTGGTGGGGGAAGAGGGAGGCCAGGAAGGTGGTGGGAATGGGGGTTTTTCTCGAAATGATGTTTGGTTTCCATCTCTTATCTCACAGATGGGAAACCGAGGTGCGGGGAGGGCCATAGTCCCTGTCTGTGTCAGAGTCAAGGCTGGTGATACTCCTGCAAGTCCAGCCTGAGGCATTTCCCTGAGGTGCTGGGGCGCCCTTAAGACGTGCCCCCTCTTCCCCCTCCCACTTGTCCAGCCCCAACCCCTCCAGATCTGGTTCTCCCTGTCCGGAAGCCCTGAAGGGCCCCTGGATGTTCTCCGTCCTCTCTAACTCACTGTCCACACAAACAAGCCCAGCCCCCTCCGTCTCTATCTGCAATCTACTTGCAGACAGGCAGGGCCCTCTCCACATCAGGTTAATAATGCCATTTTCATAAGCCTCTGCCCATAGGTGCTACCACCTAATTTTGAATCTGCCCTTCAAACGGATTGGGCCACAGAGGAGCTGGGATCTCAAGCACCGCTGGGAGGTGCTTATAACTAATCAATCCGTCCCCTGCCCACCCACACCCCCCCAGCACTCGGCACAGCCTCGCTGAGCAGCCTTCAGCAGCAGGGTGTGGTGGGGAGCCTCAGATAGTCTGGGGTTCCATCCTGGCCCAGCCTCACACCAGCTGAGAGACGGTGAGTATAGGACTTTGCCTTTCTGTGCCTCAGTTTCCTCATCAATCTAATGGGGCTCATGAGACCAGTGTGCAGGGTTATTGCCCGGGTGAGTTCTTTGCAGACAGCCCAGTTCGGGACTTGGCTCCAAGATGGGGCTCCATAAATCTCCATGCCTGCATCCCCTCTCGATCACCTCGATTTCCAGTGACTTACTCCCTGTTTGTTTCCCCCACCAGACCGACTGAGCTTCGAGGACAGGAAGCCACCGGCATCACTTCATCCCCAGTCTCACGCTTGGGACCGGGCCCGGGGAAGGTAGGTACACTGCGGTGGCTTGGAGAATGAGTGCATGGATGGATGTCTATCCCACAGTCTATGGGATGCCTGGACCCCGCTGGGTTTCTCCTCCCCAGATCCCACCCTGTCTAAGCTGGTCCTTCAAGGAAGCCGCCGGGAAAAATGTTCCTTTATGCCTTCATGCTTTACCCCTCGTGCTGTTATATACAATGCAAATTCTCGGTCTATTAAATGCAGATGTGGGCTCTGCATGTCATTTCTGCTGCCTGCTGTATCTACTGTGAGTTCCGCAGGCCAGGGGCTGCCTCCGGCTGACTTGATTTGTGCGATTAAGCCAGCAGAGGGGACTCTGCCAGGAGAGGTTCCCGTTTGTATTGGGAGCGGGGTCTTGAAAGGCCAGGCTGTTTTTTCTCTTGCGACACTTGTTACATACCTCTCTCCCTCCCTGGGTCCCACCGTCTACTCCACAAGCATTTATGAAGTGTCTGATGTGTGCAAGCCTACACTTATCTCATTTAGTCCTCACTTCAAGCCGGTGACGGAGAAACTCTCATCTCCATTTCACGGAGGAAAAGCTGAGACTCTGAAAAGTAAAGGGAATTGTCTCGCAGCTAGAGAGCAGGGAGTCAAGCCGGTCGGTCTGGCTCGGGAGCCCCCAGCCCGGCCGCAGCTGCTACTGCAGGGCTGACCAGGGCTGGCCGGGAGGCCAGCAGCTCCTGCAGAAAAGGCAGGGGGCTGCGTAGAGAGCGTTCTCCCTGGCAACTGGAAAAGGGGCCATAGAAAACCCGAGAGGGCTTAGAAGCCACTGAACAGATAGACACGGAGCAGCTGGCCCCGGGAGGGGAGCACCACGCCCTCCCCTGGGCTTTTAGCAGAACAGCAGGGCAAAGGGCTTTGTCCCAGGTCTAAAGGAGCAGAGACGGAAGTGTTAGGACAGGTGTAGAGGCCCCCAAACCTGTTCCCACCATTGGTGGGGGTTTTGCCATTCAGCACAGAAAGGAGATGACTGAAAAGAGAGGGAGCCTGCAGCCTGCAGAGATCGGAGGGCAGAGGGGGCAAGGAGGCTGCCGCACAGCCGAGGAGGCAGATGCAAAAGACAGGGGAGGGCTCCGCAAAGCAGCTCTGTGTGCGAGCCCTGAGCAGGCTGCTTGGGTAGAGAGGGAGCTCCCTGTTACAGGAGGCATCCGAGGGGAGAGAGGCAGTCCGGTGCTTGGCTGGGAGGCTGCAGCATGGCTCCCTGCCCAGGCTGGTGGCCCACATGTTTAGGCCTTTGAGAAGCTCCTACAGCACAACTCCCGAGCAGGCGAGCAGGCAAGTGAGCGAGGCAGCCAGAGGGGACCAGGCAGGGGTCAGTGTGAGACCATTTGGCCTCTCCCAAGTAGCTTGCCCTGGGCTAAATGGCAAAGGCACAGAGATGGTTGGCGGGGTGCCTCTGTCCCAATAAGGCAATGAGGGAGAGGAGCAGAGAATGGGGGTGAGTGCCCGGGGCTGGTGGGGAGAGGTGGGGACTGTCCTGTAGCCAACTCCCCTCTTGAGGGCCAGAACACCTAGAGTGGCCAAGCACCTGCCCTGGCTCCTGGGCCCACAGAGGCTGGCCTGTGTCCTCTCTGGGACAACAGGCTGGCAGAGTGAGTGGAAGGAGCAAGGGGGTCTGGCAGGTTGAGGAGCCCTTATCTGGAGGCTGAGCAGCAACCACAGATGCAGCCAGCTGCCAGCCTGTGACTTAGATGTTCTGGGGACTCATGAAAGCTCCTCACACAGTGACTGGGCTGGGGGGCCTGCCTGCTGATGAATGCAGCCCACACTGGAGTCGGGAGCTGTCTCTCCTGGCCCATTCACAGGGGTTCAGTTCCCAGGAACTGTGGGTAGACAGAGCCTTTATCAGGGGACCTCTGCTAGACAAGCCTCTGTTTTGCAGTTTCTAAAGGAGTTTTCTTGCCTTTGTTCCCAGTGCAGGCACTCAGCATGTGCGTGTGTGTGCACATGTGTGTGCATGTGCATGTGTGCATATGGGGGATAACTGCAAGGCCAGCCAGGGCTCCTTGTCTGTGAAATGCCCAAGGTCCTCAGGGGCAGAGATGCACCTCCATGGGGCAGAAAAATTTCAAGGAGGGCAGAGTCATTCAATAATGGAGCCCATCCTCACTGCCGCCTCATTGTCCTGCTCCTGACAACCCAATCTGTCAGCCCTGGGGTCGGCACAGCTGCTCCGACCCGCCGTGGGGGGGCAGCATCGTGTTGCAGGTGGAGCACGCAGGCTAGTTTGCCTTCCTGGCTAGCAGACAGACAGACTGCCCTGGCAGCTCAGTTAGGCACTGCAAGCCCTTCGGGAAAAACTGTTTTGTTTCTCGGAGCCTCTGTTTTTGTTGGTTTTTGTTGGTGCTGTTGTTTTAACCTATTAAAGGGTTGATTTGAAGCTGCAGGTGTGAAAATGTTTGGGAGAGTGACATTTACATGTGTAACATAAACGGGGGAGGGGGCACAATGCAGGGTGCAGAACAAGAGGCACCCACATGGGAAATTCTGTGAACAGGGATTTCTGGTTCAGGAGAGCTGGTGGTGCAGAAAGGGTTCTGTAGGGCTTTGGTGTAGATGTAAAAAGCTACCAACCCAAATCCCTATTTAGAGGCAGAAGTCACAGGGTAGCAAGCCCTTTAGCCCCTGCCAGACACAGAGGGAACACTCCCCCATACTCCTTTTTGCTCTAGCTCCGTTGCACTGTGCTTGACGAAGTTAGGAAACGGGTTTCTGGCATGAAGCACAGGGTTAAACTGCAGAGACCCGGACAGCTCTACCTACGGCCGCAGAGAAATAGCCCCGGTGTCAGACATGTGGCTGACCAGGCTCACGCTCCTGAGTAAACAAATCAAAAATTTCGGAGAGTGGAGCCTTTGTTCACAGTGGCCGAGGAGGTTCCCTTTTGTGTAAAAGGCAACGTGCAAGTCATACTTCCACTAGGTAAGGCTGTACCGACACACAAAAAGCTCATTTAGCCTGAGCCCAGCCCAGGGAGAATTTTCTGTGAAATTTAGGAGAAGTCAGGTTTGGCCAGAAGTTTTTCCAGGAATTACGAACCTCTGGAGACTGTAACCACTGTTCCTTCCGAGCGACCCTTGCCAAAGTCTATAAAATACGAGCCTCAAAAAATCTGCCTGAGGAGAAGTCTGACTTTTTATATGTTATTTACACAAAAATAAACTCTCACCGAACTTTTCGGGAAAGCCCGATTAAAAGTGGTAGGGCAACCCCTTCCCCGGCCCCCAGGTGTTCAAGAAAAGCACCCCTTTCCCTGGGAAGGTGTCTGGGAGGGGGGCGAGCGTCAGCTTTTATTTCCCCCTCACGCTCTCTCTGGCATTTTTGTTTTCCTCCGTTGGGTCTCCCTGCCCTGAAAGGGAGCGGCGGCCTGTCTCAGGGAGAGGGTTAAGCATTTCATGGCGGGGTAAGATGGGGAGAGCTACCGAGCTTTGCCGGGTACTGCGTGTTGGCTACTGTGCTGGATGATTTATTTGCGTTATTTCCTCATTGAGATCTCAATAGCCCTGTGTGAGAGAGATTATGAGTCTTTTTTTTTTTTTAATATCAGGAAACCAAGGCACAGAAACACTTGGGGATTTGCCAAGGACACACAACTCGAGTCTATTCCGTCGCTGGGTCTGTGCTCGGGGTGGCTGGCTTCCTGCAATGCCTCCTTCTCCCCTCCCCTGGGAGAGAAAAAAAGGGACCAAAAGCCCAGAACACTGCCAGTGGCTCCTGTCACTCCTGACAAGCTCCCCTGGGGGATGCTGCCTTGGCCTCAGCCCCTCTCCCCCAAAGCCTGTGCTCTTTCTAGAATATGACTCTGTCCCAAAGGTCCAAGCACTCACTCTCAGCCCTGTCCTTCCCCAGAGCCCCTCATCGTTACTCCAGTCATCATGTGTCCTCCTCCTGTTCTGGGACCAGACCCGTTTACCTCTGGCAAGAAGGAGCCATAATGGCAATCAGCCATTTCTAAGCTGTAACCATACCCCAGACCTCGTCCCCCAAACTCACAACACTGAGATGCTACTCCTGCACCGTGGACCCCATGACCCTGGATTCTGGGGCCCTGCACAAGGCAGGCATCAGGGGAACTTGGTATAGCGCAGGCTGGGGCAGTTGGGGGTGCCAGCCTGAGCCCCACCCAGAAGGGTGTTTGCAGCTTTACAACACTGCAGACTTACCCAGCGCAACAGGGCAGACGACACGATCCTCTGACACTGCCCATCTGCCCATCGGTGCAAGAAAGAATTCAAGGTGGTTTTCACTGAGGCAAAGTCAGATACAGGCAACACTGGGGGAGCCCAGGGCTTCTAGAAAGGGACAAAGGAAGGGGAGTGATTAACAGTTGGCTAGTTTTATCAATTCTAGAAAAATGCAAAGCATTCCCTTTAACTGGGAAAAACATGTCAATGAAGCATCCCAATTCCAGGGTCAGGACTTTTGAACACAGTGTTTTGGGGGGCACATCTAACTTTGGGCTCTCCAGCAGGGATATTTCAAGTCTGCTCTTTAAGGCCGGAGAGAAGCTGGCTGAAAAGGCATGGCCAGGCGAAGCGTAAGAAGCAGGGAGCCTGCTGAGGAACAGGTAGCCCCGAGGGGATGAGGTGCGCCTAGCAGGGAAACGGCAGTGGGGAGGGGCTGAGGCTGGCGAGTTCCAAGCCAGACCCTAAAGGGTCTTCCATGCCAGGATAAGGCCTTACTTTTTGGACCCCATCCTGGAAGCTCCAGGAAGTCAGATGGAGGCTTTAAAGCAAGACAGTAACAAGGTCAAAACGCCATGTTAGAAAGATCACTCAATGAAAATAAACTTTTGCAAACAATTTAACCCACCACCCCATCTCTAAGAAGCTGGGAAAAAGGAACAGTCGAGGATGTGTTTACAGATTTAGCTGCAAGAATGCTCACTGCAGTGTCGCTGGTAACAAAAAAAAAAGGGAAACAGCTTAGATCTTTTTTATCGGGCATCAGTTGAGCAGAATCTATTAATTAAAACCTCGATTTGTGACACGCTTCCTCACTGATCTGCATAGGGACCATTTTTATTTTATGTATTCTTTTTTAAAAAATAATTTAATGAACACCTATGAATCTGTGACCCACCCTGACGGCTAGGACTGTGACCAAAGCTTCTATCTGCACATTCTCCTTCCCCAGAGCTGAGATTTTCAACAGCAGAAAACAGTGCAATCAACAATGGTGCATACATACCATGGAATATTAAACAGCTCTTAAAAGGAATGAACAAGCTGAGACCTATTGTCTTCTAATGGACCTCAGTATTTTGTGCAGAACTGGATTAATCATGATCTTTTGTTCATAAACACTGTCTCATCATTGGTCCAGAAAGGCCCCCTTTTATTTTGCTAATTTATGCACTCATATATTCATTTATAATAATGTCATAAACACTCGTGAGCCCACTCCCCAAACCCATATCTCAGCAATTACTTACACCTGCCGCCACAGTTCACCCCCACCAGGGTAAAGGACCTGAGGCTTTCATGCCAGCAGCAAGGTGGTTAAATAAACTCTGGTGTGTACAGCTCATAGGATACTGAGGTGTTGTTATAAGGAATAGTGTTGATCTTTATTATCTCTAAGCAGACTCTTGAAGGAAGAAACACAAGCTGCTGCGAGAGGAAATGTACACTATGATATAGTTTATGTAAAAAATAAAGTCATAGATTTTAGAGGTATATTTATCGACATATGCAAATGCACAGAAAAAATATCTGGAACCAGATGCCTGAAACTGAGAAGAGCAGTTAATTTGCTGGGGGGTGGTGGGGAGGGATGGAGGGAGGCATTAAAGATGGCTTCATCTGCAGTCGTTGATTTTTACTAATGCATGTATTAATTATCAATCCATTTCTTGCATAATTAGAATAAACATTTTATGGGGGGGGGATTTAATTTGTTTGTTCGCTTGTGGGTTGTTTTTGTTTTCGTTTCTGTTTTTACAAATACAAAGCAAAGGGCATGCTTGCTGACGGATTGGGAGTGGGTACATATGTCCAGAGCAAGTTCTGCAGACACAGGGGATTTACTTTATCACAAATGTCTTTTTTTAAAAATATCTATATGCTCTCACTGGAGCCCCAAGCCTCCAAGCAGCCTGTCACTGACATGGGGCCAGCAGGTGTGTGCCCAAGGCTGTGATTTCACCACCCACAGTCCCAAATCCCTGCCAAGCTGCCCAGCACCCATGGGGGAGCGCTTTACTTTTTGGTCTTTAAGAGGACCCGAAAGCCAATGCCCTGGCCGGTGTTCTTGAAGATTAGCCGAGTGGAATGAGACCTCGGGGGAATGTGACATGAGATAGGGCCAGGCGGTGGGGACACAGGCCTCTAGAGAGCTGCGGCCTGGCGGCTCGCATTCACAGTCGAGCAGGCTTGCTGGTAAGAAGCTGGGGCCTCACCGCTCCCCTTGACAGCTTGATTTCTGTGCAAAACACACCCATGTTTCCTCCCGAGTTTAACCCAGAGGGACTGTGGCTAAACGGCACTGGCATTTCTAACTGTCAGCTGCAGGAGAACGGGAAGGAACCTTGCCCACCCTAGCCCACCCCCACATCCAGGGGAGGCACCCCGACTCCCATCAGAAGCCCCTCTGTCCCCAGCTCCTGCTTGCACACTAAGCTTCAGGCCCCTTGCAGCCATCATAGGCTCTCAGAGTCCTCAAACAGGCACAGGTTTACACGTGCGACAAGGATGTGACAAGCATACTCCCATCTACATAGAAAGGCACTGAGGCTCCCAGACACCAAGAAGACAAAACTAAGCCCACTTTACACCCAGTCAGTTGACACCCTCGTCCTGCTCAGTCTCCATCCGCACAGATCAGTAATTGGTTAATTGGTTAAATGTCTCCCGTCTCACTGAGCTAATGCAGACAGAGGCCTCTGAGTACTTCTTTCCCCTCTGCCAGGCAGAGACCTATTTTCAACCATTACTTTGTGCAGAAGAAATCTGAGACAGGTTAAGCAGCCGTCAGCCCGCATGCCTCGCTCTTAATCACCTTTCCTGCATGTGAGGCTCCACTATTTAGTACATAGCATTTTATTTTAGACTGGGTTTGGTTCCTGTGAAAACCTTGAAAACCTTGAGGTGATTGCCATAGTTTTGTAAATATAATGTTTTTTTATTTTTTATTTTTTTGAGACGGAGTCTTGCTCTGTCACCCAGGCTGCAGTGCAGTGGTGTGATCTCGGCTCAATGCAACCTCTGCCTCCCAGGTTCAAGCTATTCTCATGCCTCAGTCTCCTGAGTAGCTGGAACTATAGACATGCGCCACCACGCCCAGCTAATTTTTTGTATTTTTGTAGAGACGGGGTCTCGCCATGTTGGCCAGGCTAGTCTCAAACTCCTGACCTCAGGTGATCCACTCGCCTCGGCCTCCCAAAGTCCTGGGATTATAAGCGTGAGCCACCACACCCAGCAAATATGAAATATTTTTATGGTAAATAAAAATGCAGTGCCCAGACTGAGGTGACCTGCATGCAACCTGCAGGCTGGGGTAGCCCCAATTGGAGATACTCCACTTCTCTCAAAGTCCACATGAACCCAGCCAATGCCAATGAACGATATGCCATTGCCTCAAGAATATGCCCTCTGCAACCTCACGTCGCCCTTCCCCTCCACCCCAACCCGGCTCCCCACATCTTCCCTTTGGGTTCCAAAAAATGAGAAGGGCTTGCAAAAGGGCCATTTGGGGGCAGATCCACCTAAAATAGGTGCCTTTTCTACATGTGTTGAGCATCTACTATGTGCCAAGCATTTTCTGTTTTATTTCCTTTAAGGTATCGATCAAGGCAACTCTTCAAAGTTGCATCCCCATCCTATGTAAGACAGGGAGGATGATTTATAGCCACATGTCCACAATGATCCATCTCCCCTAAGCAGAGCCTGCCCTATCTGACCCCCACAGTAATCCATCTCCCCTAAGCAGACCCTGGCCTCTCTGACCTCCAGGGAGACCCCCTGAGCCCCGTCCCAGATGCCCCCATGCACATCTGTGTATCATGGTGATAAACTTTAACACCACCCTTGGTTTCACATAGCAGACAAACAAGAGTAACAGGGTTATTGGGTTTTTGGATAATATACTGTGTTAAGGTTATATGACCCTGACTCCTCTCAGACCCCATCTCCCAGTAGGGACTATCGGATGGAAGAAAGAAGAGCACACATACCTGGCAGGGCACCAAGTGAGTCTGGAAGGCTGGTCTTCTTCAAAGTCAGACTAACAGGGCCCCTCACGCCTCCAAGCCAGGTGCCATCCTGGGGGCAGCAAGACTGGGCCATGCCCTGGCCTCAGAAACCCCCGGACCCACTGCCCACTGGGGGCAGTGAGCCTCAGCTGCAGAATGAAGGGCTTGAGTTAGTTCCATTCTAAAGAATCTACAAATCTGCAAATTGTTGAAATTTACACATTAGGACAAGCAATATAGTTTTTCAGACCTTTTGATTTGGTCCTGGGCCAGGCATCTGCTCCCTTCCCAGGAGAAAGCAGCCATCTCCCCTTCACACCACCTGCGAGGGCGAGAAGAGAAACTTGTCACTCGTTGGCATGGCCAAATGGCATCTTGCCTCTCTGAGCCATTGCCCCAGGCCTCACCTGCTGCCAGCAGCCCTACTGTGTTCCGAGGGAAGGATGGGACAAAGGAATCACCAGTGCAGATTAACATGAGGGAGCAGGACAAAAACCCCATGGGGTCGCAGTGTATGGGGACCCAAGGTGGAAAGGATGGCCAGCCTGGGACGCAGCCACGTAGAATGGCGCATGCAGGTGGCAGGGTCAGGAGGAAGAAGTTGCAGCTCCGGAAGCTAAATTAAGATTTACTCAGAGTCCAACAGAGGCCGGGGTCCAGACTCACATACACATTTTTTTTCTTTTTTTTCTTTTTTTTTGTTTTGTTTTTGAGACGGAGTTTTACTCTGTTGCCCAGACTGGAGCCCAGTGGCATGATCTCAGCTCACTGCAGCCACCATCTCTCAGATTCAAGTAATTATCCTACCTCAGCCTCCCAAGTAGCTGGGATTACAGGCGCATGCCACCACGCCCAGCTAATTTTTGTATTTTTAGTAGAAACAAGGTTTCACCGTGTCAGCCAGGCTGGTCTCGAACTCCTGACCTCAAATGATTTGCCTGCCTCGGCCACTCAATGCGCTGTATTACAGGTGTGAGCCACCCCACCTAGCCAGACTCACGTAAACTTTTCTATCCATTTGCTAGAGAGCAAACTGGGCGTCCACCAAGGGCAGGAGGCTTCCAGGAGCTGAAGATCAAGGCTTCAGGGCCATGGCCAGCGAGGATGCCAGTGAGGCTGATGCTCTGGCTGGACTTAGTCCTTGCCCAGTCCAGGTTATTAAAGTTAGCATGGGCCCAGGTGGGTGGATGTATGTCCCAGGGCCTCTGATTCCTCTTCTGAAAAATGGGGATTATAAAAGGAAGGCCCTCACAGCTTCTTAGAAGGATTGAAAGAGTGAAAACCTGTAAAATGCTGAAAGCAGCGCTTGGCACATAGTAAGCACTCAGGAAGCATCACGGAGGTCCCCAACGTAGCCACATGGAAAAAAGCAGCTCATAACAGAAAGGCACACAAGCAGAGCAGGCGGGAAGACTGTGTGTGTGCACTGAGGTTGCTACTGTAGAAAATGTATGCATGTCAAAAAGACTGGACTTTCATAATTAAAGAAACAAATGTATTCAATAACTTTTTAGCGAGCAGCAAGGATCGAGTGGCACAGGACGGGAGGAGATCCACTTGAACACTTGCAGCCCACATCAAGGTAAGATGTGGGGCAGAGGTCCCATGTTGACCTCCCCCACGGATCGGGTGGGCGGGCAGGGCAGGTGGGGCAGTGAATGGGTTGGGCTGGCACTCAAGACAAGGGTTAAAGGGTTCGTTTGTCTGTAAGCAAAAAACATGACATGGTGGTGAGTACTCAAGGCCTCTATTCAAATACTTGAGCAGCTATAATTAGCAGGTCCTGGGCCAGCTGTCCTGTCCCTCCTCCAACACCAAATAAGCTAGAATGAGTTGGGAATGACAGCAAGCACCTTTGGGGGAGATGGAGGCAGACAGCGAGACCCCCACTCTTGTGGTCTGGGTGCCCCCCAGGCCACGAGGCTGGCAGTATCAACACCATGGAATGAAGATGGCATATCTGGCCCTGAAGGTCCCGACAGGTCCCCAAATGGCAACTGCCAAACCCACCCTGGGCATCTGCTCCTGCCCTCACCGTCTACCAGGGGAGAAAGGAGAAACCTGGCTTTAAACCCTGCCTCTGTCCCTCCGGGACGTTGTGCCAGCACCTCGCCCTCCGAATCCCAGTTTAACTCTGTAAGACAGCGGCACATCCCCCAACTCATTAGGAGCAAAGTCAGTTTTAGGGGTGAGTGGCTAGAATCATGCCTGACACAGAGCAGGTACTCAGAGACTCATTAGAATGTATCTAACCATCCCTTTCTGGGTCACATTCCGTCTTCCGCACGTACCCCTCACCAACTCCAGTCATCAGCCTGCCCCTCCCGGGGAAAGTCCTGTGCCCTGGGTCCATGCACTGTTGTCGCTGATAATTATGGCTCCAGAGCAGCCACTTCACCCCGCTGGACTCTAGTTTACTCACTCTCCAAGCAGGGCATCGTCCCCTTGTGGGGTTAATGGGAAAATTAAACTTGACACCGTGCATGAAATGCTGTCCAAATCTTTACCGTTCCGATTACAGTGAGTGTTCTGGAAGTAATAATTGTAAGAATTCTAATGACAGTAGCTATCCCTGACTTGTCTGTAGCATTTACAGTTTACAAAGAGCTTCACACACCCGTCTTCCCTGGGAAGGAGGTGCTCCTACCTTTCTGCAAGTTGAGAAACTGAGGTTCTGCCAGGTTAGCCAGCCTCTCATCTGCCTCCTGCCCTCATTCTAGTTCCACCAGGCCCCGAGGTGGGGCCCTCCCTGTTTGCCTTGAAGTCTTCACCTTCCTACTCTAAGAACAGCCACACTCTTAGGCCTGCAGCCACCTGGGCTCCTCCATGCAGCCCACTGGGCGAGAGTAGATTGGCGAGAGTAGAGAGCAGGTTCTCTCTATTCTCGCCCAGAGTAGAGAGACAAGCAGGTTCCACTCTTACACCCCTCCCAACCCAGGATGGAAAATCAAGACAAGCCATTAGAAGAGACCACATGGTCTGTGCTTTCAACCATTGCTCAGATCTGGCAACCTCCGTTTCAATGAAACAATATGATGACCCCAATTTATAGGAGCAGCTGGTGGAACTAAGGCAGCGATGGGTGTCCCTGAGCTCCACCTGTTGGGCCAGCCACCTTCTCTCATTACTGTTTCCCAGGGCCCCCCACAGGCACCTCTCAGGAACCCCAGAGCTACAGAAGCACAGTGAGAAGACCACTGCTCAAAGCCTCCCTGCAGACATGGGGAAACTGAGGACCTGGGAGAGGAAGGTCACGTTGACAGTCAGTGCCCATCTAGGCTAGGAGGCTGGTGCAGGCCTGTCCCTGCCCACTTGCCTTGAAAGGCAAGATCAGCCTCAGGAGCAGCTGATTGGCCCCGCTGATTTGGGCAAGACAAGGACAAGCTCACCCGTTACCCCTCGCACAGCCCCTCCCGCAGGCGGCACACGCCCCTTCCCAGGGTTATTCTGGGCAGAGTGATCCAGCTGCCCCTGGAGCTGCCAGTCAAGCGTGGAGGGGGCAGGGACACAGCAGCAGGAGTGCTGCTGGGCCCAGGCACTGCCTGTCACCTCAGTGGCTTAGCAAGGTGAGGGGCTGGGGGTCCCTCTACAGAAGACCCCTAGCCTGCTGGGTGGTTTGGGATTTAGACACACCCTGGGGACAGCCTAGTTCTACTGTAACTCCCTGTTCCTCCTTCCAAAGACTCAGTTTCCCCATCACTACGATGAAGTCCGAGGCCCATGGGGCCTGGCATTCAAGGACCTTGGTCCAGACCATAGCGGAAGAGAGGGAATGTCCGAGACTGGGCTGCCCTGGGCCGAGATGCCAGCGGCATCCCACCCTGTAAGGCTCAAGTCGTCTGTAGCCACAGTTAGGGCTGCGCAAGACTGAAGGGTCCCAGGGGGAAGGACTCCAATGTAAGCTATGCCAGGCCAGCAGCCCCGGCAGACTCCACAATCCACTGGGACCCCCGGGACCCAACCCAAGCTCCTCATGAGGCCCTCAGGAAGCTCCCAGGAATCTCACCAGCCTCCTCACCCACTCCCACCGAATGAGCCATCCTTGACGCTTGTTCATACCAGGGAAACCAGGAAGGCTTCCAAGCCTTAAGCTGCCATGGACACATTTTAACCTTGACATGAGTTCAAGAAAATAAATAATAATAATCAATCAATAACAACAAACCCTCCCAGGATCCTTGCACGCCCACCCTCACTATGGCGCTACGCCTGCCATCCACAGGAAGCCAGAGCAGGCCAGGCAGCAGAGGGAGCTGCTGGGGGTATTCATTTTGAGGCCACTTCACCCCTAAGACCCAGTAGCTATGATCCTCAAACCCAAGGAGCTCTGAGCACCACCTACACAGAGGCCAAGATGGACAGGGACCTTCACCTGACACCCACCCTGGCCGTCCAGAGAGCCAGGGGCCCCAGGTGTGACTGGGCTAATTTCTGGTGGCTAGGAGAGGGGTCATGGCCAGCATTCCAGAGAACCCATATCTCCCTTACTCCCCTTTCCATCCTCACAGCCTCCCCGCTCCTCACCAGCTTCATCTTCCTCCTCAGGCCCCCAGCCTCCCACCCTCCTCCCCTGTCCTCACCGCTCCCCTAATTCCTCCACCCCGGCCCCCCGCCCCAGGCTCAGCTCTGCTCCTAAATATCCTCTCATCTCCTCTTCCAAGCTCTATTTTTAAAATCAGATTTCCTTTACTGTACAGGCGAGCTGACAGAGAGAGGTATTTGCTGAGGGATTTGTCCCCCCCATGGCCCCCCCACACCCAACCCTTCATAGACACACGTTGGCAGCCCTGACCCAATGGGCCACTGGCTCAGAGGCAAGCAAGGAGCTGACCCGACCGAGGCTCTGGGCACTGAAGTTGGTGAGGTTGGGGCGTCTGTCTCTGAGTGTTGGGGGGGAAGAGGGTCCCACTCAAAGACCTCAAAGGCAATTCTGACCCCAAACCAGGTGCATTATATGCTGGGCTTCTTTTTTTTTTTTTTTTTTTTTTTTTTTTTAAATAAGGTGGGAATTTTCAAATCAATAGATATTTCTTAAAAAGTTGTCATGAGATTTGAGAACAACACGTATTGAGCCACATTTGAAGGACTGAGAATATGATTTCTGCAAAGCCCAGAGAAGAGGTAGGGCCCAGGCTTTGGCAGGCCGGCTGGTAGGCAGTTGAAGCCAGATGGGAATCCCAGAGTGCCCATCTAAAGCCAGAAATTGGAGGCCCGACAGACCCTGACAATGCCCAAAGCCCTCCCAGAGAGGCAGATGCTGAGCAGGTGTGGAGGGAATCCCCTCACCCTGCTTCCAAGGCCCCTCACTCACCTCCAGGGGAGTATTCGTCTCCAGGACATGAGCCACTTCTCCTTCCTAGTGATGACCTGCAGGGTGGGTCTGCCTCCATTTCCCTCCATCGGGTATCAAGCACCATGCCTGGCCCAGAAAAAGAATCAGGACATGCTGCTGTATGAATTAATTAATTATGGGCAGAAGGACTCGGTTAAAAAAAAAACAAAGAAACGAAACATTTGGGGACAATAAAATCGAAATGCGTTTGGAGGTTGGAGAATGGGAAACTCAGTCTTGTCAGAGAGAAGCATGAGGAACAGGAAATGGAAGCCGGAAAGGGTAGATGGTGAAAAGGTCTGGTTTCATGCGAAAAGAACTTCAGCTTTATAGTTTAAGTAAAGAAGAGCAATCTAAAGATTTTCAGCGTAACAAATACTTGGTCCAATTTTCATTTCATGCTCAGGCATTTAGATTTTATGTTGAGGACATGAAATTTGACAGGTTGGAAGCTACGAGTGCCATGATTAAAAGTGGGTGCCTTGCTAAGATGGTGAGGCTTTTTGTCGTGATGAAAACACGTTAAGATTTTAAGCAAGAGTTTCATAATTTGAGTTTCCTGGGAAGAAATCTGGACTTTGTTTTGAGGGATGACAGGATCAAAGTTTTATATCATGCTGAGGAGTCTGGATTTTTGCCAAAGGGTTTTAAGAAATGTGATGATGAGATTCTTGCTTGTGGGAGATAAGTATGCAGAAAAACATGATAAAATATATTTTACGCGTAACTGCTTTGGGATTCACGTTACAAGCAACAAGGAAACGCTGGAAATTGTAAAAGAAAAGTAACGGCCACCAATTTAACAATCATGTGCAAACATTTTGACTTTCAGTCTTGGGGGAGTGCCAGTTTCAACCTGCAGAGCTTGCCTAGGAGGTGTGATTATGTTGACACCAAAATTGAAAGATTTTAATCAGAGAAGTTAAATGATCAATATTGCGAATATGAAAAGAAATTTGGAATTTATTTTGAGGCTCCAACATGATTAGATTTTTGCACACGCCTAGGAATTTGATTTAGCCAATAAATCTTTCTAACAGAGTGGCCTGGTGAGTTTTTTGTGTTTGATAAATAGTATGCAGTGAATTCCAAAATAAAATTCACATTTTATGCTAAGAATTTTGACTTTTCTTCCATTTACAATTAAGAGACACTGTAAGATTTTAAAAAGGAGTTATAAGATCAAATTTTATATATTGTCCTAGGAAGTGTGAATTATTTTAAGGGATGACATGATCAAATTTTTATATCATGTTAATAATTTTGGATTTAATCCAATAAAGGGCTTAAAGCAGTAACAGGATGACATTTGGGGTTTTTTAATAGACCATCCTGAGAGAAATTACATGGTAAAATGTTGCATTTTGCGTTAAGTAGTTGGGACTTTATGTTACAGGCAATGAAGAAACTTCGAGAAGTTTTAAGTTGAGAAGTTACATGCTCAAACAAGTACATTTTGGCACAGCTAAAAGACAGGATCTCTATGATAAAGATGATAGGATCAGATTTTGCTCCTATGCTAAGGAGATGTGATTTTACATGAGAGTTGAAAGCATTCAAGTGTTGTATTTGGAAAGGGTGGGGGATGAGCTCATTGAGCTCATTGTTGAAACCTTGTGCAGAGGCGTTTGGATGTCAGCCAGTAAAGAGTTTTAAGGAGTAAATTGATGAGAGTTTTGTCTCCAGAGGAATTGGATTGTAAACATATTTTAAGTTAAGGTGTCTGGATTTGATGAACCAGATAATGAATAAGCATGGGAACACTCCTAAGCAGAGACATCCCCGAGGCACGAGGGCACCCAGGCTGGACTCCATGCTGAGGAGACAGGTCATTTATAGACAGAGCATGTTTTTATAAAAAGAAGTTATATGATTAAATTTACATAGCATGCTAAGAAGTTTGGACACTATTTTAAGGGATGACAGGATTACATTTTTATGCCATGCTAAGGAATCTGGACTTCAGCCATTAAGAGAATTTTTTTATTTATTTATTTATTTTTTTTTTTGAGAGGGAGTCTCCCTCTGTTGCCCAGGCCGGAGTGCAGTGGCACAATCTCGGCTGACTGCAACCTCCCAGGTTCAAGTGATTCTCCCACCTCAGCCTCCAAGTAGCTAGGATTACAGGCATGAGCCACTACTCCCAGCTAATTTTAGTATTTTTAGTAGAGACGGGATTTTACTACGTTGGCCAGGCTGGCCTTGAACCCCTGACCTCGAGTGATTCACCTGTCTTGGCCTCCCAAAGTGCTGGGATTACAGCTGTGACCCACTGCACGTGGCCCATTAAGAGATTTTTAAGGCAGTAACATGGCAGAAATTTTGTCTTGGGTAGTCAGAAAAATTTTATAGTAAAATGTATTGTTCTATGCTAAAAATAATTAGACCTTATCTCATAGGTAATTAAGAGATAGAATAAAGCTTTAAGCAGAAGTTATAAGAGCAAATTTGTGTATCTTGCAAGGGAGTGTGACCTTTTTATTTTGAGGAATGACATGATCAGAATTTTATATCATGTGAAGAGGTTTGGAATTAAGCCAATAAAGGGTTTTAGGAGTGACCTGATAAGATTTGGGGGTTCGTATTAATCAGTTGGCAAGCAAATTACATAGTGAAAATTTTTATTTTATGCTAAGTGGTTGAAACTTTACAGGCAATAAAAATGAATTTTTGTATGTGTTAAATAGAGAAATTATGAGATGACCTTTATTCATCTTGCTAACAGTTTAAACTTTGATGTTAAGAAGTATTAAGATTTTTCTAACATGCCAAGGATATTAGATTTTGAGCTGAAGGCAGGAACATTGAAGGATTTAATCATTCACATGGTCGAATTTGTAAATATGTTGAGGAGTGAAGACTTTATATTAAGAGAGTGCATAATCTAGCTTTTAAATCATCTTGCTAAGAAATTTAAATTTTCACCAATAAAGAGTTTTAAGTGAGACATGCTGAGATTTTCATTCCTGATAGATGAGTCTGCAGATGAATTACTTAGTTACATTTTGTATTTCAATTAGAATTTGATATTAGAGGTTCGGAATTTTACAGTAATAATGCATACCTCAGAGGACTTTTTTGGAGAGGAAATGAGTTACGTTATGCAATGTGCTGTGTATATGTTGCTGCAGTGATGATGATGATGATCCTTATAATTCTTATACCATGCTAATTTGTATACTGTGCTTTAAAAAAATGTCATCTCTACCTTGAGGAATGACAAAGAATCTTATATTAAGGCCCTTCCATTTTAGCCAGAGAATACTTTTGGTGAGTTTACATGTCAGAACTGTTTATGCTAGAAGGTTTGGATTTAATGTTGCAGACAGTAAATAAACAGCGGGAGGCTTTAATCAGAGAGACTGCACGATCAAATTTAAGTGTCATGCTCACAAGGGTGTACTTAATTTTGAGAAACAGCAGATCTGAATTTTGTATCCTGTTGGAAAGCTTGGATTTTAGCCAATGAGTTTCACGTAAGGGGGAACGCGTGGCTTTTTTTTACAGATGGGTCCAGTGGCTTAGAAGAAAACTGAGAAGTAACAAAAGGTGTTAAATGTATAAAGAGCAGTAACTTTACAGCTAATCTATCAGATAATCAAAGCTCAATTTGCTCTGCCCCAGCAGAGAAGAAATATGCAAATAACCCCAACCAAGACATTCTCTTTCAATTCTGTCTCAGCCCACTGAAATCACCCAACACTAGATTTCCAAAAATCCACTCTGGGACCGTCAGATTCCAAAGATGTCACAGGCTCCCCCCAACCGCCACATTCAATGTCCCAACTCTGCCAGATACATGTCTCTGTTGGGAGGGCCCAACCAGCAACAGAGAGCAAAAGATACTTGCTAGAATGAGGAGACCAGCCCTACTGGAGTGAAGAAGGGGACCTGGAAGGATAAGATTGGGGAGGCGTGCAGACATTCTTGCATTGGTGAAATTGAGGCCAGATGTGTGAAGTTCCAGAAGCCTCACAAAGAGGTCACTCCTGGGAGAGTGGAGATTGTGGGAAGAGAAGGAGATTATTTGAAGATCTCCTCAACAGCTCAGAGCTCAGGAGAACATAGCATTGGAAGGAGACCAAATCAAGAAAGAGAAATTGGCCGCAAGTCTGAGTTGGAATCAAGTAACAAATATGCAATTATCTAGCATGTAATAGGTATGTTATAAACTTTATGGAAAAAAAAAAAGAACCCAGACCAGTACACACCCCCTAAAATTTCTATTTTGAACATGGAGAAGGAAATAAGAGCTATTTTGGGCTGCTGACCCAACTGATGGGACAGTGACCAAGTGCCCACTTTCTCCTCTTCCACTGTGCTGGTGAAACAGTAGGCATCTTTGCTAGAGATTCCCACCCCACAACCAAGGCAGTTGGGCTTGCTCCAGAGCCATGAGCCTGCCAGGGGTGGCTCTGGATGGTGCTGAGATGTGACCTCTGTAATTCTCAGGTGACCAAAGCAGGAAAAGAGGATTGACCAGGTGCATGTGCCAGGGTGAAATGTAGCAGCCTGTGCACACTGCTAGGTGCCCGCCTGCCACGGTGGCTGCTCCCAGCCGGTCACTCCACAGAGTTTATGGGCTCACATCTATGGAGGAAATGGACAGGACAGGCAGACTGAATAAGCCTGGGAAGCAGGTCAGGGGCTGACAGATCTTCCCTCCCTGGGGGCACCCCAAGTGACCAGCCAAGAGGCTGGCTTGGATAGAAGGCTTTCCCCCATTTCTCTCTGTTCTGATTAGTTGGGCATCTGATTTGTCCTTGAGACCTTCACACTGCCACCTCATGAGATCCTAAACTACTGCCTTTATCCCCCACTCCCCCTCTACCACCAGGTTCTGATCTCCACGGTCCCAGCTACTGACTGGACGCTGTCACAACCTTACCAATCTTCAGAATACACTCCTTTCCATCCGACGAAATGATAGAACCCTCTGAAGACTCATTTGAGACGATGATGGAGCATAAGAATCCATCATCAAAACAAATGGAGTCCTCCGAGGGCTCATCCAACACCACCGAGGCGACATCGGGCAGTGGAGTACAGGGAGAGGCAGGGCCAGCCAGCGGCCCAGCCCAGGAAAAGAAGGAGCCACCCAGTGGCCCACTCGAGGAAATGGAAGAGCTGCCCACTGATCTACTCCAAGACATGGAGGAGCCATCCAGTGGCCCACGTAAGGAAATAGAGGATCCACCCAATGACCTACTCCAAGACATGGAGGAGTCATGCAACGGTTCACACCAGGCAAGGGGGGATCCACTCAGTGGAGCATCTGATAGGATGAAAGAAGCGTCAGTCAACCCATCGGGAGCCCAAGAAGAGCAAGAGGCTCACACTGACCTGAAGGAATCAGGAAGGGAGGAGACTCCTCAAGAAGAGCAAAACCAGACTGAGCACTCAACCGCAGAACTTATGGCCATGGTGAGGTCCATCATCTCGCTGTACTTCCGAATGCAAGACCTCAAAGAGCAACAGAGAGTAGCAGAAGAGATCTTGATCAAAGGGATCAATGCAGGCCAACTGCCCGCCCCAAAGCACTTCTCTGGCGATCGCAGAGAATTCCACGAGTTTATCGTACTCTGCCAACTGACCTTACAGAGCTACCCAAGAATGTTCTGTAACGACCGTCTGCGAGTTGGCTATGTCATCAACCACCTCTCTGGCTTGGCATTAGAATGGGCCAAAGCTCTACTGCAGGAAAACAGCCCCCTGATGGGAGACTTCCCAGCCTTCCTGGAGGCCATGTCAGAGGTGTTTGAGTACCGCCAGACACTGCGTGTGGCAGAAGAGGCCATGTTCACAATCAGGCAGGGCAGCCGCTCTGCCACCGAGTACATCGATGAGTTCCAGAGCCTGGTACCCATCTTGGGCTGGCCAGATGAAGTCCTGCAGGCCCACCTGTGCCAGGGGCTCAACGAGGAGATCAGGCACTATCTATTCCGGGTCCCTCAGCCGGATTCCCTAGACAGTCTGATTGTGCTCATCCTGCAAATAGAAGAGAAGCTGGCAGAGAGAAGAGCCATGCTCAGGCTGCCCCCCGAGGCCCGCCCCCGGAACCTGACCTGGATTGACTCACCTGCTCCAGAGAGGTGGATGGTCAGCAGCTGGCTGCCCAGCGAAGTCCATCCGGGCATCAACCGCGCCCACCTCTTCCTACTGCTCATGGTGAGAGTGAACCCCTACCACAGCGTCGCGGTCCAGGCCCTGGTGGATTCGGGAGCTGACGGCAACTTCATGGATGAGAAGTTCGCCCAGGAGCACTACGTGGAGCTTTACGAGAAGCCGTACCCACAGCCGGTCCAATCCGTGGACGGCTCACTGATTGGCAACGAGCCTATCTGGCTCTACACGGAGCCCCTGGTGTGCATCCACCAGAACCACCAGGAGTCCATCGAGTTTGACATCGTACCTTCACCGAACTTCTCCGTGGTCCTAGGCATCCGCTGGCTCCGAGTCCATGCCCCTGAAGTCGACTGGATCAAAGGCCGCTGCACCTTCCACTCTCCCTACTGCCTGAAGAACTGCTTTCGCCCGCCCCCGCCATGCATTGCCCTAGAGAGGCATGGCATGAGCCTGCTACCCGGACTGCCACACCCATACTCAGACCTGGCCGACGTGTTTAACCCGAAGGAAGCAGATGATGAGACTTCCGACCAGCCAAGCTCAGACGGATCCGATGATCTTTCTGAATCAGAGCCCTCTGAGCTTCAGCAGGCTGGAGACAGTGATCACAGCGAGACCTTTTACGAGTGTCCCTCCACCGCGCCTTGGGAACCTGTGGGTGCCAGGATGCAAGAAAGAGCCAGGCTACAAGAGGAATACTGGGACCTGCAGGACATGCTGACCGACAGACAGGACTACATACAGATGATTCCGGAACTGTTTGACCAGTTACACGGAGCCGCGTGGTTCACAAAACTGGAGCTGCGTGGGACCATTGTGGAAGAAAGCGTGAACGTGCACCGCACCGAAGATGTGTGGAAAGCAGCGTTTGGTTTGGAGCTTCAAGAGATGAAGAGCTACCAGCCGTTCGCGCTCTCCCCAGACCCTATCATACCTCAGAACGTGATTCACTTCATCCTAAAGGACATGCTAGGGTTCCTCGTGCTTTCTTATGGCCAGGAAGTCCTGATCTACTCAATGAGTCAGGAGGAGCACCTCCACCACGTCCGCCAAGTCCTGGTCCGCTTCCGCCATCACAACGTCTACTGCTCCCTGGACAAGAGCCAGTTCCACCGCCAAACCGTGGAATTCCTGGGCTTTGTTGTCACCCCCAAAGGGGTGAAACTGAACAAGAACGTCATGACCATCATAACAGGGTACCCTACCCCTGGCTCCAGGCTATCTCTGAGAAACTTCATCGAATTCGTCTTCCCCTACCGCCACTTCGTGGAGCGCTTCAGCATCATCGCAGAGCCCCTGGTGCGGCAGCTGCTGAGCTCCGACCAGTTCTACTGGGGAGTCGAGGAGCAGGAGGCCTTCGAGTGCCTCAAGAGGGCTTTCCGCAAGGCACCCCTCCTCCACCACCCCAAGCCCCAGAACCCATTCTACTTGGAAACCGGGGTCACCAGCACGGCCCTGCATGCCTCCCTGATCCAAATTGACGAACAAACCGGCAAGAGGGCCTACTGTGCTTTCTACTCCCGCAACATCTCCCCTATCGAGGTTGAGTACTCTCAAGTGGAGATGAAGATTCTTCCAATACGGGCTGCCTTCATGGTGTGGTGCCGCTACCTGGAGAACACCGAGGAGCCCATCATGATCCTTCTCAACACAGAGGATCTAGCCTCTCTGAATAATGACAGGCTCACCGTACTTCTCCCCGGGCATTGGGTCTTCTTCTTCTCCCACTTCAACTTTGAAGTCATGGAGCTGCCAGAACAAGATGGTGGCCGAGCGCTGCCACCTGTGAGAAACCTCCGGTGGAGGAGAGCCTTCCAGAGGAACACCGCCGCCAGGCAAACCCTGCTGCTCGCCTCAAGGGGATTCCCCAGGGATCCAGCCACAGAATCCGGGGAAGAAGAGAATGAAGACCAGGATGAGACCAACGAACAGACCCTACAGCAAGAGCTGCTGGCCACAATACCCATCGACCAGATCCTCAACAGCTTCCTCGCCCACTTCAGCATGGCCCAGATCAGGGCCGTCATTCTGCATTTCTTCCGAGGCCTCCTGTACTGGAAGAACACACTAGCCCTGGCAGCCATCCTTGTGCTACTGCGGGTGAGGCAGTGCCTCTCGGTGCTGCCCGCACCCGCCATGCAGGTGGCTCGGCCCCAGCCCCAGCGCTCCCTACGACTCATCCTGGATTCATCCCTCATCGCAGGCAGTAGCATCACGACAGCCATCACCCAGCTGCTCACCCAGATGCCCGCTCTCGCAGGCGCAAACACCATCCCCGCCCGGGAGCTGGCTGAGTTATTCCTGGGTCCTGGCCACTGGCAGCGAAACGCTCTGCACTCCCAGACCCACCGAGGCCTGCAGTTCACCCCTGGGTTCTGGATGACGCTGTGTGAGTTCTTCGGTGTCAGAGTCACCCCCTGGGAGGGCCGCCTCCCTGCCCTGCGTGAGAACCGCTACCTGGAGCTGCACGTCGTTGGTGATGAGGATGTCGTCTTGCGAGAAGCCCTGCAAGACGACCTGCAACGTTACCGTCAGTGTGGCCTGCATGACGGCCTGCAAGACACCTCGCAGGACAAGCAGGACAACGACGTGCAGGAGGCCTCGCCCAGCCACACAGGAGCCTCCCACCCACCCCGCCCACGCCACCTCATGGATCCCCAGGTCCTGGAATTCCTCAGTAGCCGCCTGCTCCACATCCGCGGTGCGGACGGCCAGCTGCACCTGCTCAGCCGGGAGCAGGCGGTCAGGGCCCTGAGCCAGTTCCTGACCCTGATCTACAGGCAGGCCCTGCCCGTCCCCACCTGGGAGAGCCAGCCCAGGGAGGAGGCAAGGCTGGAAGAGCTGCCTGACGAGGACGAAGATGCTGACCTCGACTGAAGACGCCTCCCCGTCTCCAGCAAAGAGTCCCCTCTATTTCTCGCCCCAATGCCTCCTGATGTCCCCTGGCCTCCCTGTGCCTCAGCCTGCTTCGCTTCCCTTCCTGCCACTCCTGACCCAAGAGGAACCCACTTGTGAAGGACGACAGCTTCTTCAACTCATCAACCAGCAATGCCACCTGTGCTAACGGACTATCCAGTCCTCAGAGACCCAGTGCCAGCCCGGGGCTGGGAGTTCTCAGTTCTCCAGGTCCCAAGCCCGTGCCCGGGAGTGACATCCATGAGGGAGAAAGCAGTGGCGAACAGGAAGTGACCCCATGACGCACGGCCAGATGAAGAAGCAGGCACAGCAGGCACAGCCAAGCAAGCAGGTGCCGGGGACCCCCACCCGGCCTGGCGACGGCCACCCTGTGCCGTCCTGGGACACTGACCTCGGGTGCGCTCCACTGACTTCTTCTACCTCCACCGCCAGTGCTCCTGCTCCCCTGAGCTCCCGCCCCCTCCCCCCACCCCATCCCCCCAACCTCCCGACATCTGATGATGCGGTGCCTCCCTCACCCCCATCCCACCCTGCAAGCAAGCCCACCCCCACCACATCTGCTTCAGCTTTCTTGACCCCGCCTTCCTCTGGCCCTGAGCTCTGGACTTACCTGGACAAAGCCGCTCTTTGGGGCATCCCGACGTACCAGTGCCACTTACCAGACTCGCATGGCGAAGAGGGCCCCTTCATGCCTTGGGGCACTTCTCCCTCCCAACACTGAACACTGAGCAGTGCAGGGGTGCAGGGGCCCCCCATAAAGGGAGGGGGGTCCCAGAAGGCACACAGGCACCCAGGGGACCATGCCGAGTCACAGAGAGGCTCTAGCCACATTGCCGCTTTGAACTGGGAGAAGACCCTTCCCCACCCCCTGAGCTTTCTCACCCCCCAATCCTTTTGCACTCTTCAATTAAAGCAAAAAAAAAGACTGTCTGACTTTAGGGTTTGTTCTAAAAGTGGAGGTGGTGGGTGGAAAGGCAGGGGAGGGGACACGCATGGGAGGAGGGAGGGAGTAGGCGGGGTGGGGGAGGGAGCAAGTGGACTGGGCAGGAAGGGTGGGGGCAAGAAACGCTCTGCCCTGAAACAGCCCCTGGGGGCCTGGCACATGGGCTGCAGGCCTCCCCCAACCTTCCTGAAGGTGCCCCCACCAGGACTCTGGGCACTTCTTTCTGCCATGGGAAGGTACCCACCACCACTGAGGCCACCAAGGATGTGCACCCCCCACAGGCTCACGTCAAAGAGAGGAGAGGACAGAAAAGGTGCCTCAGGGCAGTGGGAGGCGGGGGAGTGGAGGCTGCCTCTCCTAAGGGTTGGAGAAAAGGGAGCCCCGAAACCCAAATCCCACCTCTGGCCTTGGCCTCCTCGCCATGTGAGAAACGAGGTGCAGTCTGAGCCCCACACTGCAGGGTCCACAAGCCCTGGTCCACAAGCCCTAACTCCCACTCCAAGAGGAAAAGGCCTGGGTCCCATTTCAGAGGGTCATGCTGTTCCCAGGAAGTGGTAAAATGACTGTTGTGAGGGTTATTGTGTTGGCACTGACCTGGGTAGGGGGGCTGCCAGGAGTCCCACAGGGAGTCGGTGAGGTAAGGCAGGTGGCACTCACTCACTCTGAGCTCCCCCTCCACAGTCCAGCACACGCTGAACCCTCTTCCTGGCCATGGGCCACACCTATCCAGGAGTGGCCTCCAACCTCCCAGAGCGCCCCCATCCCACAGCACCCTTCCACAGGTAAGAGTTCTGTGAGGACACAGAGGAGAAAGAGCCGTGGGCCTCTCTCAGCATGACCTTGAACTTCAGCTAGGAGGGCAACAACACTGGAGCTCCGTGCACATGGCTCCCCCATGCCAGGACACACCAGGTCCGTGCACATGGCTCCCCCATGCCAGGACACACCAGGTCCGTGCACACGGGTCCGCCATGCCAGGACACACCAGCTCTGCCCTCTCTTCCCTGATGAGTAACCTGCCCCTGAAGACACACCATGAGACCACCCAACAGATCTCAGGCTCAAAGCTCAGGGGCCCCGCAGGGACCTGACTAGCCTGAGTTGGAGCAGCCTCATCCCCTAGGAAAGCCATTTCCACCTGCTCCCAGAGTTCTCAGCTCCCACATGGAAGGTACCCTACTCTGTCCTCCAGAGGACGCACGGGAGCACAACGGCCGCCAGACAGCGTGGCTCTGCCTCCTGCTCCTAATCCTTGTCGACCAGGACCACTGGGCACACCGCGGGGAGCCCGTGCCCAAGGACACAACCCACAGGAGCCCAAGGCTGGCGCTGCAGGTTCGGCCTCATTCTTTCCCTGCACTGCACTGCCCAGCCCCACACAGGGCTCACGATGCCCTCACAGGTCCCCAGCGCCTGGCCTTCACCCACCATCCACCTGTCTGACGAATGTACCCCTGATAGCAACACCGGGAGATCATGGTCAGGATCCCCAGGTTCAAAGGCAGGGGCTACACCTCTGGGATTCTCTCTCCCTCCACTGGCTGGCTGCAGGAAGGCCTCTCCCAGCCTCAGTTTCCTCATCTGTCACTCCAACCCACCAAGGCTGCTGTGAGGATTCAGAGTTAGGAATAAAGTGCTGGGCGCAGCTGGCACTCAGAGCTCCCAGCCCCATCCACAGACTTCTTATGTCACTTTCCCAAGGTAAACTTGGGGAAATCAAGGCCCAGAATGGGCTGCAGAGGAGCTGAGGACAGAGCCAGGATGGAGGCCCCTTCCTGGTGGCTCTTTGTCCTCTCGCCTGGGCCACTTCACCCACTCTGCCTTCAGTCACAAGGCCCAGCAATGACCCCCACAGCAGCCAACAGCACAGCAGCTCCAGGAGCTCAAAGGCACCGTGTCTGTCTGTGTGTGTTCACCTAGCACTCTGCCTCTGATGGCAACCCAAGACAGACTGCCATGCATTAAGGCCAGGGGCTCGGCTGCAAGAGGTGCAGATCCCCTTTAGTGACCTGGCCCCAGAAGGCCCCAACCTTGACTTGCTGGGTGACCTCAGGTAGTGGCTGTCCATCTTCCAGCCTGTTTTCCCACCATCAAACAGGGGATGTAGTGAGAGGGAGGGCCATTTCCAGAATAACCAGACCCAGTCTCCAAGGGCCGCTGATTCCTAAAACCCCCTCTGTTCCCATATGACATTCTTCTTGGAGCTCCCAAGTCCCTTGAAGTGAACTACCTTGGGATAGAGCCTGGGGTCGTAATGGAGGATCCCTAGATCAGGTCACTTGGAGGCCACCCCAGGGGGTTCCAGAGGCTGGATTTCAATGGCAAACCTCTGTCCCTGCTTGGTAGGGGCTCCCCGGTAAATGTGGGGTGCATTGGCAGTCACCATATCCCTGCAGTCAGGACGGTTGAGGACCATCATCCTTTCCTGTTGGGCCATCAAAGGTGGAGGGGCAAGGCCAGGCGCAGTGGCTCACACTTGTAATCCCAGCACTTTGGGAGGCCGAGGTGGGTTGATCACCTGAGATCGGGAGTTCAAGACCAGCCTGACCAACACGGAGAAACCCCGTCTCTACTAAATAACAAAAAATTAGCTGGGTGTGGTGGCACATGCCTGTAATCCCAGCTACTGGGGAGGATGAGACAGAAGAATCGTTTGAACCCGGGAGGTGGAGGTTGCGGCGAGCCGAGATCACACTACTGCACTCCAGCCTGTGCAACAAGAGTGAAACTCCGTCTCAAAAAAAAAAAAAAAATGGTGGAGGGACAAACAGGACTACCTCGCAGGGTAAGGCCAAACAGAGAATTTACCAGCCATAATCACCCGTGCCCTACAGCGGGGAAATTCAGTCACACACTAAGGTGAGCGTACTTATCCGCAGTTCACACACACACACACATATTGACTAGGGGGCTCCCAGTGCTAGAGTGGCCACGGCCCCCGACACCAGCAGACAGCGATGACCTCGCCTCTTTGGCTCTCCCGCCCAATCCAGCCAGGGTGGGCTTGGCTTACAGAGAAGAGCAGCAGCCCCCAGGCCCAGGGGAGAACTACTGATAAAGTGATACGATGGACCCAGGGGACTCGGGGGAAAGGGTGGGAAGTGGGTGAGAGATAAAAAACTACAAATTGAGTTCAGTGTGTACTGCTCAGCTGATGGGTGCACTAAAATCTCACAAATCACCGCTAAAGAACTTACTCATGTAACCAAACACCACCTATTGCCCAAAACCTATGGAAATAAAAAGTTTAAAAGAAAAAGAATACAAACCTTTTTTCCTCCTGGGGAAAGAAAAAGGAAAGTTAATGTTAAATGTCATGTTAGGTTATGACATCATGGCCACCACAAAAAAAAGGTGAAAACTCCTCTGAACAGCAGGCTGTACGCCCAGCCTGGTGCGGACACAGGCACACAGGCCCATGGGACCTGGCGGGCCACAACCAAATGCACCCATTTTCCACCTTCTCTGCCCACCCCCAGGTCACTGATGTCAGGGGATGGAGGGAGCCCTGAGCTCTACCCCTGCTGAGTCTTGTCCATCAACCTCCCTTCCCGGCCCAGCCCACCCCCATGAGATCCCCAACGTGCCAGCCTCCAGCTCTGGTGCACACAGGGCCAGTCTCTGGAACAGCACACCACCCAGGCAGCTGAGGGCTACTCACCGCTTGGGTCCGGACTTGCTCATCCCTCCTGCAGGCAATCCCAGGTCCAGTTAGGGCCTCGGACTCAGTCCCCTGTGCTAGGAGCTTGGCCAGCTCCAAACAATCTGCCCAGGGCAGAGACGTGAGGTCCCCTCCTGCCCACCTGGTGACCCTGGTTGCTCCCAAAGTGAAAAAGAGAAAGACAACAGACAAAAGCCATCACCCCCACTCCCAAGCTCCACCCACCCACCCAGAGCCCGGCTGCGGGGCTGACAAGACCCTAGTTACGCCCCAAGCCCGTCGGCACTGACTTCAGACCCAAGCAGTAAGCCTCGCCCAGACCCCGGCCATCTGCCTGATCGACAAAGACAAGCACACCCATCCTGACACCACAGAAGCTGAGGGGCAGACCAGGAAGGGAGGGGGTGCACGGGGGAGGAGGGGTGAGGAAGGGGAGATGGGAGGTGAATGGGAAGGGCAGGGGTGAGGGTGCTCCCTCCTGCAGGAAGGGAGGGGGTGCACGGGGGAGGAGGGGTGAGGAAGGGGAGATGGGAGGTGAATGGGAAGGGCAGGGGTGAGGGTGCTCCCTCCTGCAGGAAGGGAGGGGGTGCTCAGGGGAGGAGGGGTGAGGAAGGGGAGACGGGAGGTGAGTGGGAAGGGCAGGGGTGAGAGTGCTCCCTCCTGCAGGAAGGGAGGGGGTGCACGGGGGAGGAGGGGTGAGGAAGGGGAGACGGGAGGTGAGTGGGAAGGGAAGGGGTGAGGGTGCTCCCTCCTGCAGGAAGGGAGGGGGTGCACAGGGGGGGAGGGGTGAGGAAGGGGAGACGGGAGGTGAGTGGGAAGGGAAGGGGTGAGGGTGCTCCCTCCTGCAGGAAGGGAGGGGGTGCACAGGGGAGGAGGGGTGAGGAAGGGGAGACGGGAGGTGAGTGGGAAGGGCAGGGGTGCAGGTGCTCCCTCCTGCAGGAAGGGAGGCGGTGCATTGGGGAGGAGGGGTGAGGAAGGGAAGATGGCAGGTGAGTGGGAAGGACAGGGGTGAGGGTGCACCCTCCTGCAGGAAGAAGGGGTGCGTGGGGGAGGAGGGGTGAGGAAGGGGAGATGGGAGGTGAGTGGGGAGGGCAGGGAAGAGGGTGCTCCCTCCTGCACCCTCCTGTCCTCTCTAATGGCCTCAGCTGCTGCAAGACATCCCTCCCCACACTCGCTGCCCTGCTGCCCAGATGCTCATGCCTGGGCTGGCTGTCGTGGCTTGTTAATGGGGTTACTGATGCCAGTATCACAGGGCTTGGTGCGGGTCACCTCTGCCATGCACAGGACCTGAGTTAGTCGGAGAGGCAGAAGACAGAGGTCCAAGAACCAGGGGCCACCGCCATGCCCCCTGCTCATGTTGCCATTGGGCACCCTCAGGTACCCAGCCTGGGCAGGGTGGGCACAGCAGAAGAAGAGGGTCCAGCTGACAGCTTCTGGGGACCCAGAGTTGGGAATCCTTGGGGAAAGGGGAAATATCTCCAGAACAGGTTTAAGGAGAGAGTAAGAAGCCGCCTGTGAGGGGCCTCAGCCTCCTGGTCATGAAAGAGTCCTGGGTAGAGGCAGAGACCCCTCGAGGAGACCCTCCTCTTGGGGCACAGAAAGGGCCAGCCCTGCTTTGTCAAAGCCCCACCTCCTCCACCCTGGGCACAAAGGGGAACCATCTCTCCAACGTCTGTCCGTCCATCCTGTGAGCCGGGTCCCTTTGGAGGGCTCCATGTGGGAGCACAGCCCCAGTTCCTCAGTGGGAGAAGCCCCAGGGCTACCCAACTCCCACTCTGGCCTATTTGCCCTTGGCTGTAGAGTCAGCCCAGGGGGGTGTCCCACCAGGGGCAGAGTTCCCTGCCAAGGAGGGGCCTCAGAGATGGCCCAGCCCCAGGCCCTCCCCTCCAGGAACTCAGAGAGCTACGGAAGAGAGAGAAGAGCCCAAGGAGCATGCCGGGAAGAGGCTGGCAGGAGAGCAGCAGACTTGAGGACGCGTCCCCGTGCAGCCAAGGGTGCAGAGGAGGGTCCGGGGGCTGCGCGTGGTTGAAGGGGATGAAGAAAGGCATCATATAGGAGCTGGATAACTGTGCATCAACTCCTGTATGAAGCCGTTCCCACCCCCCAACTACTGACTACGGGCCGCAACCCTCCTCCCGGAAGCGCAGTGCAAGTGCTCAGATGGCAGAGGGGACGCCTGCTGCTAGTGGTTAGAGCAGTGACAGCAAGGGACAGCCAGCCCAGGCAGTGCCACCCACTGCTGGGCACCTGCAGCACTGGGGTACCTGCCCCCCCTGCCCAGCCTTACCCTACCTCCTCCTATGGCCAGGGCCTGGGCCTCCCTTAGCCCCACAGAGCCCCCAGGTGACTGTGGAGCCAGGCCAGGGGATGGAGGGTGGAGAAGTGAAAGGGGAGGCAGGTCTGATTCTGGCCCAGGCCTGTGAGTAGACATCGGGGACTAGACCCCACCCATCCACTGCTTTGACTCCCTGGTACTTCTCCAGCCTTGCCTTCTACATCTGTGAAACGGGTTGCAACAGGCACCTCTGGGGACCCAGTGAGGACTCATGAAGTCCAGAGGCACTTAAATAATTTCCCAGAGACAGAAAGTAGATTTTTGGTTGCTGAGGGCTGGGGGGTGTGCATGTAGGATGAGGGTGACAGCTGAAGGCTCTGGAGTTCTTTTGGGGGTGATGAAAATGATCTTAAATTGATTATGGCGATAGTTGCAAATATCTGAATAACTAAGACACACTTTGCTGTGAGTTTTAATGGGTGGATTGTATGTATGCAGATTACATCTCAATAAAGTTGTATCCCCAAAACACCTTCCTTTATTCCTTGACATCTTTCTCAACCACCATACTGTCTGCCCTGTCCTACACTCCCCAGCCACCCACACCACCAACACACATTCACAGGGACACACAGCCAGGCGCATGGCAGGTGGTCAAAACCTATCTGTGAATAAATGACCTGATAATATAAAATTCTCTGAAAGAGCCCATGGAGGGAAACCTTTAGGGAATGGGGTTAAGGATTAAGAGGTAGGGGTCAGGGGAGGGTATGGAGGTGGGAAAGAGGCTCAGAGTGACACATGAGTAGAGGAGGGGCTCAGATTGACAGACACATGGAGGGAGGAGGGGCTCCCTGTAACACATGGGGGGAGATGGGGGGAGGAGGGAGTTGGTGTGACACACAGGTGGAGGAGGGGGCTGGTGTGACACATGGGTGGAGAGGGGGTTGGTGTGACACATGGGGGGAGGAGGGGGTTGGTATGACACATGGGGGGAGGAGGGGGTTGGTGTGACACATGGGGGGAGGAGGGGGTTGGTGTGACACATGGGTGGAGGAGGGGGCTGGTGTGACACATGGGGGGAGGAGGGGGTTGGTGTGACACACAGGTGGAGGAGGGGGCTGGTGTGACACATGTGTGGGGAACAGGGTTGGTGTGACACGTGTGGGGAAGGGGGTTGGTGTGACACATGGGGGGAGGAGGGGGCTGGTGTGACACATGTGGGGAGGAGGGGGTTGGTGTGACACATGGGTCAAGAGGGGGTTGGTGTGACACATGGGTGGGAAGGAGCTCCATGTGACACACAGGTGGACGGGGGTTGGTGTGACACACAGGTGGACGGGGGTTGGTGTGACACACAGGTGGACGGGGGTTGGTGTGACACATGGGTGGGGGAGGAGCTCCATTTGACACATGGGGGGAGGAGGGGGCTGGTGTGACACATGGGGGGAGGAGGGGGCTGGTGTGACACATGGGGGGAGGAGGGGGTTGGTGTGACACATGGGGGGAGGAGGGGGCTGGTGTGACACATGTGTGAGGAAGGGGGCTGGTGTGACACACGGGTGGAGGAGGGGGTTGGTATGACACATGGGGGGAGGAGGGGGCTGGTGTGACACACGGGTGGAGAGGAGGTTGGTCTGACACATGGGTGGGGGAGGAGCTCCATTTGACACATGGGTGGAGGAGGGGGCTGGTGTGACACACGGGTGGAGGAGGGGGTTGGTATGATACATGGGGGGAGGAGGGGGTTGGTGTGACACATGGGTGGAGAGGGGGTTGGTGTGACACATGGGGGGAGGAGGGGGTTGGTATGACACATGGGGGGAGGAGGGGGTTGGTGTGACACATGGGGGGAGGAGGGGGTTGGTGTGACACATGGGGGGAGGAGGGGGTTGGTGTGACACATGGGGGGAGGAGGGGGTTGGTGTGACACATGGGTGGAGAGGGGGTTGGTGTGACACATGGGTGGAGGGAGGTTGGTGTGACACATGGGTGGAGAGGGGGCTGGTGTGACACATGGGGGGAGGAGGGGGTTGGTGTGACACACGGGTGGAGAGGAGGGTGGTGTGACACACGGGTGGAGAGGAGGGTGGTGTGACACACGGGTGGAGAGGAGGGTGGTGTGACACATGGGGGGAGGAGCTCCATGTGACACATGGGTGGAGAGGGGGTTGGTGTGACACATGGGGGGAGGAGGGGGTTGGTATGACACATGGGGGGAGGAGGGGGTTGGTGTGACACATGGGGGGAGGAGGGGGTTGGTGTGACACATGGGGGGAGGAGGGGGTTGGTGTGACACATGGGGGGAGGAGGGGGTTGGTGTGACACATGGGTGGAGAGGAGGTTGGTGTGACACATGGGTGGAGAGGGGGTTGGTGTGACACATGGGGGGAGGAGGGGGCTGGTGTGACACATGGGGGGAGGAGGGGGTTGGTGTGACACATGGGGGGAGGAGGGGGCTGGTGTGACACATGGGGGGAGGAGGGGGTTGGTGTGACACATGGGGGGAGGAGGGGGTTGGTGTGACACATGGGTGGAGAGGGGGTTGGTGTGACACATGGGGGGAGGGAGGTTGGTGTGACACATGGGGGGAGGAGGGGGTTGGTGTGACACATGGGGGGAGGAGGGGGCTGGTGTGACACACGGGTGGAGAGGAGGTTGGTCTGACACATGGGTGGGGGAGGAGCTCCATTTGACACATGGGTGGTGGAGGGGGCTGGTGTGACACATGGGGGGAGGAGGGGGCTGGTGTGACACATGGGGGGAGGAGGGGGTTGGTGTGACACATGGCGGGAGGAGGGGGTTGGTGTGACACATGGGTGGAGAGGAGGGTGGTGTGACACATGGGGGGAGGAGGGGGTTGGTGTGACACATGGGGGGAGGGAGGTTGGTGTGACACATGGGGGGAGGAGGGGGTTGGTGTGACACATGGGGGAGGAGGGGGTTGGTGTGACACATGGGGGGAGAGGAGGGTGGTGTGACACATGGGTGGAGAGGGGGTTGGTGTGACACATGGGTGGAGGGAGGTTGGTGTGACACATGGGTGGAGAGGGGGTTGGTGTGACACATGGGGGAGGAGGGAGGTTGGTATGACACATGGGGGGAGGAGGGGGTTGGTGTGACACATGGGGGGAGGAGGGGGTTGGTGTGACACATGGGGGAGGAGGGGGTTGGTGTGACACATGGGGGAGGAGGGGGTTGGTGTGACACATGGGTGGAGAGGAGGGTGGTGTGACACATGGGTGGAGAGGGGGTTGGTGTGACACATGGGGGAGGAGGGAGGTTGGTGTGACACACGGGTGGAGAGGAGGGTGGTGTGACACATGGGGGGAGGAGGGGGTTGGTATGACACATGGGGGGAGGAGGGGGTTGGTGTGACACATGGGGGGAGGAGGGGGTTGGTGTGACACATGGGGGGAGGAGGGGGTTGGTGTGACACATGGGTGGAGAGGAGGTTGGTGTGACACATGGGAGGAGGGGGCTGGTGTGACACATGGGGGGAGGAGGGGGTTGGTGTGACACATGGGGGGAGGAGGGGGCTGGTATGACACATGGGGGGAGGAGGGGGTTGGTGTGACACATGGGTGGAGAGGGGGTTGGTGTGACACATGGGTGGAGGAGGGGGCTGGTGTGACACATGGGTGGGGGAGGAGGGGGTTGGTGTGACACATGGGGGGAGGAGGGGGCTGGTATGACACATGGGTGGAGAGGGGGTTGGTGTGACACATGGGGGGAGGAGGGGGCTGGTGTGACACACGGGTGGAGAGGAGGGTGGTGTGACACATGGGGGGAGGAGGGGGTTGGTGTGACACATGGGGGGAGGAGGGGGTTGGTGTGACACATGGGTGGAGAGGGGGCTGGTGTGACACATGGGGGGAGGAGGAGGTTGGTGTGACACATGGGTGGAGAGGGGGTTGGTGTGACACATGGGAGGAGGGGGTTGGTGTGACACATGGGGGGAGGAGGGGGTTGGTGTGACACACGGGTTGAGAGGGGGTTGGTGTGACACATGGGTGGGGGAGGAGCTCCATGTGACACATGGGTGGAGAGGAGGGAGGTTGGTGTGACACATGAGTGGGGAAAAGACTTAACAAGACTCCTGGATGTGGGGACAGGCTCCACCTGACATACGGGTAGGGGAGGAGCTCTGCATGACACATATGAAAGACTCTGTAACACATGGGTGGGGGAGGGGCTGGGTGTGACACAGGTGGGAAGGGACTGGGTGTGACACACGGGTGGAGAAGGGGCTGGGTGTGACACATGAAGGGAGACTTGTCATGACACATGGGTGACATCTATGTGCGGGAGATGCCCATTGATAGGAAGGGGAGCTCCCTCTGAAACACGAGAAGGGCTCATTGTGACGAATGGATGGAAGAGGCCTCCGTGTGTCACGTGAGTGAGGAGAGTTTCCATGTTATGTGAGAGGGTGTTCAGTGTGACACACGGGTGAAGAGAAGGGCTCTGTGAGACAAATGAAGGAAAAAAAGGACTCGTGTGAGCCACAGAGGTAGAGTCGATATGGCATATAAGTGGAGGAGGGCTCCATGTGACATATGACCCTTAGTGTCACACATGGGTGGGGGATGGGGCTCATTCTGACATGTGAGAGGGCTCCACTGTGAAACACCGATGGAGAGGAGCTCATTATGACATGAGAAGGTGAGGAGCTGTGTGCAACACATGGTGTGGAGAGGGGCTCCATGTCACCTAAGTAAGGGAGGGGCTCAGGGCAATGCCTGGGTGGGGGGAAGGTCTCTGGGGGATGCATGGAAAGGGGGAGACTTTGAGTGACATGTGAGAGAAGCTCAGGTGACACATTAGTAGGGAAAGGGCTCCTCATGACACAGGAGTGAAGGAGAGGTGGAATGTGAAACAGAAAAGGGGCTCGGTGTGACACGTGGGTGGGAAGAGTCTCTGTGTGACATATGAGGGAAGGGACTTGGAGTAACACAAGAAACGGGACTTCGTGTGACACGTGGGTGGGGGAGATCTCATGGGACACATGGTTGGGAAGAGATGCCTAGTGAGACACAAGGGTGAAGGGAGGGGCTCCGTGTGACAACAGTCACAAGGAGTCCATGCAACACGTCAGTGGAGAAGGAGCTCAGTACAACACCTGGGTGGGAGAGTGGCTCAGTGCTACACACGCATGGGGTGAGGGGCTCCATTCGACAAATGGGCAGGGGTTCTGTGTGCCTTGTGAGTCGAGGAGGAGCTTCATGTGACATATGAGCAGGAAAGAACTCGGTGTAACACATGGATAGGGACACGGGCTCCAGGTGACACAGGAGTCAGGGAAGGGCTCTGAGTAACACATGTTGGAGAGAGTGTGACACATGGATGGGGAGAGGCACTCTGTGCGACATATGAGTGTGAGGAGAGACTCCATGTGTGACACATGATTAGAGGAGGAACTCAGAGAGCAGCTGAATGGGTGGGGCTCGTAGTGACACACATGCAGAGGACAGGCTCAGAGTGACACCTAAGTGGTGGAAGGAACTCAGTGTGCAACAAGAGTGGGAGAGGGGCATCCTGCGACATTAGTGGGGCTTGCTGTGACACCCTTAAGAAAGGTAAGTTCAGTGTGATACAAGTAGATGAGAAATTATTTGTGTCACATGGGTGGAGGCTCCATGTGACATATGAGTGGAGGAGGTGTTGAAGATGACACAAGGATGGAGGAGGAGGGGCTCCATGGGACACCTGAGAGGGAGGAGGAGCGGAGGATGACACGTGGGAGGAGAAAGGGCTCCATGGGACACACAGAAGGGAGAAGAAGCTGAGGATGACACATGGGAAGAAGAGGGGCTCCATAGGACACAGGGAAGGGAGAAGAAGCTGAGGATGACACATGGGAAGAGATGGGGACTCCATGGGACATACAGCTAGGAGGAGGAGCTGAGGATGACACATGGGAGGAGGAGGAGCTCCATGGGACACAAGGATGGAGAAGGTGATGAATATGACACATGAGATAAGAAGGGGGTTCCATGGGGCACACAGGTGAAGGAGTGTCTGAGGATGACACATGGGGGGAGGAGGCCCATGGGACATTCACAAGGGAGGAGGAGCTCTGAGGATGACACATGGGAGGAGGAGGAGCTGAGGATGAACCCCAGGTGGAGGAAGAGAGCTCCATGGGACACACAGGTGGATGAGGTGCTGAGAAGGAACCCTGGGTAAAAGAGGATTCCATGGGACAAAGTGGAGAAAGAAGGTTCTCGGGATGGCTCAAGGGAGGTGATAGGACCTCTCTGTGACACGTGACGTAGGAGTGACTCAGCGTGACACATGAGGGTGGAACTGTGTGATACATGAGTGCAGATGGAACTCAGTGGGACACAGAGATTCGGTGTGTCATATGGATTGGGGACAGTTCAAGTGGTACATTGGAGGGGCAAAAGGCTCCAAGTGACACTGAGTAGTCAGGGCTGGAAGTGACACATGGGGGGTCTCATGTGACACATGACTTGAGGAGGAGCCTAGTGTGACACGTCCCCCCTAGTGTGGGGCGGGGTCAGAGTGATGGGGGAGGAGGCGCTCCTGGCGATGCATGTGTGAGAGGCTCCACGTGACACTTGAGGCTGGGACACTTTTCAGCCTTGTGAACATCTAATGAAGGAAGCCCCTCCCAGGGGAATCACGGGTGTCCTGAGCTGAAGGTGGAGACCCAGGCAGCCTGCCTCATCTCAGTAGACCCAGAAGCATATCTACATGCCACCGATTCTAATTCTGAATGAAGTAAAACATGCAGATAAACAATTCTAAACGGTTTTCAGAAGTTCATCCGGCAAAAGTAACATTTTCTTAACAAACATGGGACATCTATAAAGACCACAGAGGCCCCCGAACACTGAGTGTGCTCCAGTCCTTAAAGGCAGGTGCCCCTGAGGACCTCAGAGTCCACTGTTTTGCCCCTGGGAGTCCATATCCCTTCACCCCAGGGCATCACAGGGTGCTTTCCAACACCTAAAATCTTCCAAAATAGATATTTCACAACAAACACTTCACACACACAAAAGAAAACATTAAAATCAATAGACAAAATAATTCCCATCCTCAGTCACCATCATTTTAGAGCAAAACGTATATTGTTAACAATCCAATGACACCCACCAAGGTGGGCAGCGCAGAGGCTGACCAACAGACCAAGTGGCAGAGTTCAGGTGCCAGAAGGCTCCTAGGGCGCAGGAATCTTGCCAAGGACTTGGAAGTGAGGACCTCGGGAATGATCTAGGGACCCCTGAACTCCTGCAGCCATTACTGAGATGACCCATGGGGAATAGAGAGGGGACGTGCTATCTCTCCCCCCAGGCTCCACACAGCAGGACCTCAGCTGAGCCCGCATCCCCACCCCCTGCCCACCACCCCAGCTGACCCCACCCCTCTGGAGAGCAGCTCACCCTCTTCTGCGCCCATGCCCACACCCACACCCCAACCCCAGCCCTGGCCCAGGCTCTCCTGCCATCCACCGGCTGGCGTGTGTCTCCCCGAGGCGTGCACTCACAAGGGCAACGTCCATCTACACGATGCCTGGCACAGGGCCTGGCACACAGTAGACCTTCACCGAATGTGCAAACGAATGAATGAAAGCCTACCATGTACAAAGCCCTGGAGGCCAGAATGAGCCCCGAAGCGAGGATGATGGAGGTGAGGCGGGTGATGGAGGCTGGGATGGCCAGAGATGAGATGCTGTGCCCAGGATGACAAAGGCCAGATGGAGGTGATGGGAGCCGTGATGATGGAGTCCATGGTAACAGACATGCATGAGATGGACCCCCCAAAGACGAGAGGGAGAGGAGGAAGCCAGGGCCCAAGAGTTGGGCCTGGAAACCTCTGAGGGTCAAGGTGGGACATGAAGCAGGAGCCTTTCCCATCCAGCCCAGCGTTCGGCTCGACGCCCCCGCTACCCAACTCACGCAGTTGCATTAACAGAAAATCGGTCGTGTGTGAAGCTCAGAGAACAATCAGTGAGCCCGAGAGCCCTGCCAGTGAGGAGCGGGGCGTGCCCTGGAACAGGGGGCAGTAGACATTTCTGCTTGCAGACCCCATGAAGGGATTTTGGAAAGCCACGGATCTCCCCGTCCCATAGCCCATTTTTAAACGGGCCATAAAACTTAATAGGAAGTCTACAAAGTTGCGATGAGGTGGCCTCTGGCATACACTACAGCATATAAATGTGACAAATGCTATGTCTGGAGCACCTGTCAAAACCTCAGAGGTGTGGAATCAGCTCATTTTGATTTGTGTACTCGGAACCTCACTGGCAAATCAGTCGGGCAAAACAGACTTTTTCAGAAAAAGCCTGATGTCATTTTGGGCTCCCTTCAATTGAAATCAGTGCATAAATACGCAGCGCAAAGGCCAGCAGTTCCCCTCTGCATTCAGAACCTCAGGTAGGTGCATCACCTGGATGCTGAGGAGGGTGGGGCACCGTGGGCACGGCGAGAACTCACCTGGAGGCTGGGTGGAGGGTGCAGCATCTGGCCAGAGGGCATGGCGGGCACAGGTGTCGTCCAGGCCCAAGGCCCTGTCCAGAGCGTGATGCAGCAGCCGACGCCTGGGAGGTCCCATCTGGTTCTGAGGTTCCCCAGCCAGCGCCACAGAGCAGCAGATGCCCCATGCAGCGGCTGGGGGAGCTGAGGGGCTAGGCACAGGACCCAGCCTGCCCCTTATTCAACCCATTGTCTTGGGAGCTGCCTTGGAAGCTGGAGACTAGCAGGTGGGGGTGGGGGGATGGCCAGAACCCCAGACAAGGGGGTAGGGGTTAAGGAGTGGGCAATGGGGGTAGGTTCCACTCCAGGACACAGGAGGGAGAGCTGGTGAGAGGATGGTGTCTGCAGCCCATGGGGGCACAGTACGCCCACCCTTGGCCTCAGCCCAGGTCTCACTCCTGCGGCTTTGCCAAGAAGAGGCAGTGGGGGAGGTGGAGAAGCATGGAGAAGACTACGGGTTCGAGGGCCAAGACTCTCACTCTTCTGTTCACTGAGGCAGACCTGGACACACAGATGGACTGGTGGGCAAAGCCACAGGGGGTATAGGCATGGGTGACTCTGGGAAGCAGGTCTGGGGGCAGGATATGGATGTGGCATCGGCATCCAGGGTGCTCTAGGCTTAGGGACAGATCCACTCTTGCCCACTCCCAGTCGCTCTCCACCATCTGTCTCCCACCCACGCACATACACACAAGCACAGAGCTGCACATGCATGCACTCGCAGGCACGTGCGCCCACACACACGCACACCAGGTATGCTCACACGCTCACAGGCTCACAAAGGCACACATAGGCTCATGGAGGCACACGCACCCACACATATGCACACAGCTACCCCCTCCCAGGCCAGGGGTCCCTGTCTCTGAGCCCTCCCATAACAGGAGCTCAGTACATACATCCGAGCCTAACCCGGGGCTAATGGGCATAGGAGCCCATTCACGCCACACTAGAGGGTGCCCACCTAGTGCTGGGGACTGTGCAGGAGCAGGGATGAGTGGGGGACACTAGCCCCACTGCCAGGAGTCCCAAGTTGCAGAAACCCTCCAGAGGCAGCACTTCTGCAGGAGCACCGGGCTGCGTGCAGGCTTTTGGCTAAGGCCTGGCCCTTAGGGGCTCACAGCCAATTCTAAATGAAGGGCAAGAGAGGCAAATCCCCACCTGGGTAACTAACCTCAGGTCCCAGGAGGTCAGGTCTGGAGTTTACAAGGTCTTTCCTCCTAGCATATGGCCCTGTGATTCTGGGGGAGGAAGGCCACCAGCCATAGTATCTCAGGAAGAGCCCCCGCTGGTCCCAGGAAGGGAATCCCAGTCCCCCGATAGACATTCAAGAATCCCTAGGACAGCCTCTGCCCACTCTGAGCCCAGGGTCTGTACCTGACATGGGGGTACTAACCAGCACCCAGGCCACAGACAGGCATCTCCACTCACTCCTTGCACCATCAGCCAACACCAGGCAAACATATAAAGTGCTTTGTAAAGTGCAGGTATATAGGTAATGTTTCAGAACTCCCTGCCAGTGCCCACCCCAGCCCACCCCCTTGCAAGCCCAGCCTTCAGTCCACCTCTGCTTGAAAAGCAGCGGCCCCGTGCACGCCCCCATGGAGTGCTGCCTGCACCCAACCCTGTGCATCTGCCTTGCGGCTCATCTACCCCACGACAGCATCACTCCAATGAGCCAGCCAGTGGGTGCTCTATAAAAGCTGGCTGAGCTGAACTAAGCTGACACCAAAAACCCACCCTCCCAGGGCAATTTGGGGTTCGAGGCGCTCTGCCCAGAAGGCCCTGGCTGCTGACAGGCAGCTGTAGGTCTGTGGGCTGCCTGGAAAGCCACAGCTATCCCATGGGGCTCATCAATGTCTCCATGGGGTAGGGGCGGGGCTCCCCCTCCTTGGCTGATTAATCCAGTAACATCTGGATTGAATTTGGCAGGACTCTGGACCAGCTGGTCACTGTCCTCCTGCCCTCCCCTGCCCTACCCACCCTGTCCCCTCAACCCACCTCCACCCACCCAGGCCGTTCATGAGCCCGGCCTCTGCAGAGGGTATCATGTGCTGTGGTTGGGACTGGCTTCACTGAGGCCCTAGAGGGCCAGGCTGGATTTCCATTTCAGTCACATGAAATGCTGCACGCCATTGTTGGGTATGGAGGCGGGGGTGGAGTCCGAAGTGTCTTCTGAGAAGTAGGGGGTCACAATTAGAAGCACAACCTCCTGCTGGCTGGTGGGCACGTGAGAACAGCCCTGCATTGAAGGGGAGCTTGAGGAAACGCTTTCAGAGTGCCCGCCTGCCCCTGTCCCACGGCAGCTACCCGTGAGGATAAGAGGGGAAAATTACAGTCATCTGAAAGAAAATTGCAGCCCAAGGCGTCTCCATTCCCTGATTCCTCTACAAGCTGAGCTGGGAGTGTCAGGGAAATTGGGAGCCCAGTTCAGCCCCTCCTGGGAAGGAAGAAAGCCATGATTTTCCTCTCCCCCAGTGATCGCCCACTTCCCTGCGATGGATCCACTTTGCCACATGGCCACCACTCAGGAAGCTCACCATACCTCACGGACAGTCACCCGGAGCCCACAGCCTGGCTCAGGCCATGGCCCATGGAAGCCAGGTAGCAACACAGCAGACTGGAGAACATCCCTCTGATGGGCAGGAGAAGGACAAAGGGAGTGACGGAGAAGCAGGCTCTGAGGGGTGAGTCTGAGGCAAGCTGTGGCTGCCAGCAGGGGAGGGCCCATAGTCATCTCAAGGCTCGCCCTTGCAATGGGGCTCTGCCTGGCCATCTAGACCTTCTGTTCTGTCCTCATTTTCCCTAACGCAGCTCTACTTCTGAGTCTTGCTCCCTGAGGTCAATGACTTTATAGAGTAGAAGTCACATTTTCTTCACAAGCCTCACAAGCTGGGCCCACCCATTCTGCATTTGGCTTCAGAATCTGTTGTGGAGACTTCTAGGAAATCAGCAACGAGTGATTCCAATTGCTTGTTCTTGGAAATTTCCTAAAATAACTTGGCCAAATGAGGGTGGGGAGCGGGGGCGCAGTCCTCTAATATGACATTTCTCCTTCATTCAATCCCAAGTCTCAAGTTCCAGTTACTCATCAAAGAAGTTCTTGTTTGCATAGTTCCAAGTTCTAATGAGTTTCTAGGAAATATCACCAGAATGATGTGGCATCATTAGGGTATGTTTTTCAAGAATTCTTGCTAGCTGCTCCCTTTTCCTCCAGACTCCAGCTGAATGAAGTAAATCATCTTCTAGGATCCATTCTCATAGCTGTGTCTGAATGGCAAAACTGGTGAGATCAGATTCTCTCCCAATCTGGATATTGCAGAGTTCAAACACCCCGAATAGCATTCAACACTCTCTCCTCCCCAAGTCTACATTTTTCTTTCATCACTTGGACTCTGTCTACCTATAATGCTCTTATGGCTTCTGAGCAAGCCAGTATTCCTGCCCTATTTCTTTACTCACCATCTCTCTTCAGCTTAATGGACAGTCTGGTGTCAATGGAGCTCCTGGAGGGCAAGTGATAGAGTCAAGGTGCTCAGGGCAGGGCTCCAGCCCCAAACCAGCTTCACCTGAGACATTAGCATCCATGTCCCCAGGTATTTGGGGGCCTCCTTTGCCATTCATGCTGTCTTCACACCCATTGTGATAGCCTGACCCTGTCCCAGTCCTAACCTAGGTGAACTTCCGTTGCTAGGAGGAGGCAACCAGATCTGACTCGCCCCAAGGTTGCAGCTTTACACTGGGCTGGCAAGTGGGGGTTTAGCACCTTCCACTGGGAGAGGAGCTAAGCCGCAGAAACTAGCTTGGGTTACATTCCAGGGTCCAGCCAATTTGGCAGCCCTGTGGGTCAAGGTTGGTGTGTGGCCAGCCATGAGTCCAGCACAACTAAAAGGCATAAAACGGTGCTTTGCTGCAGTGTTACATGCCCTCAGGCAGGCTTCATCAAAGGCACCCCATCTGCAATCCATGATTTCTGCTGCCATGTTCTTCCTAATACTCTTCCTCCCACAGGGAGTCCCCTCTCCACATCTCTCCTTCTGCAACCGGGACCCGTCTTTATGCTAGTGTCACTATTGAGAAATGCTGTAGGCCACCCTTGCACAGAAGAGTGTTGTCTGCCCTCTCCAGTCTCAATTCAAACTTGGTCACACCTATCCCTGCCCTGGGAAGCCCACAGCCTTGAGGCTTTCTCACCAGTTCTGGACACCTGAGTTTCCTCAGAGGCTGGATCTGGGTTCCAGCTCTAGAACATCAAGGGGGGTCCCTCTTTCTGGACATCTGGGCTTTGTCAGAGGTTGGAGCGGGTCATGGCTCTGGAACATAAAGGAAGTCCCCCTTTCTGAACATCTGAGCTTCATCAGAGGCTGGAGATGGAGTTCTGGCTCTAGAATGTCAAGAAAGTCCTTCTTTCTGGATATCTGAGTTTCATTAGAGGCTAGGGCTAGAGTCCAGGCTCTAGAACATCAAGGAGACTCTTCTTTTTGGACATCTGAGCTTTGTCAGAGGTTGGAGCTGGATTCCAGCCCTAGAACATCAAGGAGGTCTCTCTTTCTGCACATCTGAGCTTCAACGAAAGCTAGAGCTAAAGTCCTAGCTTTGGAACATCAAGGAGGTCCCTCAGCTCTGGAACATCAAGGAGTTCCCACTTTCTGGAAATCTGGGCTTTGTCAGATGTTGGAGCTGGGTCCCAGCCCTAGAACATCAAAGAGGTCCCTCTTTCTGGACATCTGCCCTTCTTCAAAAGTTTGAGTTGAAGTCCTGGCTTTGGAACATCAAGGAGGTCTCTCTTCCTGTACACTTGATCTTTATCAAATGATAGACTTGGAATCCTGGTTTTGGAACATCAAAGAGGCACTTCTTTCTGGACACTTGAGCTTCATTAAGCACTATAGCTGGGTCTCGGCTCTAGAACATCAAGGAGGACCCTCATTCTAAACATCCGAGCTTTATCGGAGGCTGGAGCTGGAGTCCTGGCTCTAAAACATCAAGGTCGTAACTCTTTCTGGACATCTTAGCTTCACTGGAGGCTGGACCTGGAGTCCTGGCTCTAGAAGATCAAGGAGATCCCTCTTTCTGGACCTCTGAGCTTTGCTGGAGGCTGGAACTGGAGTCCTGGCTCTAGAAGATCAAGGAGGTCCCTCTTTCTGGACATCTGAGCTTCACTGGAGGCTGGGCCTGGAGTCCTGGCTCTAGAACATCAAGGAGGTCCCTCTTTCTGGACATCTGAGCTTCACTGGAGGCTGGACCTGGAGTCCTGGCTCTAGAACATCAAGGAGGTCCCTCTTTCTGGACCTCTGAGCTTCACTGGAGGCTGGAACTGGAGTCCTCGCTCTAGAACATCAAGAAGTCCCTCTTTCTGGACATCTGAGCATCATTGGATGCTGGATCTGGAGTCCTGGCTCTAGAACATCAAGGAGGTCCCTCTTTCTGGATATCTGAGCATCAGATGCTGGATCTTTAGTCTTGGCTCTAGAACATCAAGGAGGTTCCTCTTTCTAGACATCTGAGCATCATCAGATGCTGGATCTGGAGTCCCGGCTCTTGAACATCAAGAGGGTCCCTCTTTCTGGATATCTGAACATCAGACGCTGGATCTGGAGTCCCCACTCTAGAACATCAAGGAGGTCCCTCTTTCTGGATATCTGAGCATCAGACGCTGGATCTTTAGTCTTGGCTCTAGAATATCAAGGAGGTTCCTCTTTCTAGACATCTGAACATCATCAGATGCTGGATCTGGAGTCCCGGCTCTAGAACATCACAGAGGTCCCTCTTTCTGGACACCTGAGCATCATCGGATGCTGGATCTGAAGTCCTGGCTCTTGAACATCAAGAAGTCCCTCTTTCTGGACGTCTGAGCATCAGACACTGGATCTGGAGTCCTGGCTCTAGAACATCAAGGAGGTCCCTCTTTCTGGATATCTGAGCATCAGACGCTGGATCTTTAGTCTTGGCTCTAGAACATCAAGGAGGTTCCTCTTTCTAGACATCTGAGCATCATCGGATGCTGGATCTGGAATCCTGACTGTAGAACATCACGGAGGTCCCTCTTTCTGGACACCTGAGCATCGTCAGATGCTGGATCTGAAGTCCTGGCTCTTGAACATCAAGGGGGTCCCTCTTTCTGGATATCTGAGCATCAGACACTGGATCTGGAGTCCCAGCTCTAGAACATCAAGTAGGTCCCTCTTTCTGGATATCTGAGCATCAGATGCTGGATCTTTAGTCTTGGCTCTAGAACATCAAGGAGGTTCCTCTTTCTAGACATCTGAGCATCATCAGATGCTGGATCTGGAGTCCTGGCTCTAGAACATCACGGAGGTCCCTCTTTCTGGACATCTGAGCTTCATCATCAGAGGCTGGAACTGAGTCTTAGCTCTGGGACATCAAAAGTCGGGCAGCTCATTCTGAATGCCCAAGGTTCAACAGAGGCTGAAGCTGGGATCTTGGCTCTGGAACACCAGTGGGTGGCTTGCTGTGGACACCTGAGTTTCATCAAAGGCTGACACTCTGCTCACCACACAGAACTCTCCTGGACTCTCAGCCTGGTCTTGGCTGAGCACAGATTGGCTCATCTAGGTGGGGTGCACTCTGAAGGCCATCTCCTCCTCTTCTCACTGCTGCCTGGGTCATCACTCAGTGCCATCCATGTCACCATCTCCATCAGGGGCTGGGTCAGGTCTCCTTTGTGAAGTCATGGCCATGATCCTCAAGGCAGTTGTTTCTCTCAGCAAAGGGGCCATGCTCAGTCCTGTTCACTTACGGCTGGACTTGCCTGCAGTTCTCTTGAGAGATACCGCCCTGTGAGGGAGAGGAGGAGGAAAAGCAGGAGGAGAAGGAGGAGGAAGAAGGAGAAGAAAAAGAGAGAGGAGGAGGGGGAAGAGGGAGAAACAAATGAAGGGAAGGAAGGAGGAGGAGAAAAAGGAAGAAGACGGAAAAGAGGAGGAGGGAGAAGGAAAGGAAAAAGGAACGAGGAAAAGAAAGAGGAGAAGAAGGCAGGAAAGGAAGGGGAAGAGGGAGAAAGAGTAGGAGGGAGAAGGAGGAAGGAGAAAAAAGAAGAGGGAGGAGGAGAAAGGAGGAGGAGGAAGAAGAAGAGAAAGTGGAAGAGGAGGAGGAAGAAGAGGAGGGAGGAGGAGAAGGAAGGAAAAGAGGGAGGAAGAGGAGGAAGAAGAAGAGAAGGAGGAGGAGAGGAAGGAGAAGGAGGAGGAGGTGGCAGTGGCGGTGGCGGCCATGGCTGTGATGGTGGTGGTAGTGGTGGTGGCCGTGGTGGCCGTGGTAGCTGTGATGGCCATGGTGGCTGTGGCAGCAAAAGCGGTCGGTCTCTCCTTCCCCATAGGGAGCATGTCCTTATCATCTGCTGCAGCAAAGCCAGGTGTGCAGACTCAGGATCCATCTTGACTCAGGTCTAGCACCCTTCAGTCCCTTGCCCTCAGTGCCTCCACTCAGCCCAGCCACAAGCTGCTCACAGAAAGCACTCTGCAGGGAGGAAGGCTCACCTCCCCGGCTCAGCCAGCACTCCTGCCGCGGGCAGGGATGGGTCTGAGGCTCTACCTCTGCAGCCCTGCTTAGGAGCCTATACACAGAGCCCTGCTCAGGAGCCATTTTGAGGAATGAGTTTAGCCCCAGCCTGGCTGGGCCACCTTGGCCATCGCTCAACATCAGGTCAAGTATGATGACCACTCAGCCCAGCCCTGGGGAATGTGAGAAGAGGAGGAGGAAGACTCGAAGCCCCAGGGGAGCTTCCTCTCTGGGGCTCCAGGGACTCACACAGTGAGCTCAACTCAGAACCCCTCTCCACCACCAAAACCAGACTTGTCCCACCTCCTCCTGTCCAGTCCCTTCTGGAAAGAAGCCTGGCATCCCACGATCAGGAGAAGGAGGCGACCAGACAGATGTTAGTTCATCCAAGCACGTGTCAACCTCCGGACCTCCAAGAGCCACTCTCCCCTTTGAGAGCCCAGTGGGCAGGGTCGGGTGCTGGCAGCTGTGTGGGGTTCAAGCTGGTTCCCCACCCTCCCACCCATCACACTGCCCAGAGAGACAGGACGCCCAACACTCACCCCTCCTTATATTAGTAGCACACCCATCACTGTTTTTGTTAAGACAGGAAACACATTTATTGAGAGCACAGTGGGGTGCGCCAAGCCCGTGCTTTGGAACCGTATCACAGCGCCCCTCACAACAGCCCTGTGAGGTAGGTGAACAAGCCCACTTTCCACATGCAGACACCGAAGGCTCAACAGCTCCCCTAGGCCTCGGGGTTCCTGTGGGGTGGGCAGGGGTCCAGCCCGCGGGTCTGACCACAGGTCAGCGGCGTCCATCAGTCAGAGGGCGGGTCTCTACTCAAGGGGAGGCCCCGGGTCCAGAGTCTCTGGGTCCAGCCTGTCCCGTGGGAATAGGTGCAGGGCGTCCCCGTGGCTGTGGAGGCTGAGAGAGACACAGTTGCAGATGAAGGCCACCTGCTCCCGGCCTCGCTGGCCGACAAGAGTTCACAGACAGACAGGCAGGCCCCAGGAGGGAGGAGAGGAGAGCGAGTCCGTGCTCAGGGGCTCCTAGCAGCATGGAGGGTGAGGGGAGCACCCAGCCACCAGCTCGGCCTGTCTACCTAGTGCCCCTCAACTTCTGGTGTACCCTGCCGTACCTTGGACTCTGCCCACTTGTAGAAACTTCTGGAAGCATCACTCTAGTCCTGACGTCCACCTACAACTGACAACCCCTGATTTCTCTCACCTTGATAACCCAGAACCCAGGACTCTCATCCTTTCTAAATGCCATCCCCAGCTCTTCTGCCCAACCTATGGTGTTTTTCTTAAAACTCGGACTCTTCCTCCTCCTGAGGGTTATAAACATTTCCCCTCTGATCATCTCCCACCTGAACCTGCTGAGTCTCTGTATTTAAAAGCAAACCCTTCCCTCTGCCACTGTCTCCCCAGAGTGGGCTGGTGCTTCCCCCCTTGCCCTCCACTCTGCCCAAGAGTCCCCGGGACCAGCGCAGACAGTTCCAGGGAGCACAGGGCCTCTGCAGCCAGTACCCAGCGGTCCAGGCCCACCAGGAGAGCCGGGGTGAGAGCGCCTGTGTGCCAGGTCACAAAGCATTTATTTCACACAAACAATCTCATTGAATCCCACAATAACCGTGCCAGGCAAGTGTGATGCTTTCCAGGTTAAAAACAGCAAACTGTCAGAAGGGGATGGGGGGACCTTCAACCCAGACCTTGAGTCTCACGAGCCAGTCTAAGGCATGCAGCCAGGATTCTCGGGGTCACAGCCATCTCCCGAGCAGACACTGTCATGAATTACCCCATTTCTAACAGGTGGGAAAATCGAGGCTCAGGGTGGTTCAAGTAACCTACCTGGTACCCATGCACCATTCTTCGGGGTGAGACAGACAAAAGGACTCAAGCTCTGGGGTCTGATCCCCACACTCCTCAACCCCCAGTTTTCTGAATATCTAAGGCTGCATCCCAAACCTGGCAGGTGTCTCACAGGTCAACACTGATTATCACCAATGGTGGGGACAAAGCCTTCTCAGGTGGAACAGGCTCCTCCCAAGGCAGGGGCTTCTGAGGCCTCCAGCCTCAGGGCGGGCATGGGGGGCGGAGGAGCAAGTCATCCCTCCATTTGGAAATTGCCAAATGTATTCTACAGTCTCAAAATCACCTGGGCCACACCACCAACACACACATGTTGGTCCAGATGAAGTTTTATCCTAGATCTAAATATTTCCAAAATACTGTGTTTCCACTGGGGGAAACCCACCAGTGAGTTTGTCCCCAGACTGGCAGGAAGGGCAGTGAGGCTCCAGAACAGGTAGAGACCCTTCCCCAGTTCAGAGTTTCCTCCGAAGAGTCTTTGCCAAGAAACACACCCTTTCCTCTTAAACAAATGCACGTACACTAGCCAGCCGGCCCACTCAGCTCTTTCCAGCCATTTAAACCCCGCCCTTCACAGGTGGCGAGCATCTGTTAGGTGCCTACTAGTGCAGGAGGCAGGGTGTAAAGGGTCAGGGCAGTGCAGGCCTCAGAGCAGGGCTTCAAGGGCAGCTTCATGGAAATCTCCCTGAGCCTGTCTCCCCACCCGCCCTCAGGAGTCCAGGACCCAGCCCCGCCCAACTCCAAGGGACACTAGGTGCCTAATAGAGCCCCCCCAGCCTTAGGTCACACACAGGCCTGGCCTGAGGGGACCCCAAGCCCCATCCAGGAATAGATACCTAAACACAGACTCAGAATCTCCTACTGTGGAGCCCCTTGGGAGCAATAGGAGGGGCTCCCTCTGCTTCCAGGTTCTCAAGAACAGGGGATGGGCATGGGGCAGACCCCAAGGCCACACTGCAAGGGCTCCCCAGCAAAGCCCAGGGGAGGGGAGAATCAGGGGACCCATGTGGGTGCTCCTGGGGGCAGGCATGGCAGGGACCAAGGTGTGACTCCTAGACCTCACAGTAAAGCTCAGGCTGAGAAAGAAGAGGCGGGTGGATGAGGCCTGGGGCGGCAAGGGGCCCAGGTGCCTGCCCACCGAGGCTGGGAAAGCTGGAGACAAAGAGTGGGGGCAAGGGAGCCTTGCATGGGGTGGGGACCAGGAGTGGGGAGTGGGGAGCAGAAGGAACATCCAGCTCAAACCCCCACCAGCTGGAATGTGGGGATGTGAGAGCCAAATACTGCACCCCCACATGCAAGAGATGAGGGCTGGAAAAGGAATATGGTGGTCTGGTGAAGAGATCCCTGATCAGAAACGACCCCTGCCTGGGATGTCCGGAGACCCCCGCCAGCGCAGCAGCACCTTCTCTAATGCAGCTGAGTCCCCTGGAGGGCACAGCCTCCTTCTTCATCCCTGCACTCCTCTTCCAGAGCACTCCTAGGCACTCGGCAGGAGTGGGGACGCCCAGGCTGCAGTTGCTGGGGGCTGGCAGGGATGAACCGGACCAGGTAGGAGGCCTTATTTGGTGGACTCAAAAAAGCACAGGTTGTTTGTGCAAGACTGGGAAGTCCCGGCTCTGATACCAGCTGTCCTGAGTCTCAGCAAGCTCATCTAGGAAATGGACCCACATCCCAGTTAGAGAAGGGAAAGTGTACAAGACCCCCAAGCTTGGTGCCAGACCCAGAGAAGGTGGCAAAGCCTACCTTCAGTACCTTCTACCAGGGAAAGAAAAGGGCCGTGTGGAAATTCAGAGCACAGGGTGAAGGGAGGGTTAGTACCCCAAGGATGCCACCCAGAACCCCTTCCTCATCCTCTCCCTAGGTCACCCCCACTCCTCCTCCCTAACAAACGAAACCAGGGGCATACATGAATGTTTGCAGAAGCCCCTCCAAGCAGACAGACCGCCCCCCCTCATGGCACCGACAGGTACAGCAAACCCCAAAGCACAATGGCCCTGCCAGCTACAACCTGCTGGGGAGACGCAGCAGCCCATGGTGGAACGGGGGGGCGGGGTAACCTCTGAGGAAGGAAAAAGCCATCACTTATCAATCAAACAAATATTTACTCTGGGCCCACATAGCTAAGCACCTGCAGGCTGCTCCACCACTGGTTTGCACATGCCACTGACTGTGGGAAATGCAATCCCAGCGTAAGGTCAGGGCTAACTTTTTATTCACTTAGGACTAGTAAAGCCATCACTCATGCTTTCAAGACAAACCCCACCATATGCCCATTCCCAGGGAAAGCCAGCATCTGCACAGCACGGTTACAGCACACCCACCCTCGGCCCTCACAACAGCCCTGTGAGGTAGGCTTTCTGGTGACCTATGGCTTAGAGAAAAGGAGATCAAGGGTCAAAGAGGCAAAAGGTTAATTAAGTAGCCCCTGGGTCTGCCAGATCCTAAGGCCCAGGCTCTTTCTAACACAAAACACAGATTCTCATCAGACAGCTCAGATTCCATCACATGATGCCGAAACAAGGCTCCTGCTCTTCAAACATGGCATACAAACGTCCGTAAGATACAATATGGCAGTTGTTAACAGGTTCATGAAGAGCAAAATAATAATCTCTTAGTAAAGGTTATAAACATCAAGGCTTGTCATTGGTTACAATTTCATTAGCTATCCATTCATTCAACAGAAAAGAAAGGCAAGCGCTACCACTCGCCAGGCACTGTGTTGGGCACCCAGCCTGCCGGCACTTGAGCCCAAAAGTTGTCAGTTATGGGAGGGGTGGAGGAGGGGACAATGCAGTGTCTTTGATGGCTGGTGCCTAATATTTTGGGGAAAAGGACACTACCCAGAGGGGCCTTTTGAAGTAGGTGCTGCCCACAGGCCAGGCACAGAGGCAGGAAGCACACAGCATTCAGAAAGCACAGTCAGGAGCTTCCAGCCTCTCAGAGGTGAGCGTGAACCGTACCCCCGGGGGGTCCAGGGGCATTGCCCAAAGAGTCCCCCAAACCCCTAGCATGAAAGTTCCTGCCAAAATTCCTCCTGTCCCACCATACACCCCTCCATGTTTAGAGAGAAACACTTTCCCACTCAGCCACCTGAGACAGGCTGTCTCCCTGGCCTTTTATCCTCACTCCCTTGGCACACCCCCGGGGACACGCACACCGCCCTTCCAGAATCACAGTTCAAAATGGCGGTTACATTGCTCCTCACAACAGCCCTGCGAGGTAGGTGCCGCAGTCCTCCCCGGAGGGCAGGTTCAACTCCAGCTCTCACAGTGACTTTAAACCACACAGGTTTGTCCAGCTCCCGGGTCTTGGCTTTGCCTACTCTCCTTCCTCTCCAATGCAATGAATAACATTCAGAATTCCAGGTGGAAGCCCCAAGACCGATGCCTCACCCCCTACCCATGCAGCAGGAACTCAGGGAGTTCTCACCTGGTCTGGGACCTGCAGGACAGCTTGGAGCTGTGCCCTTAGTTTGCAAAATGCCACGTGCCTTGGACACCCAGGGTTGCCAATGGAGTGTTCCACGCAGAACCCTGCACGGGAGGTGATTCTTATCACCCACATGAGCAATCATCTCCCCCAATTTTCTCTAAATAGAGCTGGGCATTAACTCCTCTTGAAAGGGGCAGGAATGGCTCCAAGATCACCTCCAGGAAAGGCCAGAGTGTTCTAATGACTTGAAAGCCTGCTCACAGCCAGAAGCAGCCACTCATCTCGGAACCCCTGGCTCTCATTTTGGCTTCTCGAGGATATGGGCTGTGATTTCTGAGCACCCAGGGAACACAGTTGGCTGATTCCTAATCAACCTACTTGTACAGGGGACAAAGTCAGAGGGGCAGTGAAACTTGCAACAGAACTCGAATCTACGAGCCTGAGCTGACTCAGGGATCTCACCTTGTCACCGACACACAAGCACGGCCCCTTTACCAAAATGTTCATTGTTTCCTTTCAAAAGGCAATGTGGCAGTGGGTCCTTGGGAGCCAGCTCTAGTATAGCACTGGCTAATTTTTTTCTAATGTTTATTGGCTGTGAGTGAAGGAAGGAAGGAATGAAGGAATGAATGGATGAGTTACAACCACTGCCGTCTGGTGGAGGAAGCTGAAAGGCTGAACGCAAAGCTCATGGCAGGGACCACGCGCCAGGCAAGGCGAGGCCTGGGCAGGACCTCTCCGCTCATGGGTGGAGGGCTTGGCCCAGGGCTACTCTGGGACCCTGACCCTGGGTCAGAGTCGTGGTGTGTGACACATGGAAAGCACCGTGGGGAAGAAGCCGTGGGTGACAGTGGCAGATGAGATCCAGCTGGGATGCGCTCAGAGCAGTAACCCGGAGGAGGAGCTACAAGAAAAGGTGTTTGCTTCATAACCACAGCCCATGGTGCTACACAGCCCACCCAAAATGAAAGGGTTTGCTTTCAGGAGAAGAAAAAGCCAAAAGCACGGGGTCAAGATAAGCAGGCCGAGTGCATGGATGGGTAGATGGAGCAATTCATGTTGAAAGTCATCGTCGGCCTCCCAAGCTTGGATACAAAGCTAAACATGTGGGTGAGCGATTCTGACACAGGCAAACAGTGCTCAGTGCTATAGTAGAGGGATGGGTGGGCAGAAGCAGCTCTGCTGAGAGCGGAGGATGCTCTGGAAAGAAGGGCAAGCCCTCTTTGGGTGATGTGCCCTCCCCAAATGGCTGTGACTGACCTGTGAGCCCTGATGCTTTGGGCAGAACATGCCCTTTATTCTGCTCCTTGGAATGTAATTGCCCCAGGTGAAGAAAAATAAAAGGGGATTCTCCCATCAGTCCTGATCCAAAAATGTTCCATTCACCAGTTAAACCCCAAAGACTGGGCTGGTGGGAAGGCCACCAACTGATCGTACAGGGTGCTAGGATGTGGCCATCTGGACCTTGGAGGTTCAGAGAGCTATTCCTGTCCCACAGGGGTTTTATGGAGGGCAAGATCGGAGTTCACGAGCACCCCCAGGAGGTCCAGCCTGCAGTGTCTCCACCTGCCAATGGAAGGTGTCCTTGTCCCCATCACCCACTTCCCAGGGATAAGCAAATCCTAATAAGCAAAGCCCCACATGGGGCTCGCAGTCTAGCAGGGAAAACTGATCTGTAAAGAACCTGAAAGGCCACCTAGGCCAACCCCGCACCATGGGAGTCTCCTAAACACTATCTTCCCTGAGGGCTACCTAGCTGGTTCCCTGAATGCCTCCAGTGAGGTAAGGGCTCCCTACATCCCAAGGACACCTGGGACCAGTCTCTTCCAAAAGCCATGACCCAAGGGGCTTGGACAAACAGTTCACAGAAGAGAAAATACAATTTGTTAACAAACATAGGTGAAAGTGTTCGCCCGTCATTAGTAATTAAGGCAATGCAAGTTAGAGTAATGCAAAAGTACTTTAGAACAGAGACAAACTAGCCAAATCTTAATTAAATAGTCATACATAGCTGAACATTGTAAAATGCTGTAAGCCTTCTGAAATTAATCAATATCCATACAAAGATCCATAGCCTTTACTTCAAGGGACTTAACCAAAGGAAATTCATTCATTCATTCATTCACCAATCCATGTATTCACCCATCCTTCCCCCTCTTATCCATCAGCCAATTATCCATCAGCCAAACGCTCACTCACTCGCTCCTTCCTCCATTCTTCCATCCAATCTTCCATCGTTTACTTAGAGTCTATGACATGTTGGGCATCAGAGATACAAAGGCCAATTCAATAAGCTCCTTGCCCATATGGGGCTCACAGTCTAGCAGGGGAAACTGATCTGTAATGAAGCAATGATAATTTCTGGGTGGAAGAACATAATTCTTAAGAATGAAAAAAAGGGTGTTCTAAGCAGTTAGTTGTGGCATTATTCATAATATTTTTAAAAGGTGGTTATACATAAGAATAACCGAAAGGTTCTGCGAATGACGCCATAGCCACTCAACAAGGCACAACGCAGCCAGTGAGGTTATGAAGATGAATGGAACAAGGGAAAATGTTGATGACAGAATATTAAACAGAAGGGGCAGGATAAAAAAAAAAAAGTGTATGTGGTGAATAATGGCAATTAGGTTTTTTTAAAGAAGGGATGCTCATTAAAAAATAGACACTCTTTTTTTAAAAAAAATACCCGTAAGAATGTAAAATGGGTGACATGTCAGAATGTTGAGTGGTGGATGCGTTTCCCACTGCTCTAGGTCAAATGTCATCCATACCATTTACATTAGGACCTGTCTGTCCCAGAGGCCCTGAGGCCAAGCTTCCCAAGGAGGGAGTTGGGAGTCACAGGAGGCGGCCGAGGAGAGTTGTAGCTCCTCGTGTCACCAGGAAAGGATTTGTGTGTGGGGCACATGCAAATGACAATGTCAAGAGACAGAATTTGTTCTCATTTTTAAAAGTTGAACGAACACATAAAGATAGGCCCTGACCAGACAGGAGCACTAGGATCGCAACTCGGACCTTGTGGGTCTGGTTCAGAAAGAACCGGGTGGGGAGCACGTGAAAGACATTTTATCCCTGGCTTTTGTGCCATTAGGAACCCTATCCCGAATCTCAGCATCCCGGAACTAAAGACCCTTTGAATTCCAGATGCAAAACTCTTAAGGGTCAAAGACCCTAAGAGCCCTGATGCCCCCTCCTGGTCTCTGCGTTTCCAAAAGGACACAGAGAATTCATGCAACCCAAACCCACCTACTCTCCAGGGTACCACCTACCCCCAGAGCTTCTCCCATTGGCTCAGTTCGACCCACTGTGACCCATCAGGACAGCCCCTAGATGTTGGGATAAGGCTCTCCCAGCAGCCAAAGTCACCTGTTCCTTCCAGTTTCTCTTGGTGCATGCAATGGGCCCTCCTTTCCCCGCCTTCTGTCTTAAAGACACTTTAAGTCTTCCTGAGCTTCTGCTGACTTTTTTTAACAGCCGTACATGAGTTCTTTTGAAAGACCCTCCTGGTCTTCTTCTGCCCTGAGTCCCTCCCGCCCCATCCTCATCCAACAGCGACACTTGGCTTGTCAGGGAGAAGCTTCAGCAGGTGTCCCCAGGGATAATAAGTGCACCCCCAGACCTCAGTCCAGCCAAGGCAGAGCCTGGAGCCCCAGATTCTGAAAGAGGAGAAGAGCAGACCCCTGAGGCCCCAGCACCACATCAGGCCCACGAGGCCCAGCTCATGTGGCCCTGACACGTGGTACTGGAGGCTCGGAAGGTGGCTCCTGACACATGAATTCCATGTCCTCCGCCTTCTAAATGCTGTTGCCATCCACTCGGCCGGAGCTAGAAGCGTGAGAACCACCCCCTTCTTCTTGCTTCCCTCCCTTCTTCATATTCTGTCTATAACCCCATAGCTTTGATTCCTGAGCACCCCACTTTGCCGCCATCAGCTCAGACCTCAAGCATCATGCTAGAGTAACAGCCCCATCCATGCCTGCACCCACACCCCCCCATCCCACCCAGTGTCTACAGAGTCACTCTGAGCATGACGCCACCCCCACCGCTCCAGACCGCCTGGCCCCACCCCACTCCCCTGCCTCCCACGTGCTCCCTGCCATCATCCTGAGTCCATCCAAGTTGTGCTCCTACTGCTCCAGGCACTTGTTAAGAATCCAGTGTTTTTAAATGTCCCAAATAGGAATTGAGAGGTCACAAGGGAGACTTTGGTCCTTGCTTTTACAGACAAACACATGCACACAACACAGAACTACGCACATTTCCTCCACTACAGAGAAAGGAGACTCAACAGAACCTGGGAGGCCCTGGGGGACGACTTTCAGCATGAGCAACTCTCCAGATTTGCCCCTGCAGTCCCCCAGAGGGTGAGTCAGAGAAGAGACAACCTCCACACAGTGAAACGCGATCCCGCCAAGTTACAAAACACATCGTGAAACAGCTGAGAAGACAGAGAGGCCTTGAATCAGGCTCTAAGGATGGCATGTCAAGGGAGCCAGGGTCCCCAGACCACTTCTGCAACCTCAGGGGTGCTGAGGTGCACCTGCTGCCCAGGAAACCCTGAGTTGAGAAGCTTGGATGCCCTGCCCCATGGAAGACCAGGCCAGAGGGTGGCCTGGGCACACTGCAGAGAGTTGCAAGAACAAGGTTTCTGGTGGTTTGCCCAGGGCTCCTGGGTCCCGGGGCTTCTGGGTCCCCCCTTCTCAGGTGCCCCTGGCCACCTTCTGGCCTTTCCCTGCACCAACCCCTGGATGTGAGTAGGCGCCACACCCAGGGTGGCACACAGCAGGCGGGGCCCATGCTCCACCCAGGGCCTATTGCTCCCTGACCCTCTGCTGCCCCCTGGCGGGCAAAACCTCCTGCACAGGTGACCCATGCCCAGGGAAGGGCCAAGCTACCCACCAGGCTTCACACCACTTGTTCATGCAACCTTCTGCGGGGCCCAGGGTCCAAGCCCTTCCTGCCTATCCAGGCCATAGATGGGGTACCATCAACAGGGACACGTAAGGTCAACCCAAGTAGGCAGCTGGTGCCACTCCCAGTTTACAGATGGGGAAACTGAGGAAAAGACAGATGCAGTGAAATGTCCCACACAGCCAAGATAGGGCAACAGCACCCCAAGACCAGGGTCTTCCTGAGCCTGGGCAAGTGCATGTGACAAGCACATGACATGCCAACAGTCACCCTCCCTGGGGACCACTTCATTCCACTGTCTAGAACACAGAACTGGAAAGAATGTTCCTTCCTCTCTTCCCTTTTTCCCTCCTTCCTTTCTTCCTACCTTCCTACCACCCTTTCTTCCAATCATTCATTCATTCATTTAGACCTGAGTCCTTTGATTATGGACGTCAGTAACATAGCTTGAAATTAATCATAACCTTTGGCCTAAAGGCCTCCATTCACAAGTCCTATTTATTGACTGTTGTTTTATTCTTTATTCATTGCTTCCCAAATTGTATCTTTCTTTCTTTCTCTCACCCTTCCTTATATTTCTCTGGTTCTTTCTTCTTCTTCTCTTTTTTTCAAATCTGAGAGTCTTGCTCTGTAGCCCAGGCTGGAGTGCAATCTTGGCTCATCACAACCTCCACCTCCCAGGTTCAAGCAATTCTCCTCCCTCAGCCTCCCGAGTAGCTGGGATTACAGGCGCGTCACCACGCCTGTAATTTTTATATTTTTTTAGTAGAGACGGAATTTCACCACGTTGACCAGGCTGATCTTAAACTGGCTGGTCTCAAACTCCTGACCTCATGATCCACCCACCTCGGCCTCCCAGAGTGCTGGGATTACAGGCATGAGCCACCATTCCCAGCCATCTTCTGGTTCTTATAAAGTCAGGAGCACAGAATCAAATGAATCAGGGCTCCCCCGGTCATTATCTTCACACTGGTCTCTGAAGCACTACTGCTCCTTCATCAAGCACCATTCACTCTGTCATCCACTCACTCATTTGTCCGTCTTTCTTATTTTGGGTATTTGTTTTCCTTATTAATTGTGTTAATTAAAACCCCACGGGCAAAACAAACATCTTTGGCCCATGTATTTATTTGCAATCTTTCTTCCCCGCATTTAGTCACCTTTTACGTTTAAGTATTTATTCTTTTATTTATGAACCTCAATTGCATCTATTTTATTACAGTGGCAGAAGATACAGCCTTGTTTTGGAGCCAGGTATGTCTCTCTATTTTTCATTTATTCTTTGAAAGGTGTAATGTATTTATCTATTTAAGGAGTACGTATGTAAACTAATTATAATCCCTGTTCAGACAACCTCCCTTAACTATCCATTTATCACTTTGGTTGTTTGTTTATTACCTTTCCTTTTTCCTTTTTCACTTCTTTTTATATTTTCTCCAGTTTCCCTCCCCTGGGAACCTGGGCCTGGATTATCTCATCCATCTTCAGGATTACCGACAGCCTTCTGACTAATCCTAACAGATCCTGCTCTTACAGATACACCCACATATTCGTTCTCTTTTTTATTGGTTTTTCTTTATTTTCCCTTTCGCTTTCATTTAGTTTCATTCTTGCCTTTCCTTATCTCTATCTTTGACTCCCTCACACTTCTCTTCTTGCCTCTTTTCACACTTATGGACCCCAGGTGCCCAGAGTGAGATGAATGAGAATCCCATGGGCAGCTCCTTCCTGGCTGTGCCAGGCATTTCCATTTCTAATTCAGTCGTTCATGTGTCCATTCATTCTTTCTGTCATTCTTTCATTTCAATATTTGTTCTTTTATTTATGGACCTCAGGTGCAAAGAATTGGATTAACCATAATCTGCGGTTCCCGGAGCCTTCTGCACACCGGTCCGCGTGGGGCTGTCTTTTGTTCATTAATTCCTCTCCCTGGGGATTTGGTGCAGGATTTATTTAACTATCTTAGGAACCCAGTTTTGAATTAGTCATAATTCTTGCTGCCTTCTCTCCTGTTTTTGTCCTTGCACGGTCCGCTCTCCCACATATTTATGTCTTTATTTATTCATTCAATATGTTTGTATTGCTTATACACATCCTGTCATACGTTTCCATATTCTCTCCTCTCTTGGTTTCTCTTTTCATTCTTTAGGGCCTTAAGTGCAGAGGATAGGGAAAATCATCCATTCTCATTCATTCAGACAGTCACTCCTCTATTCAGGTATTTGTGCTTTTATTGATTAACCTCAATGTTTACTATTTATTATATTTAATGGATAAAATTGTCTCATTATATTTCAGTGCTTGTCCAGGAAGTGCCTTTTCGTTCATATGCCTACTTCAGTTTTTTCTTTTCTTACATCTCTCCCTCTCTCATTCTTCCAATTTTTCCATTCCCCGCTCCTTTTCTTGCGTTCCTATGGAATGCATGCATCTATTCTTTCATTCAGTCTTTCACTTGTGGTAATTTTTAAAACAAACTTCAGAGCCACAGATCTGAATTAATGTGGATGGCTTGTGCTAAACCAGCCCCCTTTGATCAACTTGTTCCATCTACTTATTTATTATCTCTTTCACTTCCTTTTATTCCATTTTCATTTTTTCCCATCCTATTGTTTCTTTCCACCACTCCCTCTTTCTTTCTGTCATTCTTTTGGAGAGCTGCACCCAGGATCAATGACCCTCACCCTTATCTACAACGCCCTCCTCATTGGTCAATGCGAATCTTTTCTGTCATTGATTCGTTCATGCATTCGCCATGCATCCATTCAGTCTTTCTATGTAAATACTTATTTTTACACTTCTAGACGGCAGGTGCATCTAACTGGATACATCATAATCTGCAACTAATGGGCCCTCTCTCTGTGGCCCCACTCCTCCCTCCCATGTGTATGCTTTGAGCCGTTCCTTAGCTGAGTAGGTGGCAGACTATACCAGCAGCACCAATGCCAATTAAGTGGCCTGCTTGGTTCACACAGACTTTCATTCCTGTTCTAGCATGGCTCTGTCTTAAATCTGCATGCATGTATTTATTTCTTAATATGTTACCTCTCTTCCTTTCTCCCTTTTCACATTTCTTCCCGTTTTTTATTGTGTCTCTCTCACTCGTTCTCTCTTGCACTCTGTCTTCGGAGCTCAGTGCCATGGAGTGGCTGTACACATCATAAAGCCACCCGCAAACGCCCATCCTTGGCCGTGCGGTTCCATGTCTCACTCATTCCTTCCTTCCTGCATTCATAGCATCCTTCTTTCCTGCTTTCTTTCTTTCTGTTTGACATTTATTCCTCTATTAGTAGAATCAGGTGCCCTTATGACAAGTCCTTGCCTAACTCTTCTCATGGATTTACCCATTTATCCGTTTGGCTGTTATTTCTTTATACTGTTCCTTTCTCTCTTCTGTCACAGTTTTCCATACCTCCTGTCCTTCATTCTCATGCAGCTGGGGTGCCCAGGGGGGACCCCAACACCCTCATCAGGAGGACCCATGGGGCCACGTCTTCTCACTCGCCTCATCCTTGTCTGTTTAGATACTCACTGACTTGTTCACTTAGATGTTTATTATTTAATGGATAGCCTGTGGTTTTCTAGAAGTGGACCAGCCATAGCCCTTAGTTGTGATGATCTTTTGCCACCACCTATCACACTGCCTTCTTTTACATCTTTATTTATCACCCATTAATGTATTTCTGTACTTAACATTTGTTACATTTTTTCCTATTTCTTTATTTATCAACACTATCTTTCTCATATCCTTTCATCTAACAGACCTCAGTGCCCAGGACTGGATGACTCAAAACCCCTCACGACACCGTGTCAACCTGGCACTGCATTCTCACTGCTCATTCATTCATCCACACATGCAATATAGACTTTTTGGCTTTTTTCTTTCTTTTGTCATTGATTTATTTCTGTGCAGACTTCAAGTGCTCAGGCTTAGATAACTTTTGGTAAAAGCACACTCTCATATTTCGCCCACTGGATCCTCTTTCTTTCTTTGCTATTCTTTGAACTCTTTCTCTGTGGTTTCTTTATTTTTCTACGCCAGGAGCATATACTATTTGTATTAGTCCTAATGTTTAGCTTACAATAGCCTGACATGGTCCTCCTTATAGAGTTACTCATCCTCTAGTTTTGTTTTTTGTTTTTTTTTTTTAACTTTCTATCTTTTATTTGTTGTTTTGGTTTTTTTAAAAAATCCTTCCCTTCTCCCTTTTGATCACTTGTTCCCTAACTTGCATCCTTTCATTTTGACAGGCCTCCAAATCTATGTCTCATTCTGCACTTCACTACTCAAGCATCCATTCTTTCTTTTATTTAGGTTCTTTTTCATTGTCAAATGTCAGAGGCATATATTTGAATTACACATATCCCTTAGTCCATAATCACCTGATATTGTTTGGTGTGTTGCCCTATTACTTAGTGATTCAACGGGTTTTTTCTATTTATATATTGACTGCCCAGGCATCAAAGTGGATGAACCATGGTCTTGGGTACACACACTCTCCTCCTGGCTGGCTTACTTCTTTACCTATTTACTTGTTTATCCGTTCCCTCTTCTTCACTCATTCATTCATCCAGTCATTTACTATGTAATGCAATAGATACCAGTGAAACAACCTCTCGACAACAACAACAAAACCCAGAACATTCACAGTCTCTTTGGCATTCCTGCTTCTTCTCACTGAGTCACCCACCAAGGTACACACAGCCCACAGTCCGGAAACACACACGAATGGCAGATGCAGAGCAGAGATCCAGTGAATGTTAAGTTTACTCCCAGATCCTTCTGGGGCTCACGTCCTAGACATACTGGGGGCAGATCTGAGATGAGGGCCCACATTCCCCAGGCCCCCTGGGCAGGGCAAGCACCTCCCGTTCTGCCCCTCTGGACTGTGGTGAATGACCATCCCCATGAGAAACCTGTTTCAAGACCCCAGAATACATAGAGACACACACATGGTACATAGTCTCCTGGTGGGAAACGACGGACATGGAGTTCATTTTTAAATAGGTGGCTTTGTCTGTGGCAATATAAAAATATTTTGGCCTTTCAAGGCAAATACAAAAGAAACTACCCATTACCATGGCTGAGTGTCTCAGTCCCAAACAATAAAGAACTTGAAGAGGTTTAGCCGGAAACTTTGAAGACAGAAAATCTGCCCATTATGTTTTCCAGACATTTCGAGGGGGTGAGCGGAGGTCATTGGAGCTCGAAGCCCATTTGGAAGGCTGGTCCCTCGGCCTGCGTTTTCTCCTTGGCCCTTTGAAGGCCCCCCAGCTCACAGGGCACTTCCATCCTAGTCTGCCCTGCGGCACAAGAGCCAAAGGGAGACTCAATAATGAAAGAGCCATTCATTTAGAAGAGTGAAAAAGAAGAAATTCTTTTGGGGTCCGACATTTGAAGCCGCCTATAGAATTCCTTTGCCACAGAGACAACACAAGGAGGCTGGGGGTTCCTGTCTTAGAAAACAGGAGCCCCCAGGTCTGCACTTGGCTTGACTCGATGGGCATCCACCTCCCCGTGCACAGACCCCCCGGCCAGCGCCCACCAGCCCTTCCACGCGGTCCGCCTAGCAGTGTGCTCCAGAAGGCAGGCCCCACCCTCAGCAGCAAGGCCACGTGTGTGTGCTCTTTACGCTCCAGCCACTTACGATTTCGAGCTGGAGGGGGGCTGGGGTCCCACGTCCGAGGTCCATTCCCACGTAGGAATCCAGGTGATGGCTTCGGCTGTAAGGAGAAGGCATTAGGTCACAGAGTGGAACCTCACTCAGGCTGGCGAGGAGGAGGAGGGTGGATAAGGACAACAGCTCGGGGTGGGGGGGCAAGGGTGGCCTGGAGCAGGGACTCCCCAACCTCCAGCAAGTGTGGAATTGGAGAGGCCATGCATTTCTCTCCTCACTCTCCTTGCCCACCAGCTGCCTATGGAGCAGAAGGGGCAGGAGTGGAAATATGGAACAGACTTGGGTTGGTGCCATCCATGGACCTAAGTTGTGCTCTGTGGGACCCAAAGGCTTAGGGCACTGCATAGATGAGAAAGGGGAGTGACCCAGGCCCTGAAGACAGGGCATGAACCTGTGCTCTGGAAGAAGCAAGGTACCCAGGTTGGTTAGCAGGATGGCAGGCCCTGGAGGAGACCAGAGAAGCGGGGTATAGCCGGGAGGGCAACCCACAGAGGGCTGCAGGGCTATTAATGGGCAGGGTTTCCCAAAACCATGGCACACACATCGTATGCTTGGACAGACAACTCCACTGTGGCAATTTTGTTCACATTGTGGTAGGTACTGGGAAGCACCATGGCCAGGCACATTGAGTCTTCAGTGTCAAGATTTGCCTTACGTTTTAACTTGGTTTTTTTTGTTTGTTTGTTTTTTCTTTTTTAATCTGGCAGCAGGCTGGGCCAAACGTGGTTCAGAATACTCCCAAACTTTTAAGCTTCAAGAAAAGCTGACTTCAGCAATGTCAGACACGTATCATGACACATCTGTCAAGACCCACAGGATGTGCGCCAGAGTGAGCCCTAATGATGCGAACCAAGGCCTTTAGTTAATCATGTATCAGAGTTGTTCCATCGATTGGAACAAACAGACCGCACCACACGGAGGCAATGCGTGAATGAGAGGGGAGATGGTGGGGACAGGGTCTGCGAATTCTCTGTACTTTCCCACCAATGTTTCTGTAAACTGAAAACTACACAGGAAAAAAAAGTTTATTCATTTAAAAAATGTGTTGAATGAATAGCTTTTAAAATCTGTTCACAGAGTCTACTTAAGGTGAGGAGGTGTCATAGAAAGGTAGCCTGAGACGGCTGAGATCCCACCAGCGCGGCAAGCTGGGTGACGGGGCAGCCAGGGGTTGAGCCAGGAGGAGGACAGGGCCAAGGTCTGTTTGAAAACACCCTCTATAGGGACTGTTTCCTGGGTTAGGCACAGGTGGAGATAGGAAGCCAGGGGGAGACCATGGGACGCCACCACAAAGCCACCCAGGAAACAGAAAGGCCATGAGAGGGATGTGGGGAAACTGGGGAAGGCAGAAACCACAGACCACAGGTTCCAGCCCCAGGGGGTGGCTCATGCCTGTCATCCCAGCGCTTTGGGAGGCCAAGGCGGGTGGATCGCCTGAAGTCAGGAGTTCGAGATCAGCCTGACCAACATGGTGAAACCCCATCTCTACTAAAAACTAGCTGGGCGTGGTGGTGCGTGCCTGGAGTCTCAGCTACTCGGGAGGCTGAGACAGGAGAATCGCTTGAACGCGGGAGGCGGAGGTTACAGTGAGGCAAGATCGCGCCACTACCCTCTAGCCTAGACCACTACCCTCTAGCCTAGAGGGCAGAGCGCGACTCTGTCTCAAAAAAAACAAACAAACAAACAAATGGTTTCAGGAGATACCTGACCCCAGCTGCCTGCCCCACTGCAGGTCTTTAGGGACTCCCAAGACCACCTGTCCCCAGGCCTCTCAGGGATCTTTCCAACCCACCCATGCCATCTGGGCCACCCCTGCTGCCTCTGCCTCTCTATTCCCAGGCAGTCATGTCTCCAGCCAGGATGTCCAAGACCCAGCCAGGGCAATGGGGACACTTCTTGCCTCCAAATCCTCCTAAACTCTACTTCCCTGGCCTTGCCCTTCATAAACCCTGTTTTGCCATAACTGGTTAATTTGATAACCAAGAAACAAGAAGTCTTAAAATAAGTGTTAGGGAAGCAGTGATCAGTGCATGGGTGACTGAGGGGTAGGGTTCAGTTACCTAAAGGCTGCCAGACCACCCATTATCTACTGATGACCACTCGAGACCATTTCCCACCCTCCCTCCGAGACTGCGCGTTGCTGGGGTGGCCTCTCACCATCACCACGTCTTAAGGTGGCAACGAGACTCAGGCCAAGAACACACAGTGAGACCAAAGGCACTGCCATTTCCCGCAGGAATCAGAGCCGAGGGCTTTGTTTTGCTGGTTTTGCTTTGTTCTTTTTTGTGTTTTTAATAGGAGCGGGGAAATCAGAAGGAGGAAGGAGCATCTGGGTTTTTTCCTGCTTCTGCTCCAGGGACCCCATGAACCCTCAGAGTCCCTGACTGTCCTTAATTAACTCTGTGTGCAGACCCCGGGCTTCTCTGCTACAGTGAAGTCCCGACAAATTCGTGCCTTGGTTTAAAAGCTGCGTGTGCCAGCTCTGGGCTTGCCGTGATGTGTTAATAACGCGGTGCTGGGCTAGAATCTTAACAAATGTCAGAAAAGCTGCAGAGATGAGTCACTGTCTGGAACCAAAGAAAAACACGAGGCCTCCTTATAGAGTCCAGAGGAGTAATTGCCACAAGCATTTGATCAAAGACCTCATAAGTGCGTGCAGTGAGCTCATGACCCACGCAGAAAGCGTTGGTGAACACTCCAAAACCATCCTCCACAGCTTAACGGGATTAGAAAACTCCAGTTCTGCATCTTAGGATTTTAAAAGTTACTCTTTTCTGGAGGCAAACAGCACCTAATTGATCTGGCATGTCTTTGGTATAAATAACTTATGGCTGTTTCAAACAGAAAAAGACCTAAAAGGATGATTTTTATTAAAATGTTGATCTCAAGAAATTGAGCCTGTCGTTAACAAATAATCAGTCTTGCCTCAGATCTCATAATTCCTACCTGTTGAGTAAATACCACCCCCTTACAACTTCCCCGGACAAATGCAAGCTCTTCGCAGAGCTAATTTCCTGTACCTTTGTGAGGCTGGGGCCCCGGACATTACGGACCCATTTATAAAAACAGGAGAGGTAATTGGGACATCTTTTGAAATCATGTCCCCTCTCTCTCTCGCAGGCCCCCATCAGCCCTCTAATTTTACTTGGTCAGGTTACAGAGGATGTTTACATATGCCTCTTCCTGGAATTTCACCTCTTTGCTTCAGGAGTGGGCAATTAGAGAGAATTAGGGCCTCTTTGGTGCCTGTTTACCGTTAATGGATCGAGTGGCGGAGGCAGCCTTGGGAAAGCAGTCTGCCCGTCTAATTGAAGCTGGCAATTTTTCGATTCCTCATTTCAGCTCGCAGGTATTGTAGCAACCAAGGTCACAAAACAAAAGCTGCAGCCCACCATGGTAATAACCAGGTGCAGGCCCGACCCGAGGTTTTGTGAGCTGTTCATTACCACACACTGCAGCACAAAGAGATAGCTGGAAATGTTTGCAAAGCTGAGTCTAAGACGGGCAGCCAGTGCAGGCGGGTGATGATCACTTTTCCAGAAGTTGTCATCCTATTGGCTTTTTCAGGAAGTTCTCAGCTGACTGGGCCATAGTGCCAACAGAGGTGTTGGCGAGGGTCTCAGGACCCAAAAGGCACAAGGTGAGCCATGGGGCTGGGGGGAACGAACATCTCCTGCTTCTGAAGCCACAAGTCCAGTCTCATTACACAAGAGTCACTCTACAGACCAAAAAGGTGTTCTAGACCAGCCCAGTAGCCTTCCTGTTTGGAATAATACCCCATAAAACAGGATCCCTGCACCCCAGCTCATGCGGCAGCCCCTGGGAACCTTCTTCAGGCTCTGACTCACACTAATGACCGGTGACTGTGACCCCCTGACCACACAGGTCACGCAGGAGCTGGCAACTAGCAGGAGTTTCACCTCCAGGGCCTGCTGCCAGCTCACTGTGCAACCTTGGGCAAGGCTCTGGGCCTCTGGGATCTCTGGTTTCCCCATCTCTAAAGCAGAGGGGGCAGGGGACCAGTGACCCCCAAAGTCCTAACAACTCCAAAGACCCAGCAAACAAACCACAAATGACCTCCAGGGAGGCCCAAAGAAACCCCGACACTGCAGGAGCGCCAAGGCCACTTGGACGACCATGGGTCTGTACTCGCCCATTTTGTAGATGGGAAAACTGAGGCCTAGGGGACTGGAGACAGAGGCCAAGGTCACACCCACAGTCAGGGCTGAGCGCAGGCTGTAACCAAGTGTCTGGAAGACTGCTCCCAAGTTGCGGGAGAGAGCTGAGAACTCTCTCCTCTGTCCACCTGGCAAGTCCCGAATAGCGACAGTGTGACCAGCCAGGAGGTGAGTGGAGACCCACTCTGGTGAAACAGTGGCCTTGCTTTCCAGCACTGACCTCCCAGGCTCCTTCTGACTTGGAGAATATGGAGAACTGACAGGCTAGTACCCAGTTTAACAAATGAGGCTCGGAAGCCAGCAGCAAAGTCAGTGACCAGCCAAGACCAAGACCGGGCCCCACTCCTGTCATGGCAGGGACTTTGCCCCTGGTGCCTCCGGAGTGGCCCCACCCTTACAGCAGTCTGGGGCAGCGGTGGTGCAAACAGTTTCACTCTAACTCAAAGGGTCCCCTCTCTCGCAGCTGCCCACCAACCCTGCAGGCCGTGATGACCCCTCCTCTCCTCCCTAACCAGGAAACAGCAGCCCTGTGGATTTCTGAGCCCCCTACCCCCAACTTCCTGAGTACAGAATCACTCTGTGTCCACTCCCAGGAGGGCCCAGAGTAAGGGCTGGAGTGGCAGAAGGAACAGCCCAGCTGTGAGTGAGGAGGCCGGAGCAGACATGCCGCCAACCTTTGGCCCCCGACTGTCCTCCTTTCCCAACTTTCCATCCCGGACCTCTCTCCCCGCAGCCCCATTCTGTCTCTTTGGCTATATGTCGGGCAACAGGCCCCGGCTGATCAAATTTTTGTTTACAGGCACAACCACTCTGATTCCCCTTTGCTAAGAAACTTTCAAAAGCAATCCCTAGAATCTGAAACCGTGAGCATCCCAGGGTCGCGCGAACCCGGTGGCTGGTTAAGTGCATCATTGTGCAGCCTTGGAGCTCCTGACACACACACAAGGGCAAGGGGCCCCACGCAAGCCCTGGGAGGGAACACACACACACTCCGTTTCAGGGGAAGGTAATTGACGTTTTCTTCTTTTCATCTGAAGAAAAGCCACCTTCCATTGAAAAGGCGCATTCACAGGACCTGGGAAAACTCATCTACGCTCAGCCCTCCCAATGATCCCCAGGTGGCTGTTCCCCACGGGGGGCTCCCCCACATTCCTCTCGGCCCGAGCCTTTGTTTCCATCTGAAACGGCCCTGGGAGCTCCCAGGCTAAGAGTCTCCTCCTTAAGCCCCTGCCAAAGACCCTATTCACTGCTCAGAGTAGAGGCAAGCTGAAGGTGGTGGGCAGCCTTCCTTTCTCCCAGGGCAGGGGACTTAAGAACTCTCCATCTGGATTTATTTTTAAGCTCAAAGAAATTGGAGAGCAATTAAGAAAGTCATGGCTACACCCTCCACCACCATCCTCTCCCTTAATGAACTCCTCTCTCACACACAGTCCCTCATGTTGGGAGGCCCACGGTGGCCCCAGCGACCCAGCACCTGCTCTGTACATGGGCCGCCCACGATCGCCAGGGGCTCGGGGGTGACAGGAGCTGAGAGGACAGACAGAGATATGTCCCAAGTCCTCATCACAGTTTGTCCTGAGTAAAGTGACCACAGTTTTCCACGGTGAGGATTGGGGCCCAGGCCCTGGCCTCAGGACCTGACTCAAACCCAGAAGGCCCTAGGAATTTCAGATCTACGGGCCTCTCAGGCACCGCAGAGCTCGTCTTGGCACAGATAAGGGGTCTCTCCATGTCCACTGGATCTGACTGGAGCTGGGACCCCCGTTCTGGCAATGTGCCGTCCTACTGCAGTGCCTGCAGAGCTCCTGGGAGGGAAGGTGGGAGGGGAGGGGCCCTCTGCACTCCCACCGTTCCTGGCTCTGAAACACTGACCCATCCATGCCAAGGAGGCAAGCCTGTTCTGTGGATCCTCTTTCTTTAGACTCCCCCAAGAAGCTGTGGGCAGCCCAGGTGTGGGACCGCCCTTTCTGAATGGGCTGCATCCAAGACCCTCTCCTACCGCAGACTCATCCTTTTCCTTTCCAGACCAGGAACCCCACACTTGAGAGGCCTCGTTTCGAAAGGTACACCTCTTTTCTAGACGTTTCCATCCGCTCAAATCGGGGATGGGAGACCAGGCTAGACTTCCTTATTCCTCCTTTGGAAGAGGGGACAGGGCTCAGAGAAACAGCTGGGAGGGGGAACCAGTCCTAGGGGACAATTCACAACTCATTAGCCGCTCCCAGCAACCCAGGGCTTTTCCACTGCAGCTCACAATGCTGGCTTCCACATTGTCCACTGCCCTTTAACCCTTTGGGACCTGAATCTGTCTCCCTCCACACCCCCTTCTGTGGAAAGCTCCCTTCCTCTTTGCAAGGAATAATTCATTAGCAAGCTCATTAAAAATGGGTAGATATTCCTTTTCATTCTTTCTGGAAGTCAGATTGCTCATAAAAAACACATTTAAGTTATTTCATGTAAATGAAAGAATAAGAAACACATGCATCCTGTTGCCCTGAAGTCTTGCCAGGTTTTGACATTATTTGGAGAAACGTATTTGGAAATACATTTGGGGTTTGAATCACAACGCAGGAGGCATGAGGTCAGGGGCCCTGGAAGCAGCAATGAGCAACTCGCAGGTGAGAGAATGTGGGGCGAGTGAGCGAACGAGGGGCCATTTTCTTCTTTTCCACAAGCTCAAGCCTGAGCTACCCTCTTGGTTTCCTTTCCCAGCCACCCAGAGTGGGCAGGTGCGAGAGGAGAGCCAGTTTCCAGACCAGACCACCACCTTTACCCTGACACTTGCACCCACCCAGAAGAGTCCCACTAGAGGCGGACCCAGGAACCACTCAGCACGATGACAAATGGCCAGAGACCCCTCACCGCCCTCCACTGACGTGACAGGGTCCTCTATGGCTCACTGCCTGGTCAGACGGGGTCTCATCTCCACTCGCTATGGCTCAGGCATTGGCCAATCCATCAAAATAGAATTTTCCTGAAAATGATCCTGTCTTTCACCACTTAATAATGGCCTTTCAGGCCGGGCGCAGTGGCTCAAGCCTGTAATCCCAGCACTTTGGGAGGCCGAGACGGGCGGATCACGAGGTCAAGAGATCGAGACCATCCTGGCTAACACGGTGAAACCCCGTCTCTACTAAAAAAAAAAAAAATACAAAAAACTAGCTGGGCGAGCTGGCGGGCGCCTGTAGTCCCAGCTACTCGGGAGGCTCAGGCAGGAGAATGGCGTGAACCTGGGAGGCGGAGCTTGCAGTGAGCCCAGATCGCGCCACTGCACTCCAGCCTGGGCGACAGAGCGAGACTCCGTCTCAAAAAAAAAATAATAATAATGGCCTTTCAACAGTTCCCGAGAAGATCATCAGCAAGGCTGACGTAGTAAGTCACGTTTCAACTTCTTGAATTGAGAACATGGTATATTTTTACCTATTTTCTACCTAGTGACACACAAAACCCCAAATACGTGTTTGCCTGAGACCGAAATACTCATGAGCACCTGAAACAGAAGTCAGTGCAAAGAGGGTTCCATTTCAATCCCTGAGAGCCAGGGGCTGCCAAAGCTTGATCCTGTCTGGGCCTCACCTGTGTGCCCGTGGCCTTCACTTTGACTTTGCCCCTGGGCTTAGTCCACCTTGGGAAAGTCCTGAGATGTCCCTGAGAAACCAGTCCAGGAGCTGATGGCATCTGGCTCAGACCAGCTACTCAAATGCATTCTAGTAAGCTTGGGACACGATGCCCCCAGGACCCCAGCATCCTGCCCCTGTGCAAACCTTCCCTCCCAGGCCTCTCCTCCACATCACTCTATTTGCAGGTGGCTCAGCAAATGCTAGCCTTGGAGTAAATGTCACAGGGCAGAGCCTTCCTGGGCCCCCTCCCTGGGTTTAGCCCTGGGCACACACTCCCCCCGTCTCTCCAGGCTGTGGGGCTCTCCAGAGAGCAGAAACAAGCAGACAAAGGCAACAGCCCCAGGTTAGAGCGCCTCTGCCCCCTCTGCCTACGCTGCCAGATTTTGTTTAAAAATAATATCCCCATCCCATTTCAATTTCAGGGGAGAAGGGCAGGGCTGCAGAAGAGCTGTCTCCAAATCCTCTGTTTGATTAAAGAGCATTACGGAGGCTGCGCTGGAAACCAGAGATACTCTGGGTGTGGGGGTGGCGGTGGGGGTGGCGGTGGGGGTGGGGGGGTGGAGGGCGGGGGACAGGGGGCGGGGAACTGCACACGGGCTAATGCACGCACACGGCTGAGGACTAGAGGCTGGGCCCCACTCGGTGTGCAGCTCTGTTCATCTACTTCCTTCTCAGAGATCCCATGTGTGGGTCTCCAGTGAGGAGTATTGGCATCTGGGCCAAGGACAGTGCTAGGGCCCCCTCAAGGCTCCATAAATGTCTAGGGGAATGGAGCCAGCCTCACCCCATGGTTCATAACTTTCTCAGCGCTCACCCAGATTCTCTGGAAGTCTAACTGCACTCATTCACCCCAATGGCCACCCCAGGGGCGTCAGATATGAGGGATGCCAGGATCCTGACACTGCCTCCCAGGGCGGCTGGCTCTAAAAACACCCCATCGCCCTGAGTGAACCACAGGATCAGTCCCTGGCAAGCAGAAAGGAAAGTGGGCTCAGCTGAGCTGAGCCTCCTCTCTCTCCTGCCGGCCCAGCCTTCACCCTGGTGTGGCCGTCCAACATGCAACCCTGAGCCCCCTGCCCTCCACGACACCTTGCTTGGTTGCCGTGCAAGCCACCTTGCTGCATGGGTGCTCCCAGGGCACCCAACTAGGCCCTCTGGTCCTTAGTGCAAAGCCCAACCTTAGGCACCTCAGAATAACCCCAAGGACGAGCCCTGGGCGGCTCCCGGATGCATCTTGAATTAGTAAAACACAAATAAACAAATGATGAGTCCTCGAGTGAACTGTGTGGCTCCAGTCCCGCTTTCTTCTTCTCTACCATTGCGATTTTATTTAAACAAACAAAAACATTCCCATCTCATTGCAATGTCAGGGGTGAGGAAAGGAGGAAAGAGAAGAACTTGCTCAAAAACCACTATTTGATTAAAGGACATTATCAAAGCCTCCTGTGTGAGAAGCCACGGTTCTCACAGAGCGGGACGCTACCATGGCTGGTGGAAAGAAATGTCTTCCTGGCTGAGGAGCAGGCAAGCACTCCCATTTCCTCCTCTCTGAATGGGTCCTTGGGCCGGGTGTGGGCAGGGCAAGTGCCCCCTGGATCCCTTCTGACAATGTGTTCAGCAAAACTGTACTGAGGGTTCCTGTGTGTCTGGCCCGAGCCGTTCTCGGGGGTCTAGAATGGAGGTGGACACTCCCCACTTACCATCACCGGCCCATAGCATCCATCAGCCAGGCTGGACCCCCACACCTGCTTGCTGGGTATAGCAAGGGTCTCCACTCCGGGCAGCTCTCCGGCCCCCAGACCCCTCGGGCTGATGTGAAGAGGATTCACCTTGGCAGGGTGCCTCCTCCCCAGACTAAATGCTGACACTCTTGATCAGAGAGGAGAGACATGAGCTGAGCTAATAAAATCCTGGTGTCTCAAGAAAGCAAGAAACTCACCCCAAACCACGAAGGAGACGAGAAGCCAGGAAGAAGACTTGGGTCCAGGGTGGTGGGCCCCATCGGGGCCTCTTCCGCGGCTTCCATCAGCAGTTCTTCAGCTGACCCAGCCAGGCCACGGCCCACGTGCCTTGGGGAAGGGTAGACAGTTAGAATCACAGCAAGGCAAGCATCCCGGAAAAGCCAAACACGCCCAAGAAAGACACGGGGCTTGGCCTCACCTGCAGTTTTTTGCTTTTCAGTGGAGTGGGGTGACTAGTGGGGGATGCCCAATGATAGGAAAAGGTGCAAAGAAGCAACGGGCTGGGTTAGAGGCAGCCCCAAACCCAGAACCAAGTGGGGAACAAGGGACCAGGCAGGGCAAAGCCCAGGACTCTCAGGGCCATGACGAAGACAAGGGCAGGCAGGGGCAACACCCACCAGGGAACGATCACGAGGGGTCTCTGGGAAGGGAGAGGCGTCTGTCCATAGCCCTGAGGCCAGGCCCACAGGAGGAGGCATTGGAGGATGCTTGGCAGGAGATGGAGACACCAGCAGGGGCTTGTCGGGGGCACTGGGAACCTGCTGGAAACAGGCAGCTGGAGTGGGAGTGGCTCCTGGGTCAGGGCAGTGATACTCAGACCTCAGGACGGCCAGGTGACCACAGGTATGGGGTTGGCAGGGAGAACCAGACTGCTAAGCAGAGGGCTGTGGAGCTGAGCCCCGGAGCCCAGGGATTGAGGCAGAGAAGGGGAGATGGGTCAGGCCCACCTCAGGAGACAGAGCAAGCGGAGCGCCGGATGGGTGAGGAACCTGGCCGTTGGAGAGCTACCAGGGAGAGCCAAGTCAGCAGCTGGGCAGAGGCAGAGCCTGCAGATGCTCCCTGGAGGTTTCCCCTACTGGTCCTCTGCATGGGACACGGGCCCCAGCAGCTGCTAGAGGGTTAAGGAGCTGGACCAAGCCCCAGGGGAGGAAGGCATCATGGCAAGGGAAGGGTCGCAGTCACAACCACACCTCGAGAGGGAGACCTGTGGCCAAAGCCCGGGGGCACACACTACAGCTGTTCCCATGCCCACTTTGGTCCTGAGAGACTCAGGGCCGGGGTCCAGAACAGCTCAGCATCAGGGATGGGGCAGGGAAGGCAGAGAGGGAGAAGGTGCTGGCTCCGACCAGAGCAGAGCCCTGGGGATAGCTTGAATCTGCCCTCACACCCTCCAGCCTGACCTCTATGGAGCCGGAGTCCACTGCTCCAGCCCCTGGGGCAACCCCCCGGCCCGCCCTCCTGGGGACACAGAGGCCATCAAGGGATGGGCTACGGTGGCAGGTGCCCAGGCCAAAGCCAGGGCTGTGGATGTGCTCAGTTAGGATCAACTGTTGGATGATGGATGGCCGCGCAGGTGAATGCAAGGACGCAACCAGTAAGGCCCCTGTTCAAGGGGGGCCAGGGTCGGAAGTTGCTCACACCCTTCTCAAAAATGAATTCCACCCTCCAGCCTTTGTACCTAGAACTCTTCGCGTGGCCCACCTGGTGGCTCAGCTGTGGTGGTCGAGTCCTTCCATCCACTCACCTGGCAAAACCCTACATCCCACATACTCTAACAGAGCCCCACTCTGTGCCAGGCTGGTGCTGGGACACCCTGAGGAAGCACGGGGCTGGCCAAGGGCACCACAGGAGGACCAGGTCAGGAATTGGGGGAGGGACAAAGAGAGAGAGACATTGAGAGAGAGGACAGGCGAGGAAGAAGGCAACAGAAGCAGAAAAAGCAGTGACTCAAGGAGCCAGGTTAAAGGGGCTGCCCCTACACTCAAGGAAGCAATGAGATCCCTCTGCCAGCGCCTCAGAAAAGTCCAGAAACCCAAGCAGGATGGGGACGTGGGGAGTTAACTTTTAAAAGTTTGTTAAGGCTACAGCAAAACCCCAGAGAACCTGCCCGGGGCTAACTGATTTCTTCCATGCCCGCTCCAGGCTTTTGACTGTCCACAGGAGCTACTGTAGTACTAACAGTGGCTTTGGGGCCTGTGTGTTAATGATTGCCATGTATCTGAGGGTGAGGAGGGTGCCATCGATTCTTCGTTACTATTGAAGAAAGTCTTCTCATTCAGAATCAGGCGTGCTCTATTTTTCTACTCACCAACAGCTACATGGCAGGGAGGCCAGGTTTTCGTGTGATCTCAGCTTCAGAGGTCTATACCCCAGTCCACCCGTAGTCTCAACACTCCCCTAGACAGAGTGGCCAACTACATCACTGGGAAAAGTCTCACCTTGGCAAAAGGGGATGAAAGATTGCCTCAGGCTTTTGCCCCAACCTGCCAATGGAAGATCCTTCCACGTTCTTTCTCATGGGGCACTGGGGTAGAGTTGGTTTTGCTAACTTGGAAACAGTATCCAATTCTAATTCACGATGTCAGAGAACCGTTAGCCAACAGACTCATCAAGGAAGGAAGGCCCCATAAGGTTTCAACTAATAACATTTTCTTGCTCCAACTACCCACCTTATCCCCTAGTTTTTTTCCCATTTGGCTAAAGGTCCAACTGGAGCCTAAGGTTAATTGGAGTGATCTAATCATGATTGATCTGCCTTGGGGTGAGAAATGTCCAGAGCTTGGGACAAATAAGGGCATGTTTCAGACTCAGGACATACCTGCTCTAAAGAATTATGGGCTCTAGGGAGCTCAAAGATCAGAAAAGAGGATGAGGGCTCAGTTAGGGTACAGGACATGTGGGTGAGGATATTAAGGGGCAAAAGAACTACTACAGGCTGGGCGCGGTGGTTCACACCTGTAATCCCAGCACTTTGGGAGGCCGAGGCGGGTGGATCACGAGGTCAGGAGTTCGAGACCAGCCTGACCAACATGGTGAAGCCCCGTCTCTACTAAAAATACAAACAGTAGCCAGCTGTGGTGTTGGGTGCCTGTAATCCCAGCTACTCAGGAGGCTGAGGTGGGAGAATTGCTTGAACCTGGGAGGCAGAGGTTGCAGTGAGCTGAGATCATGCCACTGCACTCCAGCCTGGGCGACAGAGACTCTGTTTCAAAAAAAAAAAAAAGAACTACAAGTTCTGATGCTACATTCCCAGATGTGAGTTTTAATCTCCTCTCCACTGACTGATCCTGACTAATCAATAGCCACTGTGCCCCAGTTTCAACAGTCTGCTGGAGTCAAATCTGAACCCCAACTATGCCCTCTTATGGGGGGCCCTCTGGGATGCCAACATACATTCACTTCTTCACCTGGCTAGGCATTCCATGGGTACTCACTTTGCAGTCACTCCCCTAGGGCCACGCCTAGGAGTTACTACTTCCCTACCACTTGTTAATCTTGAGTGAGTTTTGGATGTCCTCAGTGGGTCCTGAGACAAGTCAGAGGAGAGCTAGAGTAGGGAACTGATCACCAGTGGTCCCCCTGGTCCTCAGCTCTTGGAGAGGGAATGAATGCTCTGGCCAGTTCCATCTGTGCAAAGGATCGAACAAAGCCATTTTCTACAATGCAACCCTGTCCAAAGCCCCCTTCTCAAAGCTGCCTGCAACTTTCAACCCCACTGAATGGACTTCGTGCTGGGACAGAGGCAAAGACTTAAATGAGGAGCAAAAGAAACGTCGACTCCATCACCAAAATTAGAAGTGTGGCTTAAGAAGCCACATCGCCCCGGCCCGGCAGTGGCCAGTTCACCTCATTATGATAATCAGTGTGTTTTTCCTTCGCAGACAAAGAAGGCTCCTTATGCGACGAATATTGGAATCCAGCAGCTAACCTCATTAACGTCTGCAGCCTCTTCCTTCGACAAGGCCCAAGATTAGCCCTGTGTTCATTAAGGGAAAAGGACGGAAAGTGGAATAAAACTGAAAAACACCGCTGGGGTAAGGGGGAGGGGAGGCCCTCTTCTGTTAGCCATTCATTCACTGAAATACTTCGTGTACCTTCAGGATTTAATCACCAGCGAAGGGGGCGGTGGGGAGGGGGCAGGTTTTACCAGGATGTGGGAGGTAAAGAGGTTAAACTCAATGGAAGGAGTTAAAAACCCAAACTAGGGTGATTTGATGTGAAAGCTTCCTGGGATTTGTCATTGGGATAATCAATTTAAAACCTTCTTCCCGTTTGCTTTCTTTTAGCCCAACCTAACGTAAGGGGAAACCGTCTTTGGATGTGTTTTTGGCTTTTAATATTTTCCAAGTCTCCCTTTCCTACTTGTTTTTTTGTCTTTAATGCCTTTGTTTAGTTATTCTCTTCTCCTGTCTCTCCTCCACGCCCCTCCCTTTCCACTTCTTTCTTCTCTTTAGTCCTCCCCATGGGAACCTAATGTATACGAACATCTAGTGGTGCCTCCAGTTGTATTTTTCTCATGAATGCTTTATTGACTTTGCTTCAAGCCCTTCAAATAGCATCTGGTGCTTACCTGTGAGACATCCCACCTGACCTGCCAGATAAAGATGATTAACCCTATTTTGAAACTGAGATAAACCTGGCTTGGAAAAGTTTACCTACCCCAAGGTCTCAGCACTAAGTAACTTAACTAGGACTCAAACCCAGGTCAGCGACTCCTGACTGCTTAAGACAGCATGGTAAGAAGCAGGTCCAGAAGTCGAGGGACCTGGGTATGCAAGTTCCTAGGAGACACTAAGAACGAGAGAAGGGGGAGCAGGTGTCTCTGTGAAGGGGAGTGTAAGGACACAGAAGTGAACCGGGGCCGCAGAGCCCTGTGAGAGAAGGCATGAAAATGTGTCGTCGTGTCCATGAGCTGAAAACATGACAAGGATTAAGCTACAGAAAAATCTTTACCTTTGTGAGAGCCCTTCCACGGAGTAGAGCGAGTCAGGAAGCAGTGGGCTGAAGAGGAAATTGGAGGTGAGGAAGGAAGACAGCAAGTGTAGACAGGCCTTTCAAGAAGCTTGGCTGTGAAAGGAAAGACAGAGGCTGTAGTGGCTAGAAAAGATGACAGCAGGGACCTGGGAGGCTCCAGGCTGCAGGCAGAGCAAAGTCAGAAATGCAGAGGGAGGCCTTCTGAAGGAGGCCAGGACTGAGACAGGTACAATTCTTCCTCTAGAACTCAGGAACAGGAGTTCAGTGATCCAGTGGGGCCCAAACTACAGAGCCTCTTGACAGCCTCTGTTTCCCTGGGAGTGGCAGTGGCCGGCCCTGGCTCAGGACAGGGAGTTGTGAGGATCAAATGAATGGACGGTTGCAAAAAGTGACAGAAACATTCATTACCACTATTGACTGGGAGCAGGACTCCCGATTTTACAGCCCACTCGAATCTCACTGGGGCCCGGATTTTCACTGACCATAAATTATTCGTCCTGAACATTAAGGATGTTTTTAAAAACCACTGGTAAAAGCTGCCAGTCTCTGGAAGACAAAAGGTCCCCTCCTAATAGCCTGGATTAACTCAAAGCAGGTCTCTGCCCACTTCGTTTGTCACCGTCCAAGTCATCCTTGCACCTCCATTTGCCACATAATCCAATCAGTCCCTTTCAGAGGCTGGGCAGCTATTGTCTACACCGAGCTGGGCTTCTCTAAAGCAGCCCAAGGTGGTTTTGTCTTGTCCGGACAAAACTGGTTGGCTTAAAAGGGGACGAAAGAAAGTCCTGATCAAATGAGGACCCCAATTAGGTTCCAAGAGACTGTTTTCATTATCTTTGTACCAGATACCTAGCCTGGTGCACTGGGCAGATTGTCGGTGCTCCAGAAAATGTTTGTTGAATTAATTCATTTTTATTTATTCTGGAATTTCTTAATTGAACACAAACACACACAGCACCTACTCAGTGCTGTTCTCACTAAGGGAGAATAGGGCTGGACACGTGAGCGAGGAGGGACAGCCTCGGGTGGTTAAGTAGCTTGCAATTTCCACAGCAATTTACAAAGCACTTTCATAGTAGTTACAGCATTTGGTCTTCAAAAGCGCCCTGTGGGGTAGATACACGAGGGTATGTATGTGTGTGTGTGTATGTGTGTGTGTGTGTGTGTGTGTGTGTTTTAATCTCCATTTAGACCATGAAAGAAACTGAAACTTAGAGAAGTTAAGCGACTTGTTTAAGGTTACATCACTATTAAAAGGTGAAGTCAGCACATGGTACCAGCACTGGGGCCACCCCGACCCCCAAGACCACCCCAGGCAGCTGGGATTTCAAAGTCTGTCCCATTGTCAAACATTTGGTTCGAAATAAAAGGACTCTTAGTATAATGCTGGGCCAGAGGGGAAACAGGGGTGAGGGCAGCTAGCATGGCACCTTGGGTCCAACTCCAACCCCTTCTCTTGCCAGCTATGTGACCAAACACTTACACCTCCCCCCAAGTTTCAGTTTCTTTAATGTAAATGTAAGTCCTGCCCCACGGGACAGGGAGTTCAGTCCTCACGGGTCCTCTCTTCCTTTCAGCTTTTTTAAATTACACAAATCAACACTAACAAATTCATCCTCACCTGGAAATAAGGCTGCCTCATTTACATACACATATTACATAAAAATCACATGTTCATGTCACATAGAAAGTGCTCTGGAAATGGCCACATGCATAATTCGTGTTCTTACTCAAGTCAGCCCGTCGATGGTCTCTGCAAAGCCCCTACCTGATGCAAGGAGAGCCCGTGGACAAGGGCTGCCTGGAGTGCTGTTGGAGAATAAATAAGACGAGTAAGACAAACAAGAGGGGTGGGAAGGGACTGACCTGCCAAACCTTTTCAACAAACATTTGCTGATCACCTCCTCTATGCCAGATCCTGCCTGAGGCCTCTTTTATCTCATTTAATTCTCACAACAACCCTAGGAGGTTGCTCCCATCGACCCCATTCCCCAGAAAAGGACAGAAAGATCTCCAGAGAGGTGGGACATGCCTTTGGTGATTCAGTAGCATGCTCATTCCAGAAGCCCACCCAGGGCCTTGGAGTTGCCAGCAGGATGCTGGTCAAGCCCTTGGCCCAGGTCCCCCTCCTGAGAAGTTCCCAAAGGGATCCTTCCATTCAAGACATTGTAAGGGTGATGACAGAGTCAGTCAACAAAGACTGACACCCCCTTGGGGAGGGAAACACTCCAGTTTGCTAGCAGGTGAACACAAAGACTTATAGGAAAGTACTCATAGAGTCACAGCACGAGCATAGCAAAGGTCAAGGCTTAATGCCCAATGCCCCCTCACTAGGGCATTGGTTTAAGTCTTTAGGCAAGAGGGACAGCTGGCTGGTCAGTTCCGGTCCTCTTCATCCTTTGCCATCCTGGTCCTGGGCGTCAGTCAGTGGCTGCTTTGTATGCTGGTGGGATCCAGGAATCCGTGCTCCTAGTGCCCTCTGCAATTGATCAAAGGTTAGAGAACCTGCTTAAAAGCCCAAGCCTAGATCATAATTACAGTTTAAGTTAATTAATTACAATTAAAGCTGATTAGTTAAAAATTTAAAATTGTCTTTTAATTGCTAGTGGGTCTGGGGGTGGTGCAAGGACAGTGGTGGGGTTGGGAGATTCTACCTGGCATGTTGAATATGAAACGATAGCAGGAGGGTTGAGGTACCGTAAGGCGTAGATGGGCAGCAGGCCCCTTGGTAGCAGCTCGGCATGAAGAGGAGGTGGTCCTTGAAGATAAGGAGGTGGACGTATGATGTCATCCCTGAGGAGAGACCCTATGGCATGGGAGGGCGGCAGGTTAGAAACCATCTTCGTGACCTCTAATGGCCAGCACCGGAACAGCAGAGAGCCAAAGGGGGCAGGCGGAGGGAAAGGCAGGGAGGAGTGGCAAAGGGGAGGAGTGAGGAAGGCTTATGGAGGGGCTGGGAGGGAAGAGGGAGGGGTATGGAGGGAGGAAGCAGGGGGGTCAGGGAAGGGGAGGAGGGAAGGGGAGGGGAAAAGAGAGATAAGGAAAATGAGGGGGGAAGGGGGAGGAGGGAAGAGGAACGATGAAAGAGGGAGGAGGGAGAAGAAAAATAGGAGGGGGAGGAGGGATGAGGAAATGAGAAAGGGTGGAGGTAGAGGAGAAATGGGAGGTGGAGGAGAGGAGTGGGAGGGGGTAAGGATGATTTGATTGACAAGTCACAAGTGTTAGCTGTGTGCGCGTGCGCAACTCAAAACCCAAGTTAGCGTGGCAGGCACACACCGCTAGGGGGCGCGCGGCCCGCACCCGTAACCCAGGAGCGCAGCCACCTGCGGCGCCCCCGCCCGCGCCGGCGGGCCTGGATGGACAGGGGGTGCCCAGCAGGTCTCAGGCTAGGAAAGGCTCCACAGACCACCCCAGGCCACCGCGCCAGGTCGCTACGCCCCCTCGACACCTCTCCAGTCACCACCAGCCAGAGCCCACCTGTGGCCGCGGCGCAGCGCCTCCTGCCCGCACCAGGAGCCTCCTGAGCCCCCAGTCACCCGGCCCCAGCCCCGGAGGAACGTGGGCTACGCGGCAGACCCGCGCCAGGCCCCTCTGGAGCGCCGCTCCGCCTGCTACAGGGAAACGCAGAAATCCCAACTCCCACCTTCGGCAATCCAATTAATTAAACACACGTTCACTAAAGTCAGAAAGACCCAGTCCTCCAGACACCGCTGTCACGCATGTGGGTGGTCTCGGAACGAGAGACAGAACCTGTGACATCGCTGGAAAGTAACGCAAAGGGGGCCACCCTGCCGCTCCCCGCCTTCGCCCCCAGGCGTCGACATCGCGCCCCTAAAAGTCGTGCCTCCCTCCTTCGCCACAGCAACAATTTCCAGACCCCGCTGATGGCGCCTCACTGACCTTGTCACTGCCTCTCTCTCCATCCTGCTCAAATAAGCCACACTTTCCTAAGACCCCCGAAATAAAAAACCACTGGAAATCAACTAACGTGCCTCTGTGCGCCTCCACGACACCAGAAGCCACGGCGCCAAGGCCGACCTCAGCCTCTGCGGCCGCTCCGCAGTGAATCCGGGGGTCTCGAAACTGTTCCCTCTTGGGTAAATGAATCCAGGATCCTCCAGTGGATCCCGCGCCCGACCCCCTCCATCAGGAGAACAAAGGCCACCTCCCCTCCCCACCCCGCCCCCCAAAATTCCGCAGTGCCGCCAGCGCCCTCTCGCGGCCAGCCAGGAAACCTTCCAGAAACCTGCCACGTAGCCACCCGCCTGCGCCCCCACCAGGCCCGCCGGCCCAGGGTGGGAGGGGGCGGCCTGGGGGGGCTTGACTCGGACAAAGGAAATGGCAAAAGGCAACTTGACCAAAAGTCCAAGCCTGCAACATGTCAGGATTTTCGAGTGACCACCATGCAACGCTCTGAAGACCCCCGCGGCCCCCCATCCCCAGCTCCCAGCATCCAGACCCCAGCAACACACCTCTTTTCTGCATTTCTCTCTTCCCTCTTCCCAGACCCAAGGATACGGCCGTCTCTCTGCCCCAACCCACCCCCTGCATCTATTCTGCCTCTGTCCCCAATCCCACGACCCCCTTCCGCAGGGACTGATCCTAGGGGGCTACTGGCAGGTTTGCACTTGGGCGCCATCTCTCTCCACTGTGAAAGTGGCTGATCAGGACAGAACCAGATGATATCGGGTGGAAATTTTACTCTACATTTTGCCTGGGGTCCACACTGCACTAAACCTGTGTATTTGGATTCGGAAAACCTCGTGAAGAGGAACCTCCACTCCTCCCGCCCACGATCCACCAAAAACCTGGCCAACAGCTGGCAAGGCAAATATGCCCGGGAGACCCTTCTATTCGGGTGCTTCCCCCCCCAATTCATGGGGCATGCAGAAGGCATCGCCGCCATATCTCCCACTATTAACGCGATTCTAGAGGCGGCTTCCAATACAGGAAATCCGGGGTTCGCCCCCCAGTGACTGCCACACACCCGAATCCAAGAGGGGTTCCGTCTGATTCCTCCCGCTCCTCTGAAGTCCCTGCCACCCAGCCCACCCTCAAGGACTAGACCCCCCAGAGAGGAGCCCTGACTTCCCCCAGGGAAATGTGCCTCAAGATTTTCCTTCTGAAAATTTTGTTGCGGACACTCGGGGACCAGGCGGAGTGGCCGCCTCCAGCAGTAGGACCTGGGATCAGGCTCTCGGCGTGTCCAGGAGGACAGAGCCCATCCCAGAAGGGGATGCCGTCTTCCTTTGGCACATCCTTTGCGGCAAGGATGGCCAACCACTCACCAGGTGAGGGATCCTCTCGTGGGCGCCCCAGCTCTCCCGAGGAGCCGCAGCCAAGGCCAGCAAGCCAAGGCGCGCTCCCTCTCTGCTCTCCGCCGTCTGCGCTAGGGGCTGGCTGGGTGGGGTTTATATGGAGGCGCAGAAGGGGTGGTCTCTGACGTCAGCGCATTCTGCTGCAATGCGCTCATTTCTCTAAAAGTGATTGGCCGGAAAAATGAGCCCCCCAGATTCTATGACAAATTGCTCTAGCCGCACCCAGATTGCAGCAAAGAAGGGAGGAAAAAATTCTGCCGCAGTGCCCCTGGCCGCCATGACCAACACCCTGTGGTCACGGGTGCTTTTTCCCTGCGTGAGCTCGACTCGCCAGGCAGGGTGAATTCGGGCACAATGTGTGGGGGGAATGGTCCCGAGGGCTGGCCGTCCTCAGGCGGCCGAGGGCCAAGGTGGGGCTGTCAGGACGCAGATTCCACACCTGGCGGTTTCGGAACATCCATCGGAGGATGCGGGCTTAGCGAAAGAAAATTATGCTTTCTCTTATTGTTCAGGAAAATAAAACGCCCGGGCGACATAACTGGTTTCCAGATGTAAGCCAGAGGCTGTCACCCCCTCTCAGCCCACCCGTGCGTTTCTGACTGGTTCTCTTTGACACCGGAGACAGAGCTCCGCGTCTCCGAGTCAGAAAAACCTGGCCGTGAGTCCCGGGCTCTGCCGCTTACAACTCATGTTCACGGAACCCGCTATGCCCCTTCCTCTTCCACGGGGTCCGTTTCCTCCACCTTAACGAGGGGTACCCCCCTACACACACACCAGGGTTGTAATAAGAATCCAGACAGGAGTCGTGCCCTCTAAGGAAAGTACTTTTAGAGGGCGGACTGTGTCCCATGTGGAGATGCCTGGGCTACTCCTCAAAGTTGGGGTGATCCCCACACACATGCCCTTTGGAAGAGCCCCACCGCCACCACCGCCCCGAAAAACAGGCAGCGACACATGTTGCGCCGAGCCCCGCCGCGGCCTCGGCTCCGGGGCTGGCACATGAGAGTTAATCCCTAACAGGTGGGAGCCCTCGGCAGCTCTGCCCGGCTCTGAGTGACAGAGCGTGCAGGGCCGTCAGTCAAATGTCCTCTCACAAAGGTCAAAATGCTGTTGAAAAGGACCGAGGATCTATCTTAGGGTGACAGGTGGGTGGCAGCCGGGAGGACAAGGATGGAGTGCCCGGTGACAGAAAGCGGGTGAGGATGAGCAAGGGGTCCCAAAGAGGACAGCAGAGAGGCCCCACCGAGGGCATCAAGTCAGAACCGCTCCCCCGCACTTCTTTGGGAGGCTCAGGTGGCGTCAGAGGGAGCCCCCCATGCCCAACGATCCCATGAGGTGACTGTAAATCAGACGGGAGCTTCCGGGGCTGAACAGAAGGGAGAAAGGCTATTTCTACGTCCACAGTTAATGACTAGGGAAGTGAACATTGACCGTCAGGTCACTAGAGACGCTGAGCCTTGGGAGGGCGAGCAGGGGGCTCATCTTTGCACAAACAGGCGCACTGTTGGGGAGTTAGAGACGTGGGACGTTGGGGTCCTCGTGGGGCGCTGCTTTAATATGTCAGGTAACAAGAGGGAGAAAGAAAACACCCCCTTTTCAGCCTGTGGAGCTTGCCAGGAACCCCAGGGACTAGAGCCCCGGAAGCAGGCCTTGCACAGCAGAAACGCCCGCATCAGCCACAGACGTCAAGAACGCTTCAAAAAATCATGGCTCCGAGCACCCGCGTCAACAGGAGAACGTTTATTAGCCACAGTATTAATAGCTAGGAAACAGCCAGAGCTGGCCGGGGCCAATCAGCAACCAGGAGCCCCTGTCGTCAAGCCCCCACGGCCAATCAAACGCCGGCAGGCCCGGTTGCTAGCCTCTCGGGGGCAGAGGCGAGGGGCGCGTATTGACAAGGGGCTCGCTTTCACCCTCTGCGCGTGGGAACTGTGGTGGCCGCCAGAGAGCATCCGCAGCCACGCACCCGGGGGCCCGGAGGGCTGTCGTAGACACAGTGCCAGCCTGCGTCAGCCCTGCAGCCCCAAAAGGACATGAGTTGACGTTCTGGTGGGAGCCCCAGGCCTCTGTTGGGTTGCTCCTGGAGCCCCTAGAAGGAGAAACTTCCAGACGCCCAATGTCCAGTCTCTCCCCTCGAGGCCTGGCGCCCCTGCGGGAAGTTGAGCCTCCCAGTGAGAAGCCAGCCCTGCCCTATTCTGGGCCCTCTGGCTCTTGAGCCTGCTCCTTCGAGGTTCACAGTAAACCCCACTCTTCTATTTCAGGGCCTTACTGACAGCTGAAGGAAAAAGACCGTGGAAATTATGGGTTTCCTACAAAGCACCACGGGTTTGAATCCCGGCTCTTCTCCTTCCACGTTGGAAGGCCGAGGTCCAGGCCCTCCCTCTCTCTGGGCCCCTACTTCCTCATCTGGAAAAAGGAAAGACTTGGACAAGATGGTCCCCAAGGAGTCTTCCAGTCCTACTTTGCTTGATTTGAATGTATACATCAGGCGAGTCAAATGTCTTCCAGAACATTCTGCATGACAGTAATTAGTATCAGGTGTATCCTGCAGTCCATGTGGTTACTTCATCATGCTGCTTTTCTTTCCATTGTATTTTATTTTAAACAGAACTCCATGGCAACATGTTTACCCTTCTGGCTTCCTAAAAGAAAGAAAATGATGGGGGGGGGTGGGGGGTGGGAATGGGAGACAAAGAAAGAAAAGACTGCTGCAAACTAATCTCCACTGAACGTGGTTTCACCACAATTTTAAAAAAACATCCATATGTTTAAATGTTTTTGTTGGCTTTTCTGGAGCTCAGAACCTAACTTTTTAAATATTTATTGGTCCAAAGCAATGGAAGAATTCTTGAAGGAGCCAAACCTATGGTAATATTTGGATCTGAACTATTTCTCAATCTGAGCAATGCTATACATGCTTTCCTCGCTCAGAAAGGCCATTCAAGGGCTCAGATTTGTATCTATAGGGGAAAACAGACAAGGAAATCCAGGTTTGAGAAATGGAGCACTTTCTCTCTGTGCATGCTGAAACCCAACTCTCCTGAAATCCTGGAGGCGAGCCAGTGTCCCAGACGCATGGCTTAGCTTGCTGCCTTTTTTTTTTTTTTTTTTTTCCACATAGATCTAATTCAAAGCACACATTTTTCTTCTTTTTTTAATTCATACTTGAGAACCCTCAAAAGCCGTGTGAGCAGCCTCCTATCCACATGTACATACTTATGGGCAAGGGGACAAACCTCCTAAGAGCCGGCCAGGAAATGAAGACAAGGTCCTCCTATACCCATCTCCCAGGCATGGTTAAATGCACTCTCTTCTCAAAAAGCATACTCCGAACGTTTACAAACAGCAAACCCCAAGTGCCTCCCCCTCTAAGCCAATGTCCCAGTTTTCTGCGTACCCCTGAAATTTAGCATGCACCAGAGATCTCTTGAGCCCCTCTTCCGCACTCCCCCCAGGGGGCCGCAGGGATAGGGAGGCTGCTTCGGCTTCCTCGTATGTAAGCTGCCACTGCAGTCCCAATTCCCAGTTCTAGTGCCAGCCACTGGTCATTCAAACCCCTGAACATTGCTGAACCCCCTCCCACTCTGCCATAGACCTCAGCTCAAGTCAGAGAAGCAGTTGAGCACTTGGGCAGTCTTCCATAGGGCTGAGTTTTTCCTTCCTGTGAGACAAGGGGAAGCCTGTCATTGTCAAGTACAACTTCTGCCTCTCATAAGAGGTGAGGCTTGACATCAAGTAGTCAAGGATTTGGAGGAAATGATCAAACACACCAGGCCTATCTTCTGGGACCTTGAAATTGACAGCGGCTCTTCTAGAAAACACACCGACCCCAGCTCCCAGTGCCGAGAACACTCTGCTCCCCTTAAAACCAGAGTTCTGGGCTCAGCCCCAACCTTGCATAGAACAGTTTGCCAAATCGTAGATACTAAAAGATAAATAAAGTTCAACGCCTCTCACAGAAGGCCAAGGATGAAGTTTAATTCCAGGTAGACTGCTGGGTTTCAAGGCAGCACATCTGTGTGTTTGAGCTAGCTAGACTTCCAGCCGTTCCCCATTGACCAACAGTAACCCAAGAGTAAATGTTCAACAACAGAGTTGCCCTTTTCCTCATCAGCCTCTGGAGGAGCGTGGTATGTGGACAAGCAGGGGACATTGCTCTTTGGGACTACTTTTTATAACTAGTGCCAATGAAAAAGAGCTGGAAGGCAATGCCCCCAGATGGTACCATTAGTTGTGCTGGATGAATAGATTCTGAGTGATTTTTCTTCTTCCTTTCTGCTTTTACGAATTCCTTTACTGGCATGTATTCCTCGGGGAGAGAGAGAGAGAGAGAGAGAGAGAGAGAGAGAGAGAGAGAGAGAGAGAGAGAGAGAGAGAGAGAGAGAGAGAGAGAGAGAGAGTATGTGTGTGTTTTAATGCTGCAGTTCAAAGCCAGGCATAGTGGCATGTGCCTATAGTCCTAGCTACTCAGGAGGCTGAAGTGGGAAGGATCATTTGAGCCTAGGAGTTCAAGGCCAGCCTGGGCGACATAACTGTTTTTAAAAAGTCATTTTAATGTAACAGTACAAGAAAAGTGACCATTTTAGCCTCTTCTTTATTGACCTCAATTAAAAAATCTTTTTTGATTAAGTAAATAAAAATCAAGAGACCCAGGATTCATGTCCTGCACAGCATAAGGCCCAGTTCCTGGACAGAGGCATTCATGCATGGGTGGTAGCTGTGGGGTGGCCACAGAGGTGGGTGCCAGTGGCAGTCACCTAGCTGTGCCCAATTTTTGGAAGGACTCTCCTGAACCTGTCACAGAGGTGAACCAATTCCAAGCTGGTAAAAGCACAAAAAGTGCACCTCAATGATTTCATTCCTACTGGAGCGACCTAGAGAAATCCATTTACGAGAAGACAAAGCAGGCCAAGAATGGGGTCTTGGTGAAGCAGACCACTGCCATGGGTTGGGATTTTAGAAGTCACATCTTGACACTAGGAGAAGATAGCCACATTGCCCCACCCCACCCCCACCCGGGGCCCCCTGGCTTTGGGTGTGGGCCAGCCCCAGATTCGAGCAAGGGGTTTTCTTGGCCCAACTCCATGGAAATATTTCCTTCGGTGGAGCAAAGAACTGCTCCATTCAACTGCCTGCGGCTAGGGAGGGGGTGGCTTTCGCTGTGTTGACAGAGAACTGCAGAGGCCTGGGGAGGGGCCCCAGAGGAGAAAATGTGTTCCAGGTAGAACAGGACTGGAAAGTTTGCTCTTTTTTTCTTTTTTTTTTTTTTTTAAACTAAAAGATTGCTGACAGTTGAAAACCTCCCACCCCACCCAAGAGGCTCCTAGAGGAGGCATTTGTCCTAGGTTTCAACAAGGACTAGAAATGTCTTAAGTCTTAATGTCGAAGGGAAGGGGGTGATGCTGGGCGCACTTTCAATTTAAACATTCAGAGTCTGGATGGCTCCAGAGCACACAGTTGGCCTCCCTGAGCCAAGCCTGGTGATACCTCTGTCTCAGAGCTAACCCAGAAGCCACCAACTCCTGGTGGAGCCAAGGGTGCACAGGAGATGCCCTGTGATGAGAGGCCCGTGCACACAGAGGCAGTGGTCAGGGGTTCCAGAGGGCACACAGTCCTCCCTTGTTGAGCCTAAGTTTGCTGATGTCCATGTCACAGCCTACGCCCAGAGGAGGGTACCAGCAAAGGTAGGGCTCTCCTTTAACTTTCTCCAAAAAGCCCAAATCCACGGGACTCTTGCTTCATAGAGTCACTCAGAAGCTCATGAGGAGTCTGGGGAAAGTGGCAATCCCTGGGAGATAGGACGATGCATTCCACCTACCACGGCAGTCTACCACTGCTGCCAACCACCACTGCCTGCCACCACTGCCTACCACCGCTGCCTGCCACCACTGCCTGCCACCGCTGCCTGCCACCGCTGTCTGCTACCGCTGCCTACCATGGCAGTGTACCACCGCTGCCTACCACCGCTGCCTACCACCACTGCCTGCCACCGCTGCCTACCATGGCAGTCTACCATCCCTGCCTACCACCACTGCCTGCCACTGCTGTCTGCCACCACTGCTTACCACCGCTGTCTGCCACCATTGTCTGCCACTGCTGTCTGCCACCGCTGCCTACCACCGCTGTCTGCTACCATTGTCTGCCACTGCTGTCTGCCACCACTGCCTACCACCACTGTCTGCTACCATTGTCTGCCACTGCTGTCTGCCACCGCTGCCTGCCACTGCTGTCTGATGCTGAAAGGAGATGAGAATCAAACAGAGGGCAGCACATGGCAGCGCAGGACAAGTGCCACTCCATGCAATGGCCTGTGCTGCCCAGAGTCTACCGAGCCACACATCGTGCACCTGGCGGGCGGGCTGACCACCCCATAAGCACAGTGTCACAAATGCTGACTGCAGTCTTTCTTTCAAACCAGTGAGTGCAGCTCGCAAGGCGACCAGCAGTCTTGCCTGGTGATTGAAGGTTTGGGCCCCAAGATCAGACTGCAGGCGCTAGTCCACTTGCTACCTGTGTGGTCTTGGGTTGGTGGCTTAACCTCTCTGAACCTCATTGTCATGATCTGTACAATGGGGACAAAATACCTTCTTCAGCTGAGAAGATGAAATGGGGGAAAACGTGTGCTGTACTCATGGCAGGCCCCAGCCATAGGACATGGAGTGGGGATGAAGAGACTTTCTTTTCTTCCATGTAGTTTGCATTGATTTTGTAAGAAGAAAAATTTTATTTTGTAATTTTGTAAAAGTCAATCTGGCTGGGCACAGTGGCTCATGCCTGTAATCCCAGCACTTTTGGAGGCCAAGGCAGGCAGATCACTTGAGATCAGGAGTTCGAGACCAGCTTGATCAACGTGGTGAAACCCCGTCTCTACTAAAAATACAAAAATTAGCCAGGCCTGGTGGCGGGTGGCTGTAGTCTCAGCTAATCAGGAGGCTGAGGCAGGAGAATCACTTGAACCCAGGAGACAGAGGTTGCAGTGAGCCGAGATGGTGCCACTGCACTCCAGCCTGGGTGACAGAGCGAGACTCCATCTCAAAAATAAGTAAGTAAGTAAATAAATAAACAAACAAATAAATAAATAAAGTTTGGCCGGGCACAGTGGCTCACACCTGTAATCCCAGCACTTTGGGAGGCCAAGGCAGGTGGATCACCTGAGGTCAGGAGTTCCAGACCAGCCCGACCAACATGAAGAAACCCCGTCTCTACTAAAAACACAAAATTAGCCAGGCATTGTGGCACATGCCTGTAATCCCAGTTACTAGGGAGGCTGAGGCAGGAGAATCGCTTGAACGCAGGAGGAGGAGGTTGCAGCGAGCCGAGATCGTGCCATTGCACTCCAGCCTGGGCAACAAGGGTGAAACTCTGTCTCAAAAAAAAAAAAGTTAAATTAAATTAAAATAGTTAATCCAACGTATCAGCTAGGTCCATGAGCAAAGGCCTGTGCCGTGGGTGCCTTGCTACCCTTCCCTTCCCACGGACGTGGGACAGTCTGGAACAACCTTGAATGCTTCCTCTGAAATGCCTTGCAAAACAGCTGCGCCCCACTGAGGTTTTGGGGACGGGCCCTGCCAGTCCCCATAATCGGTCAGAGGGAAAAGAGAAACAAGCGTCCCCACTCCAGGCCTTTGGGCTGAGCCTCGCTGGTCATCAGCAGCCCAGGCTGACCACCCGAACACAGCCGCCTGGCCCCTCGCCCTCTCTCCTCATGGCCAACAAGGGCTGTGTAGGGTGCCGTCTTCCTATTTAAGACTTCCTGTCTCAGAGTGTGGAATCTGAGATGTCGTTTACAAGTTCAGTGGGAAAACAAATATTCCAGATAAAAATATTCCCAGGACACTTGGCCTGCCCCTGCCGTCTTTCCTGTGACTCTCTTGTTCCTGGTTGGGGTGGGGACTCTGCAGCCTGGCATGGGACATTTGGCAGTGAGGAGGCCATCAGGCAAGGTGAGTGAGAACACAGGCTCCCAACTCAGACGGCCTGGCTTGAATTCTGATACCACCACTTGACTTTGGCTGGGATCCTTTTACCTCTCTACACCTCAATTTCTCCACCTGTAAAACAGGGATAATAGTACCTGCCTCCCAAGGGTGTTGAGAAGGTTAAATGAGGCAGTAGGTGCTCAAGTAACCCAAGTGGCATCCTCCCTCCTCCTGCAGACAGCCCCCGCTGCCCCAAGGAGAGCAGGCCTCACGGTGCCACCCAGTCCACAAGAATGCAGAGCTCAGAACCTTTACATCGGTCTCCTGTTTGCAGGAACAGCTCCAGGCCTGGCTGACAAGGGCTGTGCGCCTCTCCAGCCTCCACCACCTGCCCTTCCTGGGAATCCCAGGCCGGGGCAGTGGAAGATTCTCAGAGCAGCCGAGAAGTGCACCAGCCCCTGATGCATGCACTTGCTACAGCCGTCATGCCAACACGTCCTGCAGCCTCAGCCTACCCAGAGTTCATTTCCTCCCATTTGGGGTAACTTCACCACCCCAGGTCACTGGACGGGACCGAAGGCCACCAAAGGTCATCCCAGAACACCGCAAGTCACCTTGGCTCTCAGTGCTTCGCCCAGAAACCTGAGTCTACCCCCCACACCCGTCTACTGAGCTGCCGGGGCTTATGTTGTGCAAACGCTGCGCCCTCTGAGACAGGGGCTCAAATGTTCAACATACCCTTTAGGTGTTTGCGGAAAGGATGAGCTCAAAGACGACTGCCTCTAGGTAAACGGAGCTGCCCTCACACATGTGATGATAAGGAAAAGCAAATGAAGGCTGCCTTTGAACGGCCTTTTTGCTCCACCAGCTCCCAACCTAAAGCTGCATTTGCAATGGTGAACTGTGGGGGATGGGGGCCTGGAGGTGGTGGGGAAAGGACAGTGGCTACTAGCACCCTGGCCCTTTGAGAAGGGTCCTGCCCACTTCGCCCTGCCAGGCCTAGGTTTCCCCCCTGCAAAAATAGGAAAATTGATATTTATGCCACAGACTTGCTCTGAACACAGACTAAAGCAGACTGTTTTCTTTTTATTTATCTTTTTTTGGGACGAGGTCTCACTTTGTTGCCCAGGCTGGAGTACAGTGGTGGAATCATGGCTCACTGCAGCCTCAAACTCCTGGGTTCAAGCAATCTTCCTGCCTCAGCATCCCAAGTGGCTGGGACTACAGGCACCTGCCACCACATCAAGTTTGTTTGTTTGTTTGTTTGTTTGATTGTTTGTTTTTTTAAGAGACAGGGTCTCTCTATGCTGCCCAGGCTGGTCTGGAACTCTCAGATTCAAGAGATCCTCCTGCCTCAGCCTCCCAAAGTGCTGAGATTACAGGCATGAGCCACCGCACCTGGCGACAGACTATTTTCTAAAAACCTCCCACATTACCCAACTAAATAGGGACGTTAAGGGTCAAGGTCCAGGGCTAGGGAGGTGGAGCTCTGGAGCAGCGGGCACAGGGAACATAGGCAGGGGGCACAGGGAACATAGGCAGGGAAGCCAGGCCAGGCACACTCAGAACAGGTTCCTCCAAAATACACCAGCAGAGTATTTGCATGTTTAGCCTGAGTTCTGTCAACTTTAAAAGACACTTTCAGATTGTTTTACTTATCCATTCATTCATTCCATTCAAAAAGCACTTCCTGGGTGCCTAGGGCTGGCATTATTTTACATGCCAATGGCTAGGGATAAAATGACAAGTGATGAGACAAGCACCCTGCCTCACTGAGCTCAGAGCTAACAAGGGAGCTGAACTGCACACCTAGTGTGTTCAGGCTCCACTCTGCACGCCTCTGCTTAGATCTTAGATGGGTCGCTTGCTCAGCCCAGGCCCTGAGACTGAGTGAATGTTTTCCCTGGAGGATGAAATGAGAAGTAAGACATTGTCATTTAACCACAAGAGAGAGCCCGCAGAGGTTTGGGATGCCCAGGAAGAGCTGGCACCTCTCACTTCAGTGGGAGTGTCGGGAATCTGGGCCCACATCCATTCCCGCGAGTCTGGCCTTATGTACATTTCCCAGAAATTCTCACTGTTTATACTGAGGGGCCTCCCTGGAGCAGAAGTCATTCAAATCCTGTTTTCAGCTGTAAGTCACTTCCTGTCTAGCTTAGGGCAAAGGCATCTCAGAGCATTGAATGTATGGCCACGTGGCCGCCCCAGAGATCCAAGCAAAACTGTCTGGTTGCCCAGCCTGAGCTGTTCCTGAAAGGCTTGAGTGTGTAATCCCAGACCCCTGCTTTGGAGTTATACAAAGGGCCCTCCCGTAAACCCTGAACAGCAGGCATGACCCAGGCCCAGACTTACGGCTGTTTTCCACAGCTCATATTGGGGCCCTAATTTATAGAAATCTGAGTGGGCTGAAGATCCCCACTGAGGAGGTCAGGAAGTGGCCAGGGAACTTTATACAAGCTTCCCTCTCCCACCAGGCTGTGCAGGAGGCTAGGGTGAGGGTGGTGGCAGGAGGTAGAGGGAGGAAGATGAGGGGAGAAGGGGAAGGTCCCAAGGTCACCAGCACTCCCTGGTGAGACCCCTCCAACTCCCATCTCGGTAACTGCTTCCCCAGCAGGGGTTTCCGCAGGCCTTCCATCCTGTGCTAAGGAGAAGAGCATGTCCACCTGGAATGGGGAGGCGCCCTCCTGCCCATCTCAGGGCCACAGAAATGTGGGCCAGGAAGGGGAAGAAGGCAGGCGCTAGCTCCATCTCCCACATCCCAATCATGGCATCTCAAATTATACACGTAGCATCATGGGGCTTGTTGAGAACATAAGGTAGTGCTTCCTGGAGGGAAAGGCTTGAAATAAGCAACCCCAAATGAACAAGGCGAAGATGTAACAAGGGCCTGGAACCTGGTGGCCGTGCTGACTCTGCATGTGCCATGTCCTCCCTGGTGAGTGAGTGGGCCAGGAGAAATGGGGGTTCTAGGCCTATGGGTCAGAAATCCCAATAAGAAACTATTTTGGTTCCAAGGGGGCCCCTAGCCACACAGCTCCAGGAACCTGGGAGCCGCAGGGCAGCCCGTGGTCACTCCTCCTGGCTGCATCCCAAGTCCTTGTGTATTCTGTGAGTTAGGAGCTTGAAGGCACAAGAACTGTGTGAGGGTATGTGTTTGACCAGAAGGCAGGAAGGAAGCAGCTGAGCCTACAACTTTTCTGGAGCACCTCCTGGACCACCCTCTGCTTTGCAGCTGAGATCTCTGGGGAAGGGGGCTGGGGCGCTCGGCGGAAACCATCACTCATTTGCATATGATGGGGGAAGGCAATGCGAGGCAGAAACAGGGTTTGAAAGATTTATAGGAGTGCTTTGTGTCAGGTCGAGATGGCCTCATCCCCATAGGCCACATTCCTGGCAGGCTGGGGTAGGGGTCCCTGGGCCAGAGATCTGAGATCAGGCTGGCCAGCAAGCCCCCAAGTAAAAGTTTCTGCTGAACAGAGCACAGAAGCCGAGTTGTGTTCCCTTAGATCAAGATATTCACATTTAAACTCATGTTCCCTTTAAATAAAGTGGAAACTCCCCATCCTCCCACTCTACACCAAGATTCAAATCCCCCCAGCAAGACTGTGTGCGGAGGCTGTGTTTGCTTTAGGCCCCCAGCTCAGGCAACTTCAGTTTTGTGACTCTCTAGCACCTTTCACGCCCATCCTACAGTCTGGGGTGGCTCAGGAGCCACCTGGTCTGAGGAATGGCTGGATTGGGAGAGACCATATCAAAATATTCCGGCGGAACTTCTGTTAGTTCCTTAAGATACCATTAGAAGGCCACGCCATCCCACGAAGCTTCTCTCATCAACTTTACACTATGTTTGCAGTCTAACTAGGTGTGACTTCTCAGTTGGCATTCTGGCAATATGTACCCAGCATTTCAATGCACATGAGTCTCAGCCCAGACGTTCACTCCTAGAAATTGTTCCTGCAGAAATACTTGCACAGCGCAAAGAGATGCAGAGCGACAAGGACATCCAGCACGGCGTTATCAGTCTGCAAACTGAGCACAGCACTTAGCATGCACTTAGTATGCGCCAGGCAGGGTTTGAAGAGCTTTTTATACTTATTAATAGCTCATTTAATCTTCACCCAAGAGGTAGGTACTTGACCATGCCTGCTTTACAGATGAGGAAACTGAGGCACAGATCTACCATGTAAGAAGCAGGCCTGGCATCTGTGCCAAGAGGCATCTCCCTGCTGAATTGGATTCACAATCCTTCCATCCCCTTTGCCCCCTGGGAGGGCAGGGACACTGGAAACTTCAGGTCCAGTGAACTGAGTTGAACCGAGTTCTTGGCCACACAGATAACAGAGAACCCCAAAGGAAGCTGGGGTGTTATCTGCGCACAGTCTCCCGATCGGAAAGTTAGCATTCTCCCTTCAGTTGTGAGAAGGCTCATAAGCACCGCCCCCCCACCGCCCCAACACACACACACACACACACACACACACACACACACACACACACTTGGCTCAGGAAAGGGGCATCACGGTACCCTAGCTGCTCTCTGGTGTACACGGCTCAATGCAGAAATCACAGTTCGAGTTGACTCTCCACAGAGGAGCTGGGTCTTGGGGCCTCTCAGTTTCCCTAACTCGGGAGAAAGGCTTGTGGCAGCTTCCATTCAAACTCTTCAGCAAACACCCAGGAGGAGCACGCCAATCCGGACCCGCTGCAATAGGAATCATGGTGGGACACCGCAAATCACAGCCCAAAGATCATCAACATCAACCCCACAGTGAGGGCCACCGGGTGCCTGTGCATCACCAACCATGGGACCTCAGGGCCGTGGGGCAGCAACAGTGAATCCTGCTGAGCCACAGCTGAGCAGAATGGCAGGCCCCGGTGCATCGGCCGTGGTCCACCGCTGGCTTGAAATCACTGATAGGGAACCTAAAGCATTCTTCGATCCTATTTGCAAAGCCACCAAGCAGCCCAGTCACACATCTGTGCATCCCCAAGTCCCCTTTTCATTTGCTCAAAGGGTACATGTGGCTGGCAAGAAGTGCTCGAGAGGCTTCAGGAAGTGCTGGAGTGGATTCTGCAGGTGCCAAGCCTCCTCAACACCCAGAGGTCCTAAAGCCCAGTCTCCAGTCTCAGACTCAGAGGATGGAGATGGACAGGCCTTCAGTCTCAGCCCTCCCCCAAAACAGAGTCATTTGCAAACTGGCAAGACTGGGAAGGGACCTGAAAACTCCAGTGCTCGAGAATCCTTCCCCTTCTTAAAGGAACAAATTAACTCCAACTGGGAATGGCCAGGGAGACGAATACCACCTTTCTTAGGGGAGTTTGCTTCTATCCACGGCCTGGGCTAAGCAGATTCCACTCCTCGCCCCAGGCTGTGTGGGAGAGCCCACGATAGGCTTGGAGCTCAGCAAAGTCGGTGTTGCCTCCTGGGGCCTGGGAAGGGCCAGCTCTCCATCCAGTGGAGAGCAGGGATCTTTAGGGCTCCCCATGCTACTAGTTCGGGACTCCTCTTAAAATTTATTTTTACCCCCAAATCCTGCCCAACAGAGCTTCCATCCTCCACTTTTACAGATGCCTCAAGGGAGGTTCACAGAGGCCCAGAGACTTGCCCCAGCTCTCTATGGGAGCACTGAGATAATGCCAATCTGTGACCATCCAGGTCATTCTCCTCCTTCCCCTGCCCCAAGGGAAGTGACCGACTTGAGACATTGAGAGGACAAGTAGGTCCAGCACTGGGGCCTGCCATGCCAGGTCCTGTAGAGTCATCTCTCTCCTGCCATCACTGGCAACAGATCAAATGTTAAAGGTCAAAAGGAAAAGGCTCCCTCAGGGCTAACCACTCAGATACTTCCTTTTCTTGCTTCAAACAGAGGACAAGATCCACCCTTATTGACCCAAACAAGATGACAAAGAGCCTAGGGAAGGTAGGGCAAGTCAAGGGCAGAGGAGAGTTCTTCAAGCTATGACTTCTCCCCTGAGATAGACACCACTGTCCCAAAAACCTCATCCCACGGAGACAGTCGCTTCAGGGGCCACAGAACCAAGGGGTCCTCTGCCCAGTGAGCTCAGGTCTTCCCAGCCTCTTCTGTCTCCTGACAGCCTTGCTGCTCTCCCTTTTGGAAAAGCCAGATCCACAGCTCTGTCCAACAGCGGGGAACAAGAATAACTCATTCTCCTCCTCAGACAACACAGGGCTTGAGCCCCTGCACCTTTTGATCCAGGAAACAATCAAGATCTATCTCATGGCGATGGAGCTGCTCCAGACAGAAGTGTGCATGTGCATTATATGTGTGAGTGTGCGTGTGGCCACGGCGTGCTCCTGTGTGCTGTAATGAAAATGAGGCTGGGGCTGCAGTTCATGATAGCTCAGGGTTGCGCCTGCAGAAGTACCACATCAACCTAGGCCTCAATGATAGGACCCCCAGTCTTCACCACCTCTGCTCAAACAGCTCAGAGACAGCAGAAGCGGACCTGAGAATGGGAGGTGCCGCCCTTCCCACTTCTGACTCCACCATCCCCCACCATTGGCCTCCAGCAGGGATTCCTTGAGTTCTGGCTAATTCACTGTAACCAGGAGCTTTGGGGGAGGGTTGCCTAAGCATCAAGATTCCATTTCTCTTGAAATGTAGAGTTTCAGATGGGGGAGGTGCAAGACTTGAGCCTGGAGCAATTTGGCAGCAGCTTTCCTCCAAACGGGCAAGCAGGAAGTTGCCTGAGGACCGTAGATAACCTGTGGTCTGAGAATCACCAAGACCCATGAAATCACAAACCATGGCAAATTGTGGTGAATCACAGCAAACTGCACTGCTGAGAACTGCATTTCAGCAAAAGAGAGCCAGGAAGCCTAGAAGGCACGTCCATTGTGACCAGTTACAGTACCACGGGATTACGGGTTCAGCGGACCGCGGGCAACTGGCGAACCACTCACAATTGGCAAATCACCGGCAATTAGCAAGCCTTGGGCAACTGTGAACCTCGGGCAACTGTGAGCCACGGGCAGCTGGTGAGCCGCGGGCAACTGGTGAGCCGCGGGCAACTGGCGAGCCGCGGGCAATCGGCGAGCCGCAGGCAACTGGCAAGCCGTGGGCAACTGGCAAGCCACGGGTAACAGACAAGCCCCAGCCCAGTGAGCGAAGTCATTTCTCACAGATCCACAAACTCTTGGCAATTCCAGCCTGGGGTGTAAACAATGACCCAGTTCGTAAGATGGGGTGCCCACCCTCTACTTGGGGAAGCAGAGCAGCTAGCACTCTTGGGGTGAAGCTAAAGGTGTCAAATCTCAGAGACCCCAAAATTCTCAGACCCCAAATAACTCAGACCTAGACCTGAAACAGGTTTCATTCTCAGGGAAGATCAAGCCAGCTGCCTGGTGCATTTGCCGGCCTCCTCGGGTGACAGTCATTTACATAACAAGCAGCGCCAGGTGGGGGTAGCCCCATCCCTGATGTTCAAGAGTGTTCAATTTGGCTTTTTCCTTCTTTCTTTTCTTTTCTTTTTTTTTTTTTAATTTAGTCTTTTAAACTTTACCCTATCTTACTTTTCTTAAAAAACAGGGTGTCCAGGCCAGGCGCAGTGGCTCACGCCTGTAATCCCAGCACTTTGGGAGGCTGATGTGGGTGAATCACGAGGTCAGGAGATCGAGACCATCCTGGCTAACACGGTGAAACCCCATCTCTACTAAAAATTAGCCTGGCATGGTAGCGGGTGCCTGTAGTCCCAGCTACTCGGGAGGTTGAGGCAGGACAATGGCATGAACCCAGGAGGTGGAGCTTGCAGTGAGCTGAGATCGTGCCACTGCATTCCAGCCTGGGCGACAGAGACTCCATCTGAAAAAAACAAAACAAAACAGGGTGTCCTTAGGCAGGCTGTAAGGAACAGAATTTACAGAATTCATCTTGGGGTGGCAGAGAAGATGGTTGTTGCTTTTCCTATCCTGCCTCATCCCACACGAGATGGCCTCAGAGTGGACACAAGACATGAAGGAGCTACCCGGGCAAAGTTCACCTGGTTCGCCTGTCCACCCAACACATGAAGAAAAGCTAGTGTAGTGTGGTCGCCCAAGCCCCAGCTGCAGATCAGGGATTTTGTGGTTCTAAAGGGGAATGAGTACCAAAACGCTTATACAATTCGTAGTGTTTTCAGTAACTATATCATGAAATTCATTCCATTTATTCAGTACAACAATGCTAGGAAATGGGTCTTCCGTTTTCCAGTTTTACAGAACACCAGACTGGCTGGCACCTCTCGCTCACTGAGCAGGTCAGGGTTGCAAAAACCATCAAGGAAAAGAACTGGGGTCACGGGTGGGCTATCAACAAGAGAACTGGGTTTTTGGGACCCTCAGAACGGTTTCCCTAAGCCAGGATGAAGGTCTGGGGCAATTCCTACTGCAGAATTTCAGCAAATACTCGAAAGGGTGCAAAAAGTTACCTGGGGATTAGTGGTTGGCATTATTTCACGCAGATACCCAGCAATGATAACCTGTGGATCTGAGAATCTCAGAGACGCATTAAGTTGCAAACCAGGGTGAAGTGTGGTGAACCACAGTGAACGATAGTGCAGAGAACTGCCTGTGGCAAAGAAGGGCCAGGAAGCCTAGCGGGTCAGGGCAGCTCAGATCCTTTGTGGCAAATTAAAGTGTATCAGTGAACTGCGGGCAAATGGCGAACCGCGGGCTACCGGGAACCCAGTTCAGTGGTAGGACCATGTGCTCTCTTGTCCAAGGAGTAGTTAGCATCTTGGCATGAAGCTGCAGATGCCAAATCTCCTCAAATACCCCAAAACTCAATTCCTTGGTCCCCAGAGATGAAAAGAAGAGAGGAGGACAAGAAGTCTCCCTCAGGGCGGAGGGGGCCAGGAGAGCGCTTTGCTAGCCCCAGAGCGCAGGCTTCAGGAAGATAAAGACATTTGCAAAACAGTAAGAGGAGTGGGAATCCTCCTCTGAAATTCGGTGGGCTTTTTAGCATTCCTCTTCTTAAAGGAACATCCCCTGCAGGCTTTAAAGAGCTGCTGGAAGGGTGAAATTTACCAAGGTCATCCCAGGGAAGGGTTGTTGTTGCTGTTCTAGTCCTCTCATTCCAGGTAGGAAACGCACAGAGCAAACCCTCGACAGTTGGGTGTGGGTTAGGAAAGCCTTTCTGGTGACACCAGTCCCCTAGATCAGGGGAACAGCCACACACCACTCCAAGGATCAGAGATGAGTGAACGCCTGACAATTCAAGGTGAACTGAGGGCACAAACCACAGTCTGAGCCAGACATGGTGGCTCGCACCTGTGATCCCAGCTCCTCGAAAGGCTGACACAGAAGGATCCCTTGAGGCCAGGAGTTCAAGGCCAGCCTCAGCAACATTACAAGACCCCATCTGGGAAAAAAAAAAAAAGGCAGCAGCAAAACACAGTCTGGCAGCAGTTGAGCAGGGAGAAAAGAAGAACCCAGGGAATGTCATTGTACCCACACGGTTACAGTGTTCCAGACCGCGGGCCACTGGCGAACCATGCGCCACTGGCGAACCATGCACCACTGGCGAATCATGGTAGGAGGAAAATAGCCTCTCACAGACCTGAAAACTTTGTGATCCCCTATTTAGGATCTGGGGCATGAAATCTTCACTTCCTAGTCACCTAGTAGCCAGTAGCCCAATCCTGCTCCTGGGCTCAGTGCTGTTGGAGGTCTCAAGGGGCCCTGCAAACGTCAAATTACATCAAAAATGCGGAACTCGATTCTACAGTCCCTAGGGCCAAAAACACAAAAGAGGAGTGTACTCTTCCCCAGGGGAGGAGCCCATTCTCATTCCATAGGGGCGCTTTGCCAGTTCCAGTGCTCAGATCCCCAGCTGACAGAGCTATTTGCAAGGCAGCAGGAGAGCAGAAGGTAATTCCTTGGGCTGTTGATCTTCTCCAACCCTGTGGGGTTTCCCTTCTTAAAGGAGCCGAATATCTCCAGACAGGCTCTCAAGAGTGGTTCAGGATTGAAATTTGCCAAGTTCAAAGTGGGAGCAAGTACTAAGCATATTTATTTTGTTCTTGCCCGGGGCCTGAAGGGCAAAGCTCTTTGGGATCATGGAGGAACGTTTCCCTAAGTATGGGCAAAGTCTGCCAGCAATCCCAAACCCCATTCCCAGCCAGTAAGCAAATGAATGAAACACAATGTAGCTCCTAGGATGTTGATGCCAGCACTATAAGGGGCACGGGTACCCTCCTGCAGTCAACTGATGCAGAGAGTCAACGCACATGGCCACTCGAGATCACTGGGTACCAAAGCCCTGCCAGGCATGGGAACCAGGAGACCACAACACCATGAATAGTGGCGAGAAGCAAGCGTGCCAGTGACCGGTGGGCCGAGTGAGCCCGGCACTCCGCGGCATGTTACAGGGCAAACCGCGACACTGCAGGTTGGGTCTCTGCCCTCTATCTCAGCAGCCTTAGGGTGACCCTAAAGTCTGACTCCACAGTCCCCAGGGTTGCACTTAAGAAGGGGTTGGGGCTGGGCAGGCCTCCCATCGTGATCACTTACCTTCTAAACCCCACCACCTTTGGACATTTTCAAGCTAGCACGACCAGGTTAGAGGGGTGGAAAATGAATTCTGCTTGTTTCTCTTCGTCTTTTTTTTTTTTTCTGAGACGGAGTTTTGCTTTCGTTGCCCAGGTTGGAGTGCAATGGCGCGATCTCAGCTCACCGCAACCTCCGCCTCCCGGGTTCAAGCGATTCTCCTGTCTCAGCCTCCCGAGTAACTGGGATTATAGGCATGCACCACCACACTCAGCTAATTTTGTATTTTTAGTAGATGACGGGGTTCCTCCATGTTGGTCAGGCTAGTCTTGAACGCCCAACCTCAAGTGATTCGCCCCCCTCGGCCTCCCAAAGTGATGGGATTACAGGCGTGAACCACTGCAGCCGATCTTCTCTTCTTTTATTATTATTATTATTTTATTTTTGAGACAGAGTCTCACTCTGTTGCTCAGGCTGGAGTGCAGTGGCGCCATCTCAGCTCACTGCGGCCTCCTCCTCCCAGGTTTGAGCGATTCTTTTGCCTCAGCCCCCCAAGCATCTGGGATTACAAGTGCCTGTCATCATGCCCAGCTAATTCTTGTATTTTTTGGTGGAGATGGGGTTTCACCATTTAGCCAGGCTGGTCTCAAACTCCTGACCTCAGGTGATCCACCTGCCTCAGCCTCCTGAAGTTCTGGGATTACAGGCGTGAGCTACCGCGCTCAGCCTAATTTTTGTATTTTTGTAGAAATGGGGTTCTGCCATATTGGCCAGGGCTGGTCTTGAACTCCTGACCTCCAGGTGATCCACCCGCCTCAGCGTCCCGAAGGGCTGGGATTACAGGCATGAGCCAGCACACCCAGCCAGTGCTGCTCTCCTTAAAGCAACAGCCAGGAGCCACCCCTCACACCAAAGACCACCACCCCCAGGGCATTTTGCTTCCATTCACTTCCTGCTAAGCCAGCACCACCCCTGCCCCAGGCTGGGAGAGGAGCTCAGAGGATTGGATAGCTCAGGCTGGGAGCTGGGCCGGCTCAACACTGTCTCCTGGGGGCTGGGGAGGCATCCCCCCAACTCTACTGTGAGGATTGCTCTTCAGGGATCCCCAGGTTGCCAGATCGTTGCCAGCTCTTTAATTCGCTGAGATCTCAGGGGGAATTGACCTGACATTTATTTCGCTGCATCCTCACATGAGTCCCTGGAGGTGTATTTTTTTTATTCTCCAATATTATAGGTGACTAACTAGAAAAGCTGCCGGGTACGGTGGCTCTGGCATGGTGGCTCACACCTGTAATCCCAGCACTTTGGGAGGCCGAGGCAGGAGGATCACCTGAGGTCAGGAGTTTGAGACCAGCCTGGCCAACATGGTGAAACCCTGTCTCTACTAAAAATACAAAAAATAGGCATGTGGTGGCACATGCCTGTAATCCCAGCTACTCCGGAGGCTGAAGCAGGAGAATCACTTGAACCTGGGAGGCGAAGGTTGCAGTCAACCGAGATCGCGCCACTGCACTCCAGCCTGGGTGACAAAGGGAGACTCAGTCTCAAAAAAGAAAAGAAAAGAAGTGAAGTCACTTGACTTCTTCCACTGGCAGCGCTAAGCTTAGATCCCAGTCCTGTGATAGTCCCAGGCCCCTGTGTGCTGCTGAAAAGGCAACTTTTGGGGTGCAAAATCCCCCATCACAGAACCGTGGAGACAGGGCTGGGGAGGGCAGCTGCGAGGAGCTTCTCAACATTCGACGTGGAGGTTGCGGGCTCAGGGACCACAAACCCTTGCTGGAGAAAGGAGTTTGGGGGCAGGGGCTTGGCAGATCCAGAGCACTTAAATATTCTAGTAGGAATTTGGCCCGGAAAGTTCTTGATGACTGAAACCTCCACTCAGAGACTGAGGTGTGCCATTGGGATGCAGGCAGGGTCTCCCTGGAGGACTTGGTGAGGGACTCTGACGCATGGAAGATGCCAGGAGCCAGGATTTGATGAGTGACAGACTGAGGGGCCCAACAGCTCCCTGTGGACGACTGAGGGAAAGGATCCTGGTGGCAGAAGTGCCGTCCTTTTTCGTACACAGCCTCAACAGTCCCCAAAGCCGCCCTGACGTTCCCTGGAGCCCTGTTGCATGTAATTCTCCCAACAGCCCAATCAGGGAACTGTCATAATATTTTAACTTTTAAGACAATTACAGGAATAATTCTTGTTTCCTGTTTAAAAAAAAAAAAAAAAGAGAGAGAGACAAAAAGAAAAGAGAAAACACAAAATAAAAACCAAAGAATGCGATGATCTGTGACTGTGAGAAGTGTGGTTTCCAAGCCCCTTTCTAAACTCTCTCCCCATTCTGCTTCCTTGGGGGAGCCCTGTCACAGGCGGTTGGGTTCCTGGTATTTCAGAAGACAGTCCTGGAGGAGAGGGCTTCTCCGTAGAGCTCAATGTCACCCCTGGAGGGCTGGGAGGCATGCTCGGTTTTAAGGTGCCCCCAGCTCTAACAGGCCTAGGGGTGTCCTTGTGGCCTGAGGGGAAGACCAGGGAAGATGCGGGCAGATTCACCTTTGTGTCTTGTGAAGCCATCCCTCCCCGACCAGCTCTACGGAGAAGGTAAATTACAGACAGCATGGAGTAAAAGCTGAACCCCAAAAAGGATTGGGGGCATTTGCTGACTTTGAGAGATGCACTTTCCTTTGAATGCAAGCTCACCTCGCCTGAAAACCTTCTCTTTTCAAATGCAAAGGGATGAGATGAATACGTGATGAGCCCTCCTGGGTCCCGAACTGGATGGAATGTTCCCCAGAGTGGTAGCCTCAGTACCACAAAGTCCAAGGAGCAGGTTTGTTGGTTTCCCTTGAACAGAGGAGGTGCTGAAAGGCCACTGTGTGATGCAGCACGAAGATGCCAGTTCCGGGGACCTGCGTCCCAGCTCTGTTCTTTCTTGTGGGTCACGTGGCATGGACTGGAAGAGGCCTGGAAAAAAAAAAATGGGACTTCATTCACCTTCCTCCCTGGGCGTGCTTCTCACCTCCCATGGGGTCTCCCCTTCACCACCCAACTTCATGTCCCTCCTCATCCCTAGGGCTCCACCGTGGGTAGATGGTCCACGGACGCAAGCAAGACGGTTTCCCCGTCGGGTCCAGGGGAGCGCCTGGCAGCCCCTGCTTTCCAAGGAGGACCAGGAAGCCGTTTATCAGGGAGACCTGCAGAGCGCAGGGCCAAGCTCAGCCCCACAGCTTTCCTTGGGTCCCCGAGGGAAGGTTGGCAGCCATGCCAGGGCCAGCACCCAGGGCTCAGGGAGGGCATGGGAAGCAGGTGGTGGACACTGGAACACAATGCCTGTCACCACCCAGTGGTGTGGCCCACAGACAGGGCTGGCCAGTGTCCTCAAGACTGGAAGGAGAAGGTAACAGAGGGAACGGTTGTTGGGGCTCTCTCTGTGCAGGGTAGGAGCAGCCCCTGAGGGAGGTGTCAGGGAGAAAGGAGGGTGCCTCAGAAGGAAGGTGCACCCAGGGGCAGCCCAGAGATGGCTGAGCAAGCACCTTCGTCCTAAGCCCTGTGCAGGGGGACAGCTTGGATCTAGCAGTGCAGGCCGCTGCATGCAGCTCCATGGGCACGTGTCCCATTTTGTTTCCTGCCTGGGCCAGGGGCCTCCCTAGTCCTAGGTCAGCACAGCCAACCAAGAGGACAGGAGATGCGGAGCAAGCAAAAGTCAGGGAGCCAGGAAGCCACTTCCCAGGAAGCCACTTCCCCGGATGCCTCCACGCTGTCCTCATACCCATAGAAAGACAGCTCAGCTGGGATGTCCTCTTCCCACAGCCTCCCGGCCAGGGCCCTCCCTGCCAATCCTCCCCACAGGCCAGGCACAAGCGCTGGACGGAGCCATCTCTCCTTCAGGCCTCACAATAGTGCTGCAATTTTGTTTATTTTTAATTAATTTTATATTTAGTTACTTTTGTATAGAGATAGGGTTTTGCCATGTTGCCCAGGCTAGTCTCAAACTCCTACCCTCAAGCCATCCTCCCACCTTGGCCTGTCAAAGTGCTGGGATTACAGACGTGAGTCACTGTGTCAGCCTGTTATTTTAATTTCATTTCTCGTGTGCTTCATCCCGGCTATCAGAGAGCTGGACCGCAGAGAATTTTGTGAGTAAAAAGTGAAGGTAGCTTCCTCTGTGGGCAGGACACTCCAGCTGGAACTACTGACAGTAACAGGTGTTTACTGGTCCACACCAGAGGGAGATGGGCGGGGAATGGGCTTCTGGATCTAGCAAACTCTGCTGTTTTCTTATTTGTTGGTGGCTCCAGGGCATAGCCTTCGGCCCTGTAGCCAGCCACGGGGCTGCCCCACAGGTTCCCTTTCCCACGGAGACGCTCTCTGCCAATAAGAGTCTCTTGGGTAGGCTCTGTAAGAGCCTTCTAGAGCATTTTCAGGCACAAATGAATGTCAAAGTGATGTGGGTGGAGGATGGAAACTGTGTGTAGAGTTATCTATTGGTATTTCTGGGCACTTCTGTGCCCCACAACACATGCCATCAGCCTTATCTCAGTCCTCTCTTGCTCACCCTGTGGGTCCCACTAAGATTTCCCCAGAGAGGATGAAGGGGACCATAGCCCTCATTCTTCCATCTCCTGGCAAACCCACACTTAGCCAGCTGTGTTCTCCCTCCAGCAGGGCAGGGCGATGCAGCAGCCAAGCCGAGGTTCTCAGTCCCATCATGTAATGACTGAGGGCAAGGAAGACACCTCCAAGCCTAACTCTCCATAAGTTAGGTTCGCTGGAAACCTGGAGACCTGTTTAACCCCATCCCAGCGGTACCAAAAGGACGAAGGTTTGTAGCTGTATTTTTTAATTTGATGGAGGTAGACTTGGCATACAACAAACTGCTTATATTTAAACTGTACTAAGGAGTCCATTTTGACTTAGGTATACAATCATAGCACCATCACCATGCTCAGGACAGGGAACAGATCATCGTCCCCAGAAGCTGGCCCCCTTTCCTCAGGTGACCGCCCTGCCGCACTGTGTGTGTGCTGTCTCTATAGACTCCTTGGAATTTTCCGGAGTTTAATAGAAATGTACTCTTTTGAGCCTGGTTTCTCTCCCCGCACGTTAATTATTTTGAGACGCATCTACATTGTTGCCTACATGAGCAGTTCATTCTTTCCATTCCCGAGAACTCCGTTGTTGGAAAATACCACCATCTGTTGATCTGTTTACCCGTTGATGGACATTCGGGCTGTTTCCAGTTTGGAGCTATTACAAATAAAGCCGGGGTGACCCTTCAGGTCTCAGTCTTTGCTTGGATATCTGCTTTCATGTCTCATGGGTAATCTTTAGGAGTGGAAGGACTATCACGTATCGTTCATTTCTTTTAAAAACTGCCAAATTATTTTCTAAAGTGTCTGCACCATTTTACAACCCCGTCAGTGATATATTACAGTTTCAGTTCCTGCGCGTCTTCACCCACACTTCATAGGGTCAATCTCTGAAATCTGTGTCAGTTTAATAGCTGTGTGATGGGATCTTATCATGGTTTTAATTGACATTTTCCTGTAAAATAATGACGCTGAACAGGTTTTTGTATACTTACTTGCCATCCACGGATCTTCACTGGTGAAGCATATGCTCCAATCTTCTGCCCATTTTTTAAATTGAGGTGTTTGTTTTCTTTCTTTCTTTCATTCTTTTTTATTTTTGACATAGGGTTTCACTTTGTCACCCAGGCTGGAGTGCAGTGGCATGATCATGGCTCACTGAAGGCTTGGCACAGTGGCTCATGCCTATAATCCCAGCACTTTGGGAGGCCAAGGTGGGCAGATGACATGAGGCCAGGAGTTCGAGACCAGCTTGGCCAACATGGTAAAACTCCGACTCTACTAAAAGTACAAAAGTTAGCTGAGTATGGTGTCGCAGGTCTGTAATCTCAGCTACTCAGGAGGCTGAGGCACAAGATCCACTTAAGCGGAGATCATGCAACTGCACTCCAGTCTGAGCGACAGAGTGAGACCCTGTCTCAAAAAAAAAGAAAGGCTCACTGCAGCCTCAGCCTCCCAGGCTCAAAGATCTTCCTGCCTCACCCTCCCAAGTAGCTGGGACTACAGGTGCACACCACCATGCCCAGTTAATTTTTGTATTTTTGGGGGACAGGGTTTTGCCATGTTGCCCAGGCTGATCTTGAACTCCTAGACTCAAGTGATCTGCCTACCTGAGTCTCCCAAAATGCTGGGATTCCAGCTGTGAGCCACTGTGCCCAGCCTGTTAGTTTTCGTATTATTAAGCTTTAAGAGTCTATATATTCTGGATGAAAGTTCTTTTTCAAATACACACATTGCAAATATTTTCTTTTCTTTTTTTTTTTTTTTTTTTTTTTTTGAGGCAGAGTCTGGCTCTGTCGCCCAGGCTGGAGTGCAGTGGCCGGATCTCAGCTCACTGCAAGCTCCGCCTCCCAGGTTTACGCCATTCTCCTGCCTCAGCCTCCCGAGTAGCTGAGACTACAAGTGCCCGCCACCTCGCCTGGCTAGTTTTTTGTATTTTTTAGTAAAGACAGGGTTTCACCGTGTTAGCCAGGATGGTCTCGATCTCCTGACCTCATGATTCGCCTGTCTCAGCCTCCCAAAGTGCTGGGATTACAGGCTTGAGCCACCGCGCCTGGCCGCAAATATTTTCTAAGGTCTATGGCTTATCTTTTCATTCTCTTAAAAGTATTGCAGGGAGAGAAGCTTTGATTTTAATTACATATTTATCAATTTATTATTTTATGGTATCATCATTAAGAATTATTTTATTCTATTTTATTTTTAGACGGAGTCTCACTCTGTCGCCCAGGCTGGAGTGCAGTGGTACAGTCTCGGCTCACTGCAAGTTCTGCCTCCCGAGTTCACACCATTTTCCTGCCTCAGCCTCCCGAGTAGCTGGGACTACAGGTGGCCACCACCACGCCTGGCTAATTTTTTGTACTTTCAGTAGAGAGGGGTTTCACTGTGTTAGCCAGGATGGTCTCGATCTCCTGACCTCGTGATCTGCCTGCCTCAGCCTCCCAAAGTGCTGGAGTTACAGGCATGAGCCACTGTGCCTGGCCCATCATTAAGAAATCTTAAACCAGGGTCATAAAGATTTTCTCCTGTATGTTCATATAGAAGTTTTACCGTCTTAGGTTTTACATTTGGGTATATAATGTATTTTGAGGTAAGCTTTGTATTTGTTGTATGGTATGAATTTGGAGTTTGGGGGGTTTTTTGTTATTGTTGTTTTGTTTTGTTTTGTTTTTTGAGACAGGGTTTCCCTTTGACACCCAGGCTGGAGTGCAGTGGTACGATCTCGGCTCACTGCAGCCTCGACCTCCTGGGCTCAAGTGATCTTCCCACCTCATCCCTGCAAGTAGCTGGAACTACAGGCACACATCACCCACCCGGCTAATATTTTTGTATTTTTTGCCATTTTGCCCAGGCTGGTCTCAAACTCCTGAGCTCAAGTAATCTGCCCGTCTCAGCCTCCTGAAGTGCTAGGATTACAGACATGAGCCACCGCACCAGGCTGGTTTTTTTTTCTTGCATGTGAATATCTAATTGTTCAGTATCATTTGTTGAAAATACTGTCCATTCTTTTCTAATTGCCTTTGCGTGTTTGTCAAAAATTAGGAGTCTTTATGTGTGTAGATCTGTCTCTGTGTTCTCTGTCTTGTCCCATTGATCTGTTTGTCTCTCTTCTTACCAAGACTACACTTTTAAAAATTACCATAGCTTTATAATGAGCCTGGGAATCAGGCGGTATCAGCCTACCAATTTTATTCTTCTTCAGAATTGCTTTGAGTGGCATTATCCTAATAAATAATGAAAATTCTTTCTCAGAATTGCTTTGACTATTCTGGGTCTTTTTGCATTGCCATATGAATTCTAGAACCAACTTAGAATGAGTTTATCAATTTTTATTTTTAAAAGCCCTGCTGGGATTTCGACTGGAATTGTGTTGATTTGTAGAATAGTTTGAGGAGAAATGACATCTTACTAACATTAAGTCATCCAGTGCATGAACAAAGTGTATCTCTCTATTTACATCTTTAATTTCTCTCAGCAATGTTTTGTAGTTTTTCTTGTACAGACCTTTCGTATCTCTCATCAGATTTATCCCTAAGTATTTCATGTATATTTATATTATTGGCATTTTTTGTTTCAAGTTCTGATTATTTGTTACTAATATGTGGAAATGCAATTGATTTTTTTTATATTGATCTTGTATCCTGCAATCTTGCTAAACTCACTTATTGATTCAAGGAGCTTTGTTGTAATAGATTCCATGAGATTTCCAACATAGATGATCATGCCATCTGCAAATAAAGTGTTACTGCTTTCTTTTCAATTGAATGCCTTTCATTTCTTTCTTTTTTTTTTTTTTATGAGACGGAATCTCGCTTTGTCGCCCAGGCTGGAGTGCAGTGGCCAGATCTTAGCTCACTGCAAGCTCCGCCTCCCGGGTTTACGCCATTCTCCTGCCTCAGCCTCCCGAGTAGCTGGGACTACAGGCTCCTGCCACCTCGCCAGGCTAGTTTTTTCTGTATTTTTTTAGTAGAGACGGGGTTTCACTGTGTTAGCCAGATGGTCTCGATCTCCTGACCTCGCGATCCGCCCATCTCGGCCTCCCAAAGTGCTGGGATTACAGGCTTGAGCCACCATTTATTTCTTTATCTTTTTTTTTCTTGTGCCTGTTTTCTCATCTGTCTCGTTGGTGCCATTGCACCAGAACAATGTTGAACATTAAGTGGTGAAAGCAGACATCCTTGTCTTGTTATTGTTCTCAGAGGGAGAGCATTCAGTCTTTCACCACTAAGTCTGATGCAAACTATATGATTTTTGCACATTGAGGAAGTTCTCTTTTATTCCTAGTTGGAGAGGGCATTTCTTAGAAATGAATGTTGAATTTCATCAAATGCATTTTCTATGACCATTAAGATGATCACATGGTTTTTCTTTTTTAATGCATTAACATGGTGAATTACATTGATGGATATTCTTCTTTTTTCTTTTTTGAGATGAGATCTCACTCCATCACTCAGGCTGGAGTGCAGTGGCACAATCTCGGCTCACTGCAACCTCCGCCTCCTGCCTGGGCTCAAGCAATCCTCCCATCTCAGCCTCCCGAGTAGCTGGGAACACAGGTATGCACCACCACACCTGGCTAATTTTTTTGTATTTTTAGTAGAGACAGGGTCTCACTGTTTTGCCCACGTTGGTCTTGAACTCCTGTGCTCAAGCAGTCCTTCCACCTCGACCTCCCAAAGTGCTATGATTACAGGAGTGAGTCACTGCACCTGGCCACATTGATGATGGATTTTCAAATGTTAAACCAATTCTGTATTCTTAAAATACCACATTTGATAATAAATCTTTTTCATATTACATATTTTTGATTCAATTTGTTAAAATTTGCTGAAGATTTTTGTGTCTATGTTAATAAGAGATAGTGGTCTACAGTTTTCTTTTTTCATAATAACTTTATCTGGTTTTCATAAAACCAGGTTAATGCTGGCCTCTTAGAATAAGTTAGAATGCATTCCCTCCTCTTGAATCTTCTAAATAGTTTTTGTAGAATTGGAATTATTTCTTCCTTAAATGTTTGGTAGAATTTACTATCAGAGCCATATGGGCCTGGAATTTTCTCTGTGGGAAAGTTTCTTTTTTACTTTAATTTTTATTTTTAGGGACAGACTCTTGCCCTGTTGCCCAGGCTAGAGTATAGTGGCAGAATCATAGTTCACTGCAGCTTCAACCTGTTGGGCTCGAGTGATTGTCCTGCCTCAGCGTACCAAGTAGCTGGGACCACAGGCATGTGCCACAATGCTAGGCTATTTTTTTTCTTTTTTTTTTTTTGTACAGATGGAGTCTTGCTGTGTTCTCCAGGCTAGTCTTGAACTCCTGGCCTCAAGCGATCCTGCCACCTGGGCCTCCTAAAATGTTTGCATTACAGGCGTGAGCCACCATGCCAGGCCTTCTGGTGGAAAGTTTCTAACAACAATTTTTTTTCATGTACATACAACTATTTAGGTGATCTGTGTCTACCTGGATGAGCTTTCATAGTGTGTGTGTATGTTTTGTTTTTGTTTTTGTTTTTGTTTTTGTTTTGAGACAGTTTCACTCTTGTTGCCCAGGCTGAAGTACAATGACACGATCTCGGCTCACTGCAGCCTACGCCTCCCAGGTTCAAGCATCTCCTGCCTCAGCCTCCCGAGTAGCTGGGATTACAACCTCAGGTGACCCACCCACCTCGGCCTCCTAAAGTACTGGGATTACAGGTATGAGCCACTGCAGCTGGCGTATAGTGTGTTTTTTTAAAAGAAATTTAAGAATGTCTGCCTTTGTACAACTTAAGAGACATCCCACAAATTCTGTGTTTTTTGTTTGATTGTTTTGTTTTGAGATGGAGCCTTGCTCTGTCATCTGGGCTAGAGTGCAATGGCACAATTTCAACTCACTGCAACCTCTGCCTCCCAGGTTCAAGCAATTCTCCTGCCTCAGCCTCCCGAGTAGCTAGGATTACAGGTGCCCACCACCACACCTGGCTAATTTTGTATTTTTAGTAGAGATGGGGTTTCATCATGCTGATTAGGCTGGTCTCGAACTCCTGACCTTAGGTGATCCGCCTGCCTTGGGCTCCCAAAGTGCTGGGATTACAGGCGTGAGCCACCGCGACCGGCCTCTATGTTGTATTTTAACTTTTATTCAGTGCAAAATACTTTCTGCTTTCTCTTTTTATTCCTCTTTGACTCATGAGTTATTTAGAAATGCGTTATTTAGTTCCCAAGTGCTTGGGAATTTCCCAGACATCTGTCTGTTATTGATTTCTAATTTCATTCCACTGTGGTCAGAGAATATACTTTGTGTGACTTGTATCCTTTTAAATATACTGAGACTTATTTTATGACGCAGAATATGATCTATCTTTATAAATGTTCCATGTAGCTTGAACGGAATTTGTATGCTGCTGTTGTTGGGAGGAGTGTTCTATAAATGTCAGTCAGGTCAAGTTGGCTGATAGTGTTATTTAAGTGTGCTATATCCTTGTTCCATCAAGTTTTGAAAAAGGGATATTGAAATATCCAACTCTAATTGCAGACTTGGCAATTTCTCCTTGCAGCTCTCCCAGACTTTATTTCACGTATTTTGCAGCTCTGTTATTAGAAACAGAGCTATCTGGGGCCGGGCACGGTGGCTCACACCTGTAATCCCAGCACTTTGGGAGGCCGAGGCGGGCGTATCATGAGGTCAGGAGATCAAGACCATCCTGGCTAACCCAGTGAAACCCCGTCTCTACTAAAAATACAAAAAATTGGCCGAGCGTGGTGGCAGGCACCTGTGGTCCCAGCTACTCGGGAGGCTGAGGCAGGAGAATGGCATAAACCCAGGAGGCAGAGCTTGCAGTGAGCTGAGATCGCACCATTGAACTCCAGCCTGGGTGGCAGAGCGAGACTCCGTCTCAAAAAAAAAAAAAGAAAGAAACAGAGCTATGTGGGGTTGCTGTGTCCTCTGGATTAGTGACCTCTTTATCATTATAAAATGAACTTTTTTAGCACTGGTGATACTCCTTGCTCTGAAAACTACCAGTCTAACATTGATATAGCCACTCCAACTTTCTTTTGACGTACACTATCATGGTTTATCTTTTTCCATGCTTTTACTTTTTTTTTTTGAGATGGAGTCTTGCTCTGTTGCCCAGGCTGGAGTGCAATGGCATGTTCTCGGCTCACTGAAACCTCTGCCTCTTGGGTTCAAGCAATTCTCCTGCCTCAGCCTCCCGAGTAGCTGGGATTACAGGGGCATGCCACCACACCCAGCTAAAATTTTTGTATTTTTAGTAGAGACCGGGTTTCTGCATGTTGGTCAGGGTGGTCTGAAGCTCCTGATCTCAGGTGATCCACCCTCCTTGAGCTCCCAAAATTCTGGGATTACAGGCACGAGCCACTGCGCCCGGTCTCATCCTTTTACTTTTAACCTATTTGTGTCTTTATCCCAGAGGGGCATTTGAGGTAGGCAGCACTGGGTCTTGCTTATCTACGAATGGGAGCGTTTATCAATTTAATGTGATTATCAACTTTAGCTAAGTTTAAGCCTGTTGTCTTACTATTTTCTTTCTTTCTTTCTTTCTTTCTTTTGAGACAGAGTTTTGCTCTTAATGCCCAGGCTAGAGTGCAATGGCACAATCTCAGCTCACTGCAACCTCCACCTTCCAGTTTCAAGCGAGTCTCCTGCCTCAGCCTCCCAAGTTGCTGGGATTACAGGCGCCCGCCACGATGCCCAGCGAAGTTTTTTGTATTTTTAGTAAAGATGGGGTTTCACCATGTTGGTCAGGCTGGTCTCGAACTGCTGACCTCATGATCCACCCACTTCGGCCTCCCAAAGTGCTGAGATTACAGGCATGAGCCGCCACGCCCGGCCCCCTTACTATTTATTTTCTATCCTACCACTCTTTGTTTTCTTTCTCCTCTTTTTCTGCATTCTTGGGACTACTTTTTATTTTTTATTATACCAGTTTATCTTTTTGTGGGCCTTTTTTTTTTTTTTTTTTTTTGAGACGGAGTCTCGCTCTGTCGCCCAAGCTGGAGTGCAGTGGCGCGATCCTGGCTCACTGCAAGCTCCGCCCCCTGGGTTCACGCCGTTCTCCTGCCTCAGCCTCCCGAGTAACTGGGACTACAGGCGCCCGCCATGACGCCCGGCTCATTTTTTGTATTTTTAGTAGAGACGGGGTTTCACCGTGGTCTTGATCTCCTGACCTCATGATCCGCCCGCCTCGGCCTCCCAAAGTGCTGGGATTACAGGCATGAGCCACCGAGCCTGGCCTTTGTGGGCTTATTAGCGAGAACTCGGTTTCTTTATTTTTGTCATTGCTTTAACATTTACCGTCTACCTCCAAGTCATATACTGCTTCACCTGTAGTATGAGAGCCTTCCATTTCTCCACTCCCAATCTCTATGCTACTGTTACACATTTTACTTATATATTGTAAACCGTACGATGCACTGTCAACATTTTTAACTATCAATTATCTTTTAAAGAAACTTAAAGAATAAAAAAAGTGAACATTTACTCATATAGTTACCATGTATGGTGGTGTTTCTTTTTTTTTTTTTTTTTTTGAGACGGAGTCTTGCTCTGTAGCCCAGGCTGGAGTGCAGTGGCCGGATCTCGGCTCACTGCAAGCTCCGCCTCCCGGGTTCACGCCATTCTCCTGCCTCAGCCTCCCGAGTAGCTGGGACTACAGGCGCCCGCCACCTCGCCCGGCTAATTTTTTTTGTGTGTGTTTTTTAGTAGAGACGGGGTTTCACCGTGTTAGCCAGGATGGTCTCGATCTCCTGACCTCGTGATCCGCCCGTCTCGGCCTCCCAAAGTGCTGGGATTACAGGCTTGAGCCACCGCGCCCGGCCGTATGGTGGTGTTTCTTTGTGTAGATCCGTAGTTCCATCTAACACCACTTTGTTTATGCTTGACAGATTTCTTTGACATTTCTTGAGGTGCGGATCTGTTGGTGATAAACTCTTTCAGCTTTCGATGGTCTCTAAAAGGCTTTATTTCACCTTTGTTTTTGAACGATATTTTCACTGGGGCTAGAATTCTAGGTTGACAGTTCTTTTCTTTCAGTGCTTCAAAGATTGTTGCCCCTCTATATTCTTGTTTGTGTTGTTTCAAACAAGAAATCTGCCTTAATCCTTATCTTTGTTTCTCTGTACATACCATGTCTTTTTTCTTCTGGCTGCGTTTAAGACTTTTTTTTCTTTACTACTGGTTTTGAGCCTTGGTCATTTTCTTTCTTGTTCTTGTGCTTAGGGTTCATGGAGTTCCTTGGATCTGAGGGTTTATAGTTTTCATCAAATTTGGAAAAATTTTAGCTACTACTCCTTCAAATATTTTTTCTGTCCCTGCTGCTCTCTCTCCTGTTTCAGGCTCTTGAGTTACCTCTGCATTAGGCTGCTTGAAATCATCCCACAACTCTCGATGCCATTTTAACTTTTTTGGTTTTCCCTATCTGTGTGTTTTATTTTGTGTAGTTTCTGTTGGTAAATCTTCAAACTCACTAAGCTTTTCTTCTGCAGTATGTACTCTGCCAATGGTCTCGCTTCGTGAAATTTTCACCTCACATATTTCATTTCTAGAAGTCCAGTTCAGTTCTTTTGTAATATCTTCTGTGTCTCTGCTTAACTTTTTGAACATATGAGAGACAGTTCTCTTTTTTTCTTTCTTTCTTTCTTTTTTGAGACGGAGCTGGCTCTGTCACCCAGGCTGGAGTGCAGCGGTGCAATCTTGGCTCACTGCAACCTCCACCTCCTGGGTTCAAGCGATTCTCATGCCTCAGCCTCCGAAGGGATTACAGGCATGTGCCATCACATCCCGCCAGTTTTTTGTATTTTAGTAGAGGTGGGGTTTAACCGTGTTGGCCAAGCTGGTCTTGAACTCCTGACCTCAGGTGATCCACCCACCTCAGCCCCCCAAAGTGCTGGGATTACAGGCATGAGCCACCGCACCCGGCCAGGGAGACAGTCTTATTTTTACCATTCATTAGGTCTGAAGAAGCATTTAATCTGGGGTTCATTGTTTCCACCATGGAGGCACTCACTTCTTGAGAAACCTCTCCAATGCCCTGTGAGGATGAGCATTTCCAGGCTGCTTGGTGGAAATGAACACTAGTCCCTGCCCTACCTGAACGTTGGGCACTGGTCCCCGTAGTCTTTCTGGACAGTTTAATTTTTTCTTTCTTTCTTTTTTCTTTCTTTTCTTTTTTTTCTTTTTTTTTTTTTTTTGAGACAGAGTCTTACTCTGTTGCCCAGGCTGGAGTGCAGTGACATGATCTTAGCTCAGTGCAACCTCCGTCTCCCAGGTTCAAGCCATTCTCCTGCCTCAGCCTCCTGAGTAGCTGGGATTACAGGCGCCCACCACCACACCTGGCTAATTTTTGTATTTTTGTGGAGATGGAGTTTCTCCAGAAATACATGCTCATGAACTGATCAGGCCTCTGCTGGATCCTTGAGGGGGACCCCCCGTCGTTCCCCAGGGCTTCTCTCTGTGCAGCTCTTTTTCTCCCCAGGACTCTGCCCTGAGAGCAGTAGCTGCCTCAGTCTCCGGAGACTCTCAGCTCTGTCTCCTGAACTCAGGAAATCCTCAGGCAGTATATTGCCTGCATTTTCCGTCCCTGAGCCACAGCCTCGGGTCTCACCCAGGGAAGTAAGCCGGGGCAGTGGCAGGACTCACTCATGTTTTTACCTTTCCATAATGTCCAGTGTCCTGAGCCAGGTCCATCTGTTCCATCTAGTGTTGGTGGTCGCTTCTCACACACATAGCTGTTCCCTGCAACTCCGTCCCAGCCAGAAATGGGAATTCAGCAGCCACATTGCTGAGACATCTTCTCACCTCCCCAGTGCCCACCCTGACCAGCACCCCCTGCCCCCGACCTGCCAACTTTAATTATCTGTATTCCGTGTAGCCTGACAAAAAGGATGGAACCTGCCAGCGGAGCGTCTCCCATTGTTTGGCTGTACAAACAGCCCCCTGACTTTCTCCAGAAAACCAAGAAACAGTCCAGGCATGGCATCTAAGGTGGTTTGGAGGGTCACAAGCACTTGAACCCCAGCTCAGCAAAACTGCCAGGACTCCAGCAAAGCATGAAGGCATTCGCCGTGGGGTGGATGCGAGAAGTGTGGGGATGGGACAGGACTAGGAAGACACTGAAGTGTCAAGACTGCAGGGCAGACGCGGTCCCTGAAAAGAGGCTTTGCACAGCGCAGAAGGCAGCAGCTCTGAGGGCACAGACTCGTGGGGAGAATGACAGAGATGTGGAGGGTGGTTCTGCCTTGCAGGATGAAAGTTTCTACCAATTGCTCTTTTTCTTTAGGCAGAAAAAGGAGACCTGCTCTGGAGAGGGGCAGGGTGGGACCGGGCTCCCTAAGCAAAATCTATTCCTGAATGTCCCTCGTCCTGTGGAGTGGCAGCAAGGCCTGAAACCCCCTGGCCTCACCCCGCGGGACCAGGTCAGGACAGCACGGCCAACCCAGGTAGGGCAGGCTGGGCCTCACACAGCATGTACCCAGGCAGGGCCCGGCCATGGCGCCACCAGGGTATCAGTTAATCTCCATAAGACGCTGGCGAGGTGGGTTCTTGGCCCCATTTTACAGATTAGGGGCCAGATTTCCCAAGCTGCTCAGCTGACAGATGGCGGCAAACCGAAGGGCCGGCCTGAAGCCAATATGTGCTCCAGCCATGGGCCTCCATTTCACTGTCCTTGAGATCTTAAAACCCCTACTCCAGAAATTCCCAGGCTGGGTGGCCTCTAGGGGCATCCTGGCCCCCAGCCCCTGACTTCTGGCCCGTTGCCGTGTGCCCACACAGAGAGGGAGCATGGAAGACCTTTCCGTCTCCCTTCAGGCCTTATAAGTAAAACCCAGCCGCGTTTCCCTCCTGCCATCTGTACCGGTTAATGATAGATTGAGAGGATGCTGGCCTGGCCATGGGTGAGGGTCTGTCCTAAATAGGACATGTCAAGTGCCCAGCAGGATAGCTCTGTGTCCTGGAGTAAGACAGGTGTGGATCTAAAATTGGAGGAGCGGAGGTGGCGCTGACTTTTCCAATCTTGGTTCACCCATCCCGCGCCTTCAGCCGGGAAGGACCTGACAGGTGGTCCCAGCCCCTGGACCCATGTGCCTGAATTCCTGTGCTCACAGCAGAGGCCCTAAAATAGACCAGGACATTATACACCACGTCCACAGTGCCCTGCCTCTCCATGAGGAGTGGCAGGTTTCCGCCTGGAGTCACAGGGGCTAATCCCTGCGCTTCCCCAAGCCTGTGGCGGATGAGGGGAGCCTGGGTGCCAGGCGGGCCTGGCCCTGTGTTTCTGCTCAGCTGCCTGTTCCCTGTGGGTTTGGGGGCAAGTCACCTACGTCCTCTGAGCCTCACGTTTCTTGTTCATTCCCGTTTTTCTCCGCCCTTCCCTCTTTAGGGCCTGGAGACATGCCTTTCTCCCAATTAAGTGCCTTAATTATTTGCCATCTTCCACATTTCAAAAGTCCCACAGACGGGACTTAATTCTTCCATCGACCCAGAATACCCGGAATTCCGCTATGCGCAAATTCACAATATCCTCTGAAGCCTGCAATTTACTTCTGCCTAAAGCCAGCTGACGTACACGGGGCAGAGCCGCAGCTGCCTGCGTTTCCTAGCGGAGTACGTGATTCATCATTTTCAGACTTGGGGATCAGGGGGCCGGACAGGGCCTCCGTCTGGTGGGAGGCAGGGCCCAACCCCTGCTGATTGCAGACTGTGCAGTCTGTTATGGCCGACGCTTACAGGAATCCTACAAAAGAACTCACTGTCCTTGTTTCACGGCTAAGGAGACAGAGACACAGAACTAAGAAATAGCACACTCAAGTTCAGACAACCAGTAATGACCGGATTTATTACCATTTCTCCCAGTTTTATCTCAATCTGGAATCACGTGTGTCCCCTCTAGGACTCTAGAAACTGCAAATGATGGTTTCTTATTCTCAGCCCTGAAGCCACCAATGACTGAGATGTTGAACAAGAGCTTCCTGGCGCTGTGTCCCATGTCCTGTGCTATTTTAGGCGTCAGGAATTCATGCACATTTAGCATGTGGCCAGGACTACTGGAGTATCCCTTCTGCCCTGCCTGTGCTCCTCAGCCCACCCCAAGACCCTCTTCCATTCCCTGCTGGGAGGCAGATGGAAGACAGGGTCTTACCTGTTAACTCCTGCCCCTGAAGAAACTCTGATGGCTTGAAGCCCAGGTCCTGTGGACACTTTCTGACCTTCTGTTCATGCCCGTAACCTCTGGACCACCCTGAAAGTTTTCTCTAAAGTGGTTGCCTCTGTTAGACCATAGAAGCTGGCCAACTAGCTGATCCCCTGTCTGGAAATGGCTGTAATCTGCCTTCCTGCAACAATTTGGACAAATATCATCAATCTGCAGTTTCTTAACAGGATCTCATTTGTCCTGGTTCTCAGGCAGGGGCGGTAGAAGCCGACGGCAGGGCCTTGGCCTGCAGGACCGTGTGCATATCAGCAGCCAGCACCGTGTGCAGACTGTCTTGACATGCGTCATCCTGAAAGCTTTTAGCCACTCGTGGGAAGAGAATGCCAAGGGCCAGAGGAGACAGCCTGTGCCCACAGTCTTTGAATTCAGGTCTGTCTTTGAAATTCATAGCATATCATTTTGGGGGGTTCAGAAATGTTCACCTTTCAAATCCTATGCCAAGGCTACCTCCCTAGCAGACAGTCAAGGTGGCACCAACATGAAGTGCCATGTCCCAAGCTATGTTCAGGACCTGGTTTGGTTACAGGCATTTGAGCACTTCCAACAGGTGGTAGGACCCCCCAAATGTCCCCCAATCACAAGTGGAGCTGGCGTCGCTGGGAGGAGGACAGAGCCAGTGCAGGCCGGAATGTGGAAGTGCCTGGAGTCTGGTTTCAGCTCTGCCTCCCTCTGGGACCTACATTTATTGGTCTTTTTATTAATAACTGACCAGTACCAAGCTCAACAGCAACTCTGGTTTTTGCAGACTTCTTCCCATTCTTCAACCAGAAGTTTCAGGGGTACAAGAGACCTTTAGGGGAAGTTTCCTGAGCCCCGTGGTCTCTGGAGGTTTTCTTTCCTTTTGGAACAGTCTTTGAAGTCTGAACAATTCTCCTGGAGGGCTGCGGGCCTGGAAGTCAAAGCATTTCAGGGATTTGAGACCAAGGGTGGAAGGGAAGGCCACTCAGTCTTGCCTGAGCTCACAGCCCCTTCATCCATCTGGGATGAGGGCCTCCTCTGGGTGCAGGCCACTCAGGCCCCCGACACCACCCTGCAGAAGTCCTCAGTGGCCACAGCTTTCTAGAGCTGTGCTCATCCTCACTACAGAACCATCTACATTCAAACCTGCCCTTACATTTGAGGAGATGGCCTAATCCTGGATGTGTACCCCAATCCCTACTTAAGAGGCATCTGAATTCATCAGCTCCAGATATTCCTTGGACTTTAAAGCCATCCTCTGGATTTCAGGGGGCAGCCAAGAGGTTAGGGTGATGTAACATCTTGATGAGTTGAGAGCGGCGGCCATCCCGGATCAAGTGATGCTTTCCTGGATCCAGGGACAGATTTTAGGCAGAGACCCACAGTACAGACATTCTCAACCTTGCCCTGCCCTGTGCTAGGTGAGGACGGGGCTATGCCCTCCCTCCAGTGACCTGAGACATGCATGGAGCTCTGGACAGGAAGTCCTCCCCAAAACCCTCTCTCTTTCAGGCTGCTGGTCTCCCAGCACCGTCATAGGAGGACAGCTCTGTGTGCGAAAATACACGAACACCAAGGTGCTGCTTCATCTATGGGTTTTAAAGAGAATTTCAATTTGATTTATCTTCCAATACAGGGAACTTGGCAAGATCTGCTTGTTCCAGGAGCGGGAGAGCCTCAGAGCAGGGTCTGGGCGGCCCTGCATGGGGAGAGTCAGAGGACAGCGGGAGGCAGTTGGCTGGGGAGGCCTCTCCCCACAGATGGCAGGAAATGGGGACGGGCGGCCCTGCAGGATTGGCCCAGGCCTTGAGGCCATAGGGGGGCCCCACCTCCAGACGTGCCTGGCCTGGGTTTCCCGGCCTTTGGCGCTGGAAGGCCACACAAAGATGGCATTCATGGTGAGGCCTTAAATTCTCTCCGGAATGAGGCAGGGTTTAAATAAATACATAAGAAGGTTGGATCCTGGGCCAGACTGAGCTTGCACAGGGCGGTGGGTGCTGTGAAGGCTGAGAGAGAGAGAGGGTGCCCCTCCCATGCACACCCAACTTTGTGCAAAATTAGTAAAAAATGTTTCTTCCATGCCAATTAATGGGGAACTCCTGTGCACCCCCATTCAGTGACAGTCGTGCAGGATTTGTGTTTGGGGATAGCTCTAGGGGCCGACCATTTACTGGGTGTTTTCCACAGGTCAGGCACTGACTGGATGTCACTCAAGACTATAAGGTGGGTAGTAGGTCCTGGGATTCACCTGTTTATTCCTTTACAAAGAGTGACTGGGCTGAGAGCACTATTAGGTACTGGGTTGCCGGGGTGAGGGGACTCCGAGACGCACTCTGCTCTCATTCAAGTCACAGTGGGGACAACTAATTAGCAAAGGAGATGCCGAGAGTCAGCCCCAGAGCCTAGCTCGTGCGGGCCTTGGGGTGAGTGAAACAGGTTCTCAGCTCTGCTTTGCAGATGGGGAAACTGAGGCAGAGACTTGCATTAGGAAATGGAAGCTAAGTGCTGCGTCCTGAAGGAGGTGCATTCTTGAGGCTTGCGGGACTGCGGGAGGGGTGCTGAACCCTCCACTGTCAATGCAGGCACTGCCTTGGGACCTTCACCCCGCTGAGCCAGCCCAAAACTGCAGGAAAGGGGTTAGAATGACCTTTGACTTCTGAATGGCGTAGTCCAGGGCCAGGCGCCCAGTGACTTTGCTTGAAGCAGAGTCTGTAGTTTTAAAGGCTCTGAGGATGGCAAGAGAGTAAAGATGGTGGGCCGGGCCCGCAGGAGGCTCGCCATACCAGCTCCCTCTCCTAGGGCCTGGGGGGATCTTTGTGATGAGGTCTGGCAGCTGAAGAATTGCAAACATTCTTCCTGTCTCCCTTGATGGTTCTGAGTTCCAAAAGCCATATGCTTCCAAAGAGGGAGGCTTTGGAAAAGCTAGGACGCTCTGCAATCCTGCCACCCAGAAGGGCATGCCTCAGGGATGGGGAAGAAATGTGTGGGAAAGTTCTGGTCTCTCTTTTTGGGAGGGTTAGCAGCTTTTCCCTTGGAAATGGGGTTTTGTTGATGAGCCTCCATCTCCCAAAACCTCAGGCACTTTAGTTACCTCACTTGGAAGGGGTCTTTTAAGAAATTCATAAACTCCCCGGTGGGGTCAACTCCGTCCAATGGGTTGATAAATGAGAAGTCAGATGAGCCAGGCAGGACCCTCTGACAGACAGATGGGGGGTCACAGCCATCCCAAGAATTATTACACCACAGAGCGGGGCTCCACTCCCCAAAGAACCTCAAAGGGTCACGGAGAAAGAAAGAGACAGCTTACCTCCCTCTGCATCCGATATTATGTTCAAAAAACTTGTGTGGGCTTTGCTTCCTGTGCCATTCGGCAGCCTCGCTAGTTCTAGTATAATTTTTAAAAATCACATACCATTATTGAGGGTGTAGATTGGTGTAACCTTTTTAGATGCAACATTTCAAATGCCCTTTTTCTGAGTTCTGCTAAAATGGATGAGGTGTTTGGGGCTTTTTTCTTCCAGCACTATTTGTAATTATAAAAAATTGCAGTGACCTCTGTGTCCATCATTAGAGAAATGGCTGGATGAACCATGGTGACACCCATTTAAGGAACACTATTCACTCTCCTGCTGATAGACAGGGAGAAGTGGAACGGCGTGTATGGGCACGGGGAGGAGTGAGCGCATCGCCAAAAGCAAAGGCAAGTTGAAGAACCGTGTGTGTGTAGGGGGGACGATCCCATCTGTTTAAAAAAATGTGCATATGTACATATTTATTTAAATGGCTGTATATGCCTAAAAATATTTGGAAGGAGCCACAGCAACCAGTTAACAGTGATTATTTTGGTGGGGAGCATACATTCTTCTGTATTTCAATCTGTGACAAGAAGTCAATTCTGTCACATAAAAAACAAAGATTTACAACAAATTCCTTACCTTTGGATAAAATCATGGGTCTGGGGAAGCACACCTCATCTACCCTGTGACTCCAGTCTCGTGCTCAGGGCCACTGCCACTGGATGTTTGGAGATCGCCCACCCACATCCCCGGCACGCAGGACACAGACTCGGGGCTCGGCGGCCCCTCTCCGGGCTGGCTGGGCACCAGGGAGGACATCATTCAGTGACAGCTTCTGGTTAGATTGGCCGAGCTCCTCCCTTCTTTGGAAGTGGGTGGACAGCAGGGCCAGATGCCGCTGAATGTCCCCCTGGAGGGATAATGGACCCCATTGTCTGGGGAGAGGAGGATGCACGCCCTTTCCTGTTTCCTCTCATCCCACAATCCAGAGCAGTGTCCAATTGTGACGGAGACACGGACTTGAAGGAGGGCACATTTTCTTTGGTCTCCTCCCACCTCCGTCTTAAGAAATTCTTATTCAGCCACCTCTAAATTTTGCCAAAAAAGTGAGGGGAAGTTGTACCAACATACTCCCTGCACTGCACAATGGCCGAGACCAGCGGGGGATTAGAACCTTGGCACTATGGAGCCAGGACACCAGGCACCTTAGGCCCAGGTGGCTGAGAAGGGACCTGAGTTCCAAGTGACTTCAGTTACAGGGACTTGGCACAGCCCTGTGCTCCAATGGACGGGGCACGCCAGTGCTGGGATCATAGGGCTGGCAAATGTGCCAGATGCAAAGGCAAGAACGGGAAGAACAAGGGAGTGAAAGGCCCAGGAGCGCCAGGGACTCGTTGTGCTCCAAGGAAAGGTCAGGAGGAGGTTGAGGAAGGTCCTGGGGCCATGTATCCAGTAGCTGAAGACTTCACTGCTCATTCACCACTCCATCCTCCTCCATCATGGCTGAGGCCCCCCACCTACATGCCAGTGGGGGGCCTGTTGGCTCATTTTAGTCTGCTCCACTTAGAAGAGCAAAAGACCTTGCCATCCATGTCCCCACGACTGCCTCATTTTCTAGAGGAAAAAGAAAAAGAACAGGCGAGAAACAAAATGGGCTCATTGTGGTTGTCTATGTGACTGGTCAGCTGGGAAAAGCTGAAGGCCAAAGCCAGAGACCCGGGCAACTGCAACAGTTAAGGGGATACAGGGCACAGTGCCCAGGGACATGAAGCAGAGGGACAGCAAGGAGACTGCTGGGCAGGGTCAGGAAGGAGGGAGTTCCAAGGATGTGGAGGGGCCGGAGGGGCCGCGGCGAGCAATGCTGCAGACTCTGCAGTGGGATGAGGACAGAGTGCCCCTTGGATTGGTCACGGGGAGTGAGAATACCGTGCCGTGGGATTCTGCAGGGGAGCAGAAGGCAGGGGGAGAAGTGCATTTGGTATGAAGTAGAGTTGGGGCAGTGGAGGCCCACTTGAGAGATGAGGCTGGGAGGGGCAGCCTGAGTCACTCCAGGGTGCTTGCATGCCAGCAGGGGAGGGTCTCAAGTGTGTCTGCAGACCAAGAAGAGGAGCCACCAGATGGGCAGGGAATGGGGAGAGTAGAAACAAAGAGACAAGTGCTCTCCACACCCACCGGCAGATGTGCTGGGAGCCAGCAGGGCAGAAGGTGTTGGGGTTTGCCATTTCCACATGACCGTCCCCCCTGTGGTATGACTCCACGAGTGGGGTTGAGGAGGCATGGAGACAGAGGTTACTGAACTCAAGGAGACCAAGAAACAGTGAGGAGACAGACAGAAAGAGACTCTGCAGTGTGACAATAAGGCTGGTATGTCCCATTGTGTAGTTGCACATTACACCACTCACAGCAAAGTCTGAATTGTGCAGTGCACAACATGCACAACTGTACTTGCTGGCCCTTTCAGGAGCTGGATGTGCCATCCACGTGGTTGTGAATCCCCTGGCATGATGGCTGCACGTTGAGAGAGCAGGATTGTAAGCCAGGCACCTGAATGCTGCTGTGTACACAGAAAGGTGGTTCCAGGGAATAAATGAGGAGCATCAGGGCTGGTGGACAGGTCTGGGAACACCAGCTGCTCCAGCCAGAGACAAGCAAGGGAGGTGAGAACAAGGACAACCTCCCCAGAGGGAACCAAAAATCCCAGTGACAAAAGCAGTTTACACCCAGGGCCGAACACAGGGCTGGACACAACAATGACAACCCCCATTTGACAGACAAGGAGACTCTAAGGCTCCATGAGATTAAACACTTGCCCAAGGCCACAGAAACAATCACAGTTGGAGGCAGAATTGGGATTCGGGACTAGAACCGGATGGTCCAGTGGTCAGGGGCTAGCATCCTTCCAGACCTCAGCCCATTTGCACGTGTCCACACTCGGTGCCTGGCCCGCACGTAGCCCCTGGGCCTGGATGAGGCCTGCCTGAGATATCTAGCGAGAATAGAGAAATCAAGTCAGCCTTAATTAAGTCACACACAGGGACTGGGGGCCCAGAGGGGCCACCACCTGCCCGCAGCCCTCATTGTGTACAGTTAATCCTGTCCAGGTGTCTGCTGGCAGCCCCTGATCAATTAGTCACTGCGATTGAAGCTGAGTGTAATTAATTATTCAATTTTGAGCTGTTCCAGCTTAATGCATCTGAAATGACATCATGCCGCCTGGGCGTTCTGCAGGCGGGGGACAAAAGGCAAACAGGTCTGAACAAAGCCCCGGTGCACCTGACCCTCTCAGTCGGCACTAATCCTCGACCGCCCAGAGCGAACCCGCTCACCTCACGCCGTCGCCATCAAAAAACCCCTCCCCAGCAGGTGTGCAGCCCCGCGAGTTGGAGCTGCCAGCTGGCCCGCTCCGGGAGCCTCGACCTCCCGATCAATGGACCCTAATTCATGGGTCGCCACCCCAGTTCCCCTCCTCAACTACACTCTCAACCCTGCTCTGCTGTCCCTCCTCAAGAGCCCGAAATGATAGCCCTGGCTCAGCTTGGAGGAACGGCACAGGCCTTTCTACTGTGGTCACTGCTCTGCCCCAACCCCAGGCATGGTGGATAGACTGGGGCTTCCTGTTGGGCCTTCTCTCCCACACGGAGACTTCACCTTGGGGTGCAGGCAGGGGCATGGGCAGGCCGGAGGCCAACCTCCTTGAGTCTTTCAAGGGGAAGTAGTGGGAATAGAAGGTCCTTAATTCACCTTGATCTGTGCTGCTGAGACCAGAGAGCATCTGGGGGCTCTCCTTCCCCCACTCTTCCTGTCCTCCTCTGCTGTGGCCTGGCTCCACCCTCTCTCTCACCTCCCCAACTGGACCCCAGTTCAGGTGTCTGCCCAAAGTGACAGCATTCTCTGCTGAACCATCTATGGTTCCCTGTTACCTCACTCCCATGCAAAGCCTCAGCCCTGCTGTGAGGTCCCAGGGCCTCCACCCTGCCTTTCTCCTGACCCTCTTTCTCCCCGATCCTGCCTCATACAGGCTCCATCCCCTCCATGCCAGTCCCTGGCCTTTGAGGCTTAAAATGGCCCTTCTAGGCCTCAGTGGCCCAGCTCTCCCATCTCCACAAACCCCTATCCTGCCCCTCACTTTCCTTGTAAACCTGTCTGTCCCTCCCGTGGGGCCTGCAGCCCCCGGGTGCCCACAGCACGGAGCACTGCCCTGATGCTCCCCTTATCTCAATGCATCTGAAACGAAGCGTGTGTTTGCATAACGGCTACAGCTTGCGCAGGAGCGGGGGCAGCTGCCTCTCCCTCCGCAGTGTATGGGGCACCCAGCACAGCGCTTAGCACATAATGGGCCCTCTGGCAATGTTTGTTGAATTCATGAAGGAAAAAATGATTAAATCAGCCAAATTGAACTCATTATCTCCCCCTTCCTCCATGCCCTAGGGGGAAGCCCTGGACCCTGCATCTGGGATAATGGTGTCATTAGCAGCCTCACAGCCCTCCCAGCTGTAACTGGGCCATTTCCACCCTCTCATCTCCTTGCTGCCCACAGCCAACCAGTTACCAGGCCAGCTCAGAAAAAGACCCCCATTCCTGTGTCACCTCCCCACCCATCTCCCTGGCCTCGTCCAAGCCTCATTGTCTCTTACCAGGGCCTCACCCCCACCAGGGGACCCTGCCTCCAGCATCCTTCCTCCAGCCCACCCTCCAAGTAGGCCCCTACATGGGCTTTCTGAAATGCAAACTTGGGCATGAACTTCTGGCTTGAAAATGCTCAGGTGACCCAGCAATGCCACTTCCAGGAATACACCCAGAAGGACTGAAAGCAGCGACTTGCACAGATACTCGCACACCTGTGTCACAGCGGCACATTCACAATAGCCCAGACGCAGAATCAAACCTCGTCCACCCACAGACAAACAAAATGTGGGAAATGCATACAAGGGAATGTAATTCAACCTTAAAGTGGAAGAACATGCTGACACATGACACTTCATGCTACTTCATGGATGAGCGGTTTTTTGGTTGTTTGTTGTTTGTTTGTTTGTTGAGGTGGGGTCTCACTCTGTCACCCACGCTGAAGTGCAGTGGTGTGATCAAGGCTCACTGCAGCCTCCACCTCCTGGGCTCAAGCAATCCTCCTGCCTCAGCCTCTGAGTAGCTGGGGCCACAGGCATGCACCACCACACCTGGGAAACTTTATGGATGAACCACGAGGACACAGTGTAGGGTGAAATAAGCCAGTCACAAAAGGCCAAACGCTGTAAGATTCCACTTATATGAGGGACCTGGAGTAGTCACATTCACAGAGACAAAAAGCTGAATGGTGCTTCCCAGGGGCTGGGGGAGGAGGGGTGTTCAATGGGGACAGAGTTTCTGTTTGGGATAATGAAAGAGTTTTGAAGACAAATGGTGGTGACGGTTGGTGCAACAATGTGAATATACTTAGCGCCACTGAGCTGTACACTTAAAAATGGTCAGAATGGCAAATTTTCTATTATGTATATTTTACGACTATTTTTTAAAATCCTAAAAGAATGCTGGACGCCGTGGCTGATGCCTGTAATCCCAGCACTTTGGGAAGCTGAGGCGGGCGGATCACCTGAGGTCAGGAGTTCGAGACCAGCCTGGCCAACATGGCGAAACTCCATCTCTACTAAAAATACAAAAATTAACCAGGCGTGGTGGCAGGTGCCCGTAATCCCAGCTACTCAGGAGGCTGAGACAGGAGAATCGCTTGAACCCAGGAAGTGGAGGTTGCAGTGAGCTGAGATCGTGCCACTGCACTCCAGCGTGGGCGACAGAGCAAGACTCCTTCTAAAAATAAATAAATAAATAAATAAAATCCTAAAAGGAAAGAAGTTCAATTGGCTCCAAACACCCTCAGAACTTCCCTACAGCCCTCCTTGGAGGCCTTGTCCTGCAGGGGTTCCATGTGCCACCGACCCCTTCCACCCCCAGCCTCACACCCTCCCCTCTGGGTACGGCCTCCCCCCTCAAGGTCCCTGTTGCTGCCTAATTTGCTCTCTGGTCCCCACCCATTCTTGCCTGCTCAGCACCTTTCCAGGGTTGGAACCTGTTCTGTCTTTTTCTGCACAGGCCTGGAGACACCTGGCAACAGGACAACACTCCAAATATCTGGTGAACTAATAAAGGAAGGAAGGCATGCTTGGGTCTTCGCTGGCCCCTGCCACCGCAACTTCCACGTGGTCTTCCCTGTTTCTGTTACTTCAGCCCCCCAAGAATTTGCCATCTCTACCCCACTGAATATCCCAAGGGGAGGGGGCAGGTGCAACCCCAGAGGGGAAACTAGACCCCATGGAGGTCCTCTGAGAAGCGCCCCCACCAGGGCCATGTGCTCTGGGCAGTGGGAGAGCAGCCCAGAGCTCTGGTAGTAAGTCCTGAGGGGCACCGCTCCCATGCCTGGGCCACACATGAACACACGAATCAGTAGGTCCCTGATTCTTGGGATCTCTCGTGTCGTCAAGAACAGGACTCATGTGCTGGATTGGTGGCACCCCGTGTTCCCGACCTTCCACTTGTTTGTTAGGCAGAGGGGTAAAGCCTTTGAGGTTTGATGGACTGAGCTTCAGTTTCACCCTTTATAAAACTGGATCCCCATTGACAACCCATACATCCATCGGGGAGAGACAGGAGAAATGCACCCTGGCATGGTCCCACGGCAGGTCACCATGGAGTGACGAGGTTGAGGGCACCGCATCCACTCCCTGACAACACGACTGCACTTATAGCAGGAATATGCACAAACAGAGCCCAGCCATGGATCTGACTGGTTCAGCATCAGACATCAGAATGGGGGTCACCTTCGTGGTGGGGTGGCAGTGATGGAAGGAACAGGAGGGAGCTGCCAGGTGCTGGGGTCCCCGGTGTCTGCATCGGAGTGCACGGCACGGGTGTGCTTATTTTGTGACAGCTCACCAGTCGGTGCCTTTCTAATATGTGTGCTTTTCCGTATGTCTATTATGCCTCAATAAAAGAAGAAAGAAAACAAGAGATGAGAAGAGAAAACCCACTGAAACACACAGCAGCCCATCCGAAAGGGTCTGGCTGAGGATGAGGACAGGCAGGCTGCTCCCAGGAGGAGTCGTGAGGAGCAGCAGGAGAAGATGCTGGAAGGTGGCCATGTGGCCTTCTGCAGAGTGGTGCCTTCTTGCTGGAAATGCCCCTGATGCAATGAGTACTTTTTGAGCCCAGAATCTCTGACTTCCAAAGGAAAGCCTAGGGAGGACTGGGGTGGGGCTGTGGAGGGGCTGGCCACTGCTCCTTTGGAGAGGCAACTTGGGAGGGAGGGTGACTGCCCCGGCAATGGCGCCCAGAGCAGCACAATGCAGGGAGTGACCCTGGCAACGGTGCCCAGAGTGGCACAGTGCAGGGAGTGAGCACAGCCCGGAGCAGGCCTCGAGTGGGATGGCGCAAGGGGAACTTGAGGCCACCAGAGGCAAAGGTCGGGGTAAAGAAGGAACGGTGCAAACTTACCAAATGGAAACCTCCTCTTGGCATCAAGACCTGCAGCTCCGGGCTCCATTGGGAGGGACATTTTGGTGTGGTCCAGTCTCATTCCCTCCATGTGTGGTATAGTGAGGACAGGCTCCTTGCCTGGGACCCCTGAATATGGAAGCAGGGGGAGTGCATCCACCCTTCGTGGGCAGACTCCGCTGCTCAGCATCTGGAGTGCCTGGTGCTGGGGGAGCTGCTCAAGGCAGCCCATGGTGACGGGGCTGGGCTGGCAGGACTCCCCACGCGGCCATGTCTAATAGCCGTTGCGGCCTAGCTGATTAGCACGGTAACCACCAGCCTCAGGAAGGAGGTGGACCTCAGAGTGCCAGGAATTAAGCCGAGACTTTGCAAGTTCATGCCTTTGCCTGCCCCAGCTAGCAACATGGACACCAAGGGCAGAACCCGGTCTCGTTTGACTTGGCTGAGCATCTGTTGACCAACATGGGGTCATTAAAAGGCACGAGACCCTCTCAGGTGGGTTCCTGCTCTGGTCATCCCAGGGGGGACCAGGACCCCATTTCCCCCAGAAACAAGCCGGAAGCGAGCAGCGGAGCCACTGTGCTGCGCAGGGCCACACCCTCCCATGGCGGGGGGAACACGAAGCCCTGGGCTTTCTAAGAAAGGATTTTGGCCAACGCCTGTGGCAACAGCATGACCACATGGCTTGGCCACAACCGAGTGTGTCTGTGTGGATTCTCCAGGAATCGTCTCTCTCGGAGATTGTGGTAGGAGAGGGAGGGAGGAGCGGGAGGCCTGACTCCCTGTGTTCCAAGGGGAGCTGTGGACGTCCATGCAGGTTGAGAAGATGGGACCAATCTTTTTATTTGCTGCTTTTGATACAGAAACATGTACAGCACATACACAGGTAGGGAGAAGGAGGAATGAGCCTCCAGGTACCTGTCACCAGATTTCACAGTGACCTGAGTTTATGCCACTTGGAAGCCACATTTCAAACCCATGGCCGGGGACAAGAGCACCCATTGCCCTCACCCGCTGGGCTCAACTGAACAGAAGATCTCTCCGCCATCAGTCGACTCTCCTAGAGACTTCCTCTGCACCCCAGGCCCGTGCCCTTGGAAAGCCCTCTGCTCGGATGAGACCCCCCATCTGCCCACACACCCGTGCACACAGGGCTCTCTGGAAAGCCCCTCCAAGTCTTTTGAGGTAGTCGCGAAACAGGTGGCTTGAGAGAGAGTGAGAGCTACTTTGGGCACCATGAGACGGCCACTCGCCACCTGACGCTGTCAGAGCCTGAGCACCCCGTGATAAATGTGCTGAACTCCGAAATAGGCTTCAAAGCTAGTGCCACATGCAATTCCAAATCCGGACTCCTGGGGCTATTGGATTTCATGATTTCTCTTGCAGCCTTGGTTACGGGTTAGCATGAATCTTCTCACCCCTTAATTATAGTTCTGGCATTCGAAAAGCACACCAACACCTCTCCCTCCTTTGGCGCCATCTCCTCATTCCTCCCCACTCCCAAACGCTCAGCGAGCCGGAGCTAATCCCTGGTGCCGTTTATGACTGTCCCTGTCCCTGTCCTCCAGGATCTGACTGCACACCCATTGGCTCATGCCTGCTGCCTGCCTTACAAGGCAATACTGCCCGCCGAGAGATGCTACTTTGGGAAGAGTCAAGAGGACAGAGAGAATGTCAGGATCTTTTTTTTTATGTGCTGAGCAAGGCCATTCCAGGGGCCGCCGAGAGCAGGCGGTGATCTGTATCAGAGATGAACTTGAACATACGCTCTCTTCCAGGGGGGCGGGAGGTGGAAAAAGTAAGCCCATGGCTTCTTTGGCTCGAGTTGGATGGAGCAAATTAAAACATTTAGGAATTTTCCTCTCCCAACTGCAGGTCTGTTTTAGGTCTGATGTCTGTCAACCAAATTAAAATAGATGAAAACGGGCCCCAATTATGTCTCTGGGTGGAGAAGAGGCACAGCCTTCGTGGTGGGGATGAGTGACCTCGCTCTGGGCTCCTTCCCTAATTGATTGCATCTCCAGGGTGGAAAACAGACACGGAGTCCAATCCTCCCGTTCTCCCCACACCCTGCTCACACAGGGAACACAGCAGGACACTGTTGGGGTGACCCAAAGTGCTTTGGAAGCAAAGAAAAAAATTGAGGGGGGAAATGCAAGCCTTCCAGGGCAGCATGGTAGGTGCACGGAGCACCGATGTTTTCAGGAGCAGTGAATTTCCGGTGGTCCTGGGGGTACAGCTCCATGGAAAGGGCTGCTCCACTCTGGGCGGCAGGAATAGGGTGAAGCGCCCTGAACAGATAAGGAAGGGGCCAGACTTGCACAGCCTTGCCTTAGTTCCACCCCTTCTAGGCCCTGCTTGCTGGGGAAGAGGAAAATGGCCTATTTAGCTCTCTGAGATTGAAGAGAGGGAAGGACAGCAGGTCAAGCGGAGAAATGAGAAAGCCAGGACCACTTCGTGGGGGAGAAAAGACACCACCAGGCAGCAGGAGAAAGAAAGGTCGTACCGGGAAAGGCGGGAAGGACCCCCACAAGCCCTGACCTCCCAACACGAGGGTCTCTGAAGTGTCAGCCCCAGCGTCACTGTTTGAACACTGCTGACCCCATGTCCACATTGCCCCTTCATAGGGACAAGGGTCCTATAAAATGGCAAGGAGTCCATGATGCTGCTGCCCTGCAAGCCTTGCCCATGGAGCCCTTAGGAAAACTGAAATCCCACAGGAAAGGGGATGAGGGGACAGGGATGTCTCTGAGGTCAGGATGAGCCTTGCCTGCCTCAGGACTCCCAGCCTGCCTCTGGACTCCCAGCCTGCCTCTGGGTGTGCCTCTCATACCTGATGTCCCATCCGTCCTACCCCCACACAGGAATGAGCCAGCTCTGCACCCTCTCCAGGGGCCTCCTCCAGCCCACGGTGGGGGGAGCCTCCTCATCTGGGACCCCAACCCCAGCACAACTCCTTGGCACAGGGGGCTAGGCATGGGAGAGGCTGGCCAGCCTCATTTGAACCTAGTCTGTTTGTTAGGGGGGAAAAGTGGGAGCCCCCCAGTGAGAAGGAGAGTCGAAACAGAGACAGAGGCAGGTGCAGGAGGGGCTGGGGCAGGTTCCAGGAAGCTCAGGACCTGTGGCGGGGGCACACACCAGGGCCAGAACGCCTGCAGTACTGACACAACCCCCATGAAAGTATTCTCATAGACTCCTCCCAGAGCCCACCACAGGTCAGCGTTTTCCTCCTTTCTGCTGTCACCAAGAAGCAGCAGAGAGCGAGGTACCCAAGTCAGGCCCCTGGCCAGGAAGCAGCCTGTCCCTGGGAACTCCTGCAGGCAAAGTCCTATACCCTTTCCCTCCGGCTTCTCGTTCCCCCAAGCCTGAGCCCCCGAGGCTGTTTGAGTGTTCTCCCCCCAGTTGGTGGGTTTGGGTCTCGGGGTGGGGCACGCTCAGCTCAAGAGGGATTGCCAAACAGCCCCTAAGAGCCCAGGCCTTCCTCTGCCAGTCACCACTCCTCTTCCTCCCACCCCTTCCCGCCATTCCTGCCCTGGGCCTCCAGCATGGACACTTTGCACGGGGGGTCATGAGCCATCTGCCGCTCCTGTGAGGTCACTGGACAGATATGCTGGCATTCGCTGTCCCCACACATGGTCGTAACCAGATCAGCACAGAGCCCCTCACCCTCCTCTTGCTGGGCCTGCCGCACCCTAAAATAGCCTTGATATATGTAAGGCATCTTCTGGAACAGACTGGCCCGGTCATTTAAACATTCCAGGCGTCTTGTTTATGCTTGGTAGTTATCAATAAGGCAGGCGGGACTCACAGCGCTCATTCCTGCGAGGGGCCCCCGGATCAACAGTGCACATGTCTCCCATGGCTGGGAGCTGATGTCAGTGCCTGCGTGGGCCTGAGAGCGACGGACGGCCTCCACCCAGGCTGACATCTGCCATTATAGCCTGGCAACAGGGCTGGCAGGAGCCCAGCTCCAGGGTCTTGACCCTGGCCATTTCCCCCTACAGAGAGGGAAACTGAGCCCAGAGGAGTCGCAGGAGCTGTACTGGCAGGTAGGGACCCAGGTGCCCTCCCATTGTGCTCACCAGCCCTGCTGTGGGCGCAGCAGGAGAAGAGTGAGCAGGGCATCCAGGTTTCTCAAAGCCCAGGAGGTGGGAAGGAAGCTTCATCTGCAGTTCAGGCCTTTGGTTCTTGAGATTGGACTCTGAAGAGGAAAAAGAGGCTCTGAGCACAGGAAAGGTCCTTGGAAAGACTCCCACACACCTGCCTGGAAGCCTGGGACACCCCTCTCCCCGCTCTCCCAGGCCCCAGTCCTAGACCTGTGGACATTTGGGGCTGGATCATTCATTGCCATGGTGACTGCCTGTGCACTGTGGATACCTAGCAGTGTCCCGGGCCTCTGCTCACCAGATGTTGGTAGCACCATGTCTGCCCCAAGTTGTGGCGATCAAAAATGTCTCCAGTTAAAGGAACTGAGCCTATCAAAGAGACAACTGCACCCCCATGTTTATTACGGCAGATTCACAATGGCCAACATATGGATTCAACCTAAGTACGCATCAGCAAATGAAGAATAAAGAAAATGTGGTGTATACACACAGTGAAATAATATTCAGCCACAAAAAGAAGGAAATCCTGTCCTTTGCAGCAATGTGGATAGAACCAGAGGACACTAAGTGAAATAAACCAGGCAGAGAGAGAGACAAACACCGCATGTTCTCACTCCCATGTGGGAGCTGCGAAAGTGGGTCTCATGGGGGTAGAGAGAAGGCTGGAAATGAGGGTGGGAGATGAAGGGAGTTTAATTTATGGGCACAGAAATCCAATTCGATGAAAGGAATGAGTCCTAGTGTTCAATAATAACACAGTAGGGTGACTATAGTTAACAGTAATTTACTGTGTATTTCAAAATAACTAGAAGAGTTGAAATGTTCCCAACACAAAGAAGTGGTACATGTTTGAAGTGATGGAGGTCCTAAATATCCCAATTTGATCATTACACATTGTATGCTTGTATCAAACTATCACAGGGGCTGGGCACGGTGGTTCACACTGGTAATCCCAGCACTTTGTGAGGCCGAGGCGGGAGGATGGCTTGAAGCAACCTGGGCAACATACTGAGACCCTATCTCTAAAAAAAAACAAAGCCACATGTACCCCATATACATGTACAATTATTATATGTCAATAAAACATGAAATTAATATCAAAGTACATTTTTTAATTTAAAAAATAATTACATAATTAAAATGTAAAAATACGTCTCCAGGCATTGCCTACCGTCTCCTGAGTGCGAAATCGTCCCTGTTTGAGCACCCTGCTGTGGAGAAATGAAACCTCTCCTGGCACAGGGAAGGAGCCTGCAGGACCCCAGCACTTTGCTCCTTACCCTCTCACTGCCAACTGGGGACATGGAGCCTACACCTGCCACCTGCCAGCCCATGCTGTGGCCACTGTTCAGCTGAAGTCACCTAGCCCCCTAGAACACCTCACAGGCATGGGAGAGCACTCCCTGCCTCCCCAGGAGGCTGAGCCTTCCTTCCAACAGCTCCGTGGGCGGTGGGACACCGAGGCCAAGGCTGCCGCAGCTCCCGACCTTGGCGCTGGGTCCTGTAGAGTATGACCAAGCTCACAGCAGAGCACATTTGGAGCAGAAAAGCAGAAGACAGAGAAACAAAGTGGGGAGAGTGTGCATTTTTCTGGGGCACAGGAGAAGATGCTGAAGCCGGCAGCGAGAAGGAAAGTGGAGAAGTACCTAGGGCAGGAGCCTATACCCAGCCAAGGGCCTGGACTGTCTCAGGAGGGCAAAGGGCTGCCTGGTTTTCTTTTCACTTTGCAGGTGGAGCTCTGGGTCTGGGTCCTCCCTGTCTGCCCTACAGGTGGATCTGTCCATTTTTCCTGGGCCAGGCCCCCCAAGCTGCACCTTCCAGCACACCACCCTCTCAGAGAAACATCTGCTCCTTGGGCAGCGCCTGCCAGCACTCTCAGGCCAAAGGAGACAGATAAGGCCAGCTAGGGGTTGGGGGAGGCTCTGGGTGGTGTGGAGAGGATGCCAGCCCATGTGAGGGGCACCAGAGGTCCCCGGTCACCTGTACCCTGCCCCTGCGCATGGGAGGACCCTCCCTGTGGATGAGCTGCCCATGAAGGACCTGGGGCCTGAGGGGTTGTCATGGGCCCCAGGGGAAGCAGGTGGCCAGGAGAGACGCAAAGGTTTCCCAGACAGTACTTGGGACAACTCGGCAGCAGCCGCCTCCAAAAGTGGGGAGCAGGGCCAGAGAGCCCAGGGCAGTGCTGGGTCCCAGCCCAGTTGAGGCGGTCCCGGCGGGCTTTGGTACGCACATGCTGCCATCGTGTGGAGCCCGGCTGGGGTGGCCCTCCAGCTGTGGGACACCCCCGGCCCCCCATGCTGGGAACCCTGCCTGGCCAGGGCATCTCTGCCCCCCTGCCCCAACCACAGGCCTAAGTAGGCCCAGATGGTGTTGGCAGAATGGGCTGGCTGGGCTGCTGCCTCCAGGGGCCCCAGAGTTGGAGCTCAGTTTGCCAGGGATGGGAGGGAGGGTGGTTTGAACAGGCAAACCTAATCCCAGGGCCTTTCAAAGAGGGAGGACGGTGTGGGAAGCGGGCAGCCAGGCCCGGAGCCCAGACACAGCCCCAGACTCTGCTCTGTCTCTCCGGGCCCCATGGACCCAGAAGGATGCTCTCCCTGGCAGGCCCTGCCAGCCAACGTCTCACCTTCTCCTCTCCCCTGCCCCTCCCTGGGGTGTCTTGTGTCACAGGGAGAGCAGAACCCTGCCTTAGCCCCGGACCTGCAACCCTGTCTGCACAGCCGCTTCTCCTTGGCCTCCTCCATCCCTCAACCCCTGCCCAGGGCTGCCCCTCCCTTCTCACACCAGCCACAGCCGCTCTCTCAGCATCCACAGCCTCACCGAAAAGGATGGCAGTTGGATTGCTCAGGGGCCTGCGGGAGGCAGAGGCACATTCCAAGGGATACTAAAGGGACAGTTTAGGAAGGTGTGGATAGGGGAAGCCTTGAGTGGTTACAGGGCATGGGTTCTGTCAGAAGGGCCAGCAAAGGGAACAGTTCCGGGCTGAGAGGGCGACAGGTGTGTGGAGAGCCCCCCACCCCCCGCCACACACAGAAGCAATGGCCGTCTGTGAAGGGACGGCCGCAGGGAGGGAATACATGGGTCAACCTCCCAAGCCACCTGCTCTCCCTCCCAGGGACACAGAGCAGGGTGAGGAGGGAGGGAGGGAGAGGATAGGATAAGCTACTCAAAATGGGGTCTGAGCTGCTTTAGCACCTGGGGCAGGCCGTGTGTAAATCCTTGGGAGCGCCTGGGAACACACCTCGAGGCTCAGTGAACATTTCTCCCAGAGCGAGACTTTCTCCTAGATGGGAGTAGCGTGTTGGTCTCTGCCCCAAGAGAAGCTCTTCGTTCCAGAGAGGCCCTGCACTGTGAAGAGCGCTGATCAGAGGAAAAGAGAAGGTCAAGGCACAATCACAGATGAACGAGAGAATGACCCCCCTGTGCTTGGCACTGCCCCACCCACTGTGTACCCAGGAGGCTGGCCCCGGCACGAGGTCCTCCGGACTCCTGGCATCTGCTTATTGGCTTTGGCCAAGAGAGGCTCCAAGTGAAGAGCGGGAGGACAGGGAGGCTGGGATTTCTTCCCCGCTCCCTTTCCTTGGGCGCCCTGGTCCTGCCAGTGGCTGGGTCCCTTCTGTCCCCACTGTGGCCCCAGTTCTCTCTGGACTCTAGGATTCCCCTGCCCCTTCAGGACTTGGGGTGTGTGTGTGTGTGTGTGTGTGTGTATGTGTGCATTACAGCTTCCTGCTGTTGTTCATCTCCAGGTATTACAAGAGACAGGGTCTCTATGTTGCCCAGGCTGGACTCAAACTTCTGGGCTCAAGCAATCCTCCCACCTCAACCTCCCAAGTAACTAGGACTACAGTTGCACACCACCTCACCCGGCTGTTGTGGGTCACCTTACCACCCACCCTCCCCACAACACACACCTCGCCAATCCTTCTACAGTCAAGTCCCTAACACTTGCTGCTTTCTGTGAAGATTCTGGTCATCTCCAAACACACAACACACACACACATCTATCCATCACCTCAACATTTTCATTCTACGTTGGTTCAACCAATATTAAGAATCTGCACCCCAAAATAAGCCACTCTAGCATGTTGACTATTCTGAGTTAAAGGGACCTGAAAAGCAGGAGGTGCTAGAAGACCCCTCAGATCTTCATTTTCTTTCTCAAAAGCAGGAGATGAAATTCCCATGTGAAAGATGTCCTCCCCATGCTGAAAGGAAACTGCCACTCTTATCTTCAAGGACAGGAAGCTGGGGCCAAGGGAACTCTGTGCAAACAAACCTCGTTAAACTAATCCTCGTCCTCCCAGCCACTTCTCCACCCAGCCAGCCCCCAGCCTGGGCCCCCAGGCCTTGGCCCATTTTCAAGCGTCCTGCTCTTTGTCTCAGGCAGTGCGTACGTGTTCAAACTGTAACTGCGCCTCTGGGCCTTAGGAAGGCTCCCATGCCTGTGAGTCGTGTGGTCTGTCAATTGTGCGCGTTTCTCCTGCTGATCTGTCTTGTATCACTTTAAATCTCATACCAAAAACCTTTGAAGGCGTGGAGGGGAATTTTTGCACCCTGCACCCCAACACTGCCTTCCAACATGGCAACTCCACAGGGCTCAGCCTGGCCACTCTCAAGTCTAGCAGCTCTTCACTGCCTCCCATCAAACCCCACCCACCCCGGCTGAGCAGCCATTTCCTGCACAGGGCTCCAGCCACAGCCGCAGCCATGGGGCTCCCTCTTTTCACAATCTAGCTCCTACCAGCTGTCAGTGCACCTCTAAGAACCATCCATCAGAGCTTGTCACTCCTCTGCTTAAAACCGCAGGAATCAACTCTCAGGTCCGGACAGAGGCTGCCAAGACCTTGTGAGACCTGGCCCCAGGGACTCATCCTAATCTTGCTTTCCTTGCCTGTGCTTCTCAGTGGGCCCCAGGGCTGCCATGGTGACCTTGCTGGGCCATTGCCCAGTCCCCAGACCACTCCTCCCACCTTCCATGTCTCAGAACACGGGCCCTCCTTAGGGGCGCCTGTCCCAACCCCACATCCACTCTAAAGCCCCCTATTCCTTTCTGTGGGAACTTCTAGAAGGTTCTTTCCTTCTTCCTGCTCTCAGCCACCTCCAGAGCTCCCGTCTGCCCTCTCGTGGTTTTCCCATGGACCTGTGAAGCAAATATACCCTGTGGGGAGCTAAGAGGGTCTCTGAGGAACCTGGACCGCAATGTGAGGGTCCAGCCAGTGAAGGTCCTGGACCCCCACTCTGAAGCTGCCTAGGATTAGCATATCCAAAGGCACCAAGGGGAATGGAAATTTCCTCCTCTCTGGAAAATCGGGTGGACTTCCAGAGAAAGTTCTCGGTGAGCTTTGAAAGTGGCTGATTGAGAATTCTGTGAAATGTCTGCAGTGTCTCCTGGCAAGCCCAGTCGTGGGTGATTAAAATACAACAATCTCATAACCACCCCCACATTTGCACACCCACCCTTACAGGGAGGCTTAAGGAAATTAAAGGGCTGAAATGTTTTTTTTTTTTCCCCAGCAAGAAAGATTGGGTCACTTAATTAAGAACTATCCTTAATCTTGGACAAACTAGGTCTAATTTCTTCAAATTATTCCACATTTCATCAATTTCATTTTTTCCCTTTTACTCAAGGGTGTCTGGGCAGGCGTGCCCTGCACATTGCAGAAAGCCTGGATGTGAGACTGCCTCATTTTCTTCTGCCACGCACGGAACATCTCAGCACTGATTATTTTCAACAGGGAGGAAAGTGGGCCTGGAGAGTGGGTCTGGAGAGTGCTCAGGAGGCCTGTCCTCACGCTGGAGCTCACAACCAGAGCTTCATTAGCACAGATTGATCATCAGCCGCCTGTCAACAGGAAGGAGGACGTGGCACCTCGCATGCCGGACACAGTCCAGGCTGACGGGCGGAAAGCATTTGCAAGTCCCCGAAGGGGCCGCACGTAAGCAGCTCATTTGGAAATCTCACTTACATCTTGCCTCTGTTCTCTAAACGCTTGAAAGGAAGAAAGACAAGCAGTAGCTAAGCATCCACCGAGGGGCCCAGCACGGAAGCCAGGTGTCACCCTGATCCTGTCACTACTGCTCCATTTGACCATTAGGAGAACTGAGGCCCAGAGGGCTGACGCCCAGGAAGTGGCGGGGTTCCAAAGACTGTGTCCTATTCTGCCACGTGTCTGCCCCAGAGAGACATCCATCTTCAACTCGATCGTGTGTGCTTTGTGTCTCTACCATCCGGCCCCCGCCATAGGGGCTGGGTAAATGTTTGCTGAGTGAACTCTTTGGGAAGGAGTGGGGGAAGAATGTTCAAGCTGGGAGAGTCTGCAGTGGCCCTGGATGGCTTTGCATACTCAACCTTTGCCCCCTTGGTTCAGCAGGCAGTACTTCCATCCCAACCCTCCCCGCCACAAGTCCTTGGGGTTTGAGTGGCAGAACCCCATCCCCAGCTGACCAGAGAATGCCCTGCCCCTGTGCCCACCATGGAAGAGGTTCAGAGCCCAAGCCAAGCCAACCACTCTTGATGCTAGGACTGGTGGTGTTATTCCTGGGACAGAGACACAAGTGTCTCTCGTCAAAACTTGATGCTAGAAGGACGTGAGCCCAGAGCTGCCAGGGACAAGGAGTGGAGAGGCTCTGCCTGGGAATGCAGCCAGGGAGAACAAACAAGATGGGAGAGAAAAACTGGTGTGGCCATTCTTGTGCTGCTCTGCACCGGAGTCGGTCAATTCCCTGTCTTTTATTTATTCATTTATTTTGAGACAGGGTCTTACTCTGTTATTCAGGCTGGAGCACAGTGGTGTGATCTTGGCTCACTGCAACCTCCACCTCCCAGGCTCAAGCGATCCTCCTGCCTCAGCCTCCTGAGTAGCTGGGACTACAAGTGTGTGCCGCCACAGTCGGCTAATTTTTTTTATTTTTAGGAGAGATGGGGTTTCACCATGTTGGCCAAGCTGGTTTCAAACTCCTGGGCTCAGGCCATCTGCCCACCTCTGCCTCCCAAAGTGCTGGGATTACAGGCATGAGCCACTGCGTCCGGCCCTCTCTTTCTTTTTACTTAAGTCATTTGGGTTGGGTTCCTTTATCAACGGGTGAGAAGGTCCTTACCATTACGAATCTCCTTGAACAAGCAGGGCTGGTTTACTTAGGAAGCGATTCTCAGAAGCACTGGAGGGGTGTGGAGACCTGTGCCTGGTAAGGGAAGGAGCCGGTGTAGGGAGAGCGACAGAACAGGTTCCCCTGTGGGGAACTGGGGCTCAATACCACTGCAGACTCCTGGGAGACAGCCTAGAATCACCTCAATGGTGTCCTGCCAGAGGAGCAAGGAGGGCTGCTCTGGTGGTGTTAACTCCTTGCATGTCCAGCGTGCCACACTCTCCACCAGCCAGAAAACATGCCCAGCAGAGTCAAGAGCCTTCTGCTCAGTGTCCATGGAAGTGGTGAGAGCCCAGGGGATCTGGGCAGAACCAGCATCATTGGCCACCCTTTTCATTTTACAGGGGGAGGACCAAAGGCCCAGGACAGCAAAAGGACAGTACAGTCACACAAAGGATTCATGGCAACCCCAGATCCAGACCAGGCTTCCTGGCTGATACCCCAGCACACAGCATTCTCCTTCTTGCCTGCATCTCTGCAAATGTGGTGACTACTACTAAACTGCAGTCTCCTCTGAGTAGGGACTAGACTCCAACTACTTGGGACAGTCAGAAAGATTTTGATGGGCACCTGCTCTGTGCCATCCGTGTGCTGAGCTCTTGGACGCTGGTGAGTGAAAAACTTACCCCTGCCTTTGCAGAGCACCCAGTGACATGCTCTTAAAGACTCAAGGCATCTTGAATGAGGTGCCCAGTTTTGCAGGTGACCTTGGGGAGTCACCATCAGTAGCAATAAAAGGTCCCATAAGAACAGTACATTTTAACTTACAACACACTTTCCCATCTGTCACGTTTAAAAAATCTCGCTGAAACTCATGGAGCCTGTATCTTCTGTAAAAGGAGACAAATGCACTATAGCCCCTAGCCACAGGGTAGAGGGACCATGTGCCCGGGCGCTCTTGGTAAATCGGAGCATGTGTGCCTTGCAGGGAACCAACAGCCAGGACCAGCTGCAGACCCCAATGTGGAACTTCAGTGAGGGTCCTTGGGGTTGCAAGCAACGGAAACACAACTCAGACTAGCTTCAGATAGAAAAAGAATGTAAGAATTGAGAATTGTAACATAAAGAGGTTCAAACACTGTTTCTCTTTTCTCCTCTTTTCTTTTCTCTTTCCATCCTTTCTCTGCCTCCTTTTCATCTCTGCTTCCCTCTTGGTTTACCTCATTTTCCCTCCTGCCCTAGATCCTTCCTCTAGGAGCTCTGTGCTGATAACGTACCACCAGGTTCACAGCGCCAATGCAAAGGTGTGTTTCCTCCCTACATCCGTATGTCAACACGTGGGCAGGGATTGCTCCAGTTTAGGACACGTGTCCACCCCTTGAGCCATCTCTGGTGGTGAGTGTTCTGTGATTGGCTAGATGAAGTGGAAGCAGAGGTCCGAGTGGATCTCCAAAGTAAGGACGTTGGGTTGTCCAAACAACACCCTGAGGAGCAGATTTTCAACTCCTAGTACAGGGTCTGGCACATGGGAGGGTGCTCATGAGAGTTTGCTAATAAACAAATCAATGGATATACAGTTTGATAAATGCAGTGTATACAGTGCTATTTTTAAAAAGAACATTCCTGTTTCTTTTCGCTTAGTTACACCTGGATGTGGAAGTGTGGCTTTGAGGCATTTTATTTTCCCAGCATTAAAACAAATTTACCACCTTTATCACTGCACACTTCATTCTTTCCGAACGTGGAATACAAAGCCCATTAAAATTGATTACCACATCAGGGTATAGTGGTCCGTGCCTGTAATCCCAACTACTCAGGAGGCTGAGGAGGGAGGATCCCTTGAGCCCAGGAGTTCAAGACCAGCTTGGGCAATGTAGCAAGACCCTCGTCTCTAAAAAAGTTTTGATCACCAAGATGGTGATCTCATGACTGTTTTTCTAGGATTTCCTGGAAGTTACCCAAATGCATCTTAGATCTCTACGCCAGAGTCCAAGCTTGGGTTCTAACCCAATATCAGATGGGCTGAGAAAGCTTCTGCTGATGTGCTCAATGCTGTGACATATGGCCCAGCTTCACACTCACCACCCAGGACGGAGGCGCTCACTCCCAGATGCTGAGTGTGCAGTTGGCTTAGAGCTTATAGCTCTCAGCTGAGTCTTCTCTGGGGGTTGCTCTCATCCTAACAGACTTGCCTCACCCAAGGTCACACCCCCTTGCCAGGGCAGTCCACATATAATGACCAGTAGGTATGGGGGTCCAAAAACTCCGCACCCTTTCCCCCAGGGGGGCTGACTTTGGTGAGCTATCCCGTTGGGAGGTCCCGTGGGATTGACCAGGCCCTTGTTTTGATGGCCCTGCAGCTTAGCTGCTTCTCCTCTGTCCTCATTCCTTTAGTCCCTGTCCCAGTAGGTTGGTCCAAAGGACTCTCCCTGCAAATTTCGTCTCAGAGACCAAATGCCAGGGAACCCAACTTGCAACAGATGGTACCAGGAGTGGTCCAACAATCTCTGAAGTGGGATTTTGGAGCTGGCTCAGTCACCAGATGGCTGGCAATGAGGACTCTATCACCGGCAACAGGGGAGCATTGATGGTCCCTGGCATGGGGTAGAGGTGCAATTAAGACCAGCAGAAAGGAATGTACAGCTAACACAATGGATCAGGTATGTGAGGAGAACGAGGGAAATACTCATCACAGGGCTGTGAGTTGGATGGCTGTTGCTGGGAGCAACTGCAGCATCGGAGAAAGACAATCAAAGACTGAGGGTGGTTAATCACCAATTAAAGGCTAATTACGATAACCAGAGGGTCTCCTTAGTATCATATAAATTAGAGACTCTCATCTCCTGCAGCTGGAGGGCAGAAAAGCTGAGGATCTGACCTAGGACTTAATTCTAAGTATTACAGAGCTGGAAAAGAGGTTGGATTCCCAAAACCTAGGCAAATCTGACATATCTGGGTTAGGGCTGGGGCTGGAATCATCTGAAAGCTCACTCACTCAGAGCCTGGCACCTGGGCTGGGAAGGCAAGTGGCTAGGAGCTGAAAGAGCCGGTGCTCCTTGGACATGTGTCTCTATATGGGTGTCTCTGTGGGTCTGTCCAAGGAGGAAGCTTCAGATCAGCTGGATTTTCTACATGGTGGCCCCGGGATCCAAACCAAGTGTCCCAAGAGAGAGGGAGCGGAAGTGAGTGGAGCCTTTTTGACTGAAGCATGCTCTGTGAATGCAGTGGTGAGGGCAGATCTTCCCAGTAGGCAGAGCTTCAGACGGGGCTCCCTGCCATCCACTTTGTATGAAAAGCATCCTGGCTCAAGGATGGCTCACACAGGATTCTTGACCAGTGAAGAATAGTTTGATTGACTTCTCAGAGACTAGAAAGAAAAGGATTGGCAGATCAGGGAGGGAAAGGTCTGTGGAAGAGGCAGGTGGCCATGTTTTTGGAAAGGGTGTAATGTGGCCAGAGGTCTATTCATGTGAATGCCCACTGAGCACTCTACAATGGAAGAGGTAACGCAGACCTCAGGAGACAGAATGACTTGGCCAGCTGATGTCAGCCAGCCTCTGTCATCGGCCACCCCGTGCTGTGACCATAGTCATGGGCCTGGCCACATGGCCTCCCATTGACGTAGGCCGCTACAGCCCCAGGGGCTCCTGAGGCTGAATGTCCCACCTGCCAGCAACAGAAACCAACAGTGAGCTCCCAGCAACGGCAGAGCCTTTGAGGACATCTGCCAGCTGCATGGAGGCAAATGGACTGCACTGCACCCTTCCACCCTGGAAAAGGCAGCTGTTAATCATGACTAAAATTGACACATATGCAGGGGACTAGTCAGTTCTCTAGAGAAACAGGACCAATAGGATATGTATATACGGTTCATCCTTGAGCAGCACGGGGCTGAACTGCATGGGTCCGCTTTTGGGTTTTGGGGGTTTTTGTTGTTGTTTTTAGAGACAGGGTCTCCCTCTGTCACCCAGATTGGAATGCAGTGGCACCATCACAGCTCACAGCAGCCTCGAACTTCTGGACTTGAGCAATCCTCCCACCTCAGTTTGCCAAGTAGCTGGGACCACAAGTGCATGCCACCATACCCGGTTACAGTTTTTTTTTTGTTTGTTTTTTGTTTTTTTGTAGAAATGAGATCTTGCTGTGATGCACAGGCTGGTCTCAAAATCCTGGCCTCAAGCAATCCTCTCACTTTGGGCTCCCAAAGTATTAGAATTCCAGGGTGAGCCACCACACCCAGCCCAAGGGTTCACTCCTATGAAGATTTTCTCCTGCCTCTGCTCTGTCTGAGACAGCAAGACCCATCCCACCTCTTTCTCCTCCTCCTCAGTCTACCCAGCATGAAGATGATGAAAATGAAGATCCTGATGATCACTTCCACTTAATTGACAGTGAATATATTTTCTGTTTCTTAAATTTTTCTTAATAACATTTTCTTTAGTTTACTTTATTGTAAGAATACAGTATATAATACATATAACATACGAAGTATGTGATAATTGTGTTATCAGGAAGGCTGCCTGTCAACAGTATGTTGTCTATTAGTAATTAAGTTTTGGGGGAGTCAAAAGTTATACGTGGACTTTCTACCACATGGAGGGGTGGGGTCGGTGTACCAAACCCCCCTGTTGTTCAAGGGCCAACTGTATATATAGAGAGATTTAGTATATGGAGTTAGCTCATGTGCTCAGGTGGCTGACAGCCTGGAGTCCCAGGAGAGTTGACGGTGCAGATGTCTGAAGGCAGCCTTCTGGAGCAGGGGTGAGAGTGGCGGGCAGGTGAGCAAGCCAAGGAAGCTTCATCTGTATTTACAGCCTTTCCCCATGGCTTGCATTACCTGCTGAGCTCCGCCTCCTGTCAGATCAGCAATGGCATCAGATTCTCTTAGGAGCACGAACCCTATTGTGAACCGTGCATGTGAGGGATCTAGGTTGAGCGCTGCTTATGAGAATCTAATACCTGAAGATCTGTCACTGTCTCCCATCAACCCTAGATGGGACTTTCTAGCTGCAGGAAAACAAGCTCAGGGCTCCCACTGATTCTACATTATGGTGAGTTGTATAATTAGTTCATTGTACATTATAGTATAACAATAATAAAAATAAAAGTGCACAATAAATGTAATGAGATTGAATCATCCCAAAACCACCCCCCATCCCTGGTCCATGGAAAAAATTGTCTTCCATGAAACCTGTCCCTGGTGCCAAAAAGTCTGGGAACCGCTGTTCTGGAGGATTCCCCTTGCTCAGTCTCGCCCTACCCAAGCCTTCACCTGATAGGATGCCACTCACCACATTGCAGAGGGCAGTCCACTGTACCCGAGATTCCCCAGCTGAAATGTTAGCCTCTTCCAAGCTGACACATAAAATTCACCATCACATCCAAGAGGTGGTTTGCTTTTCCTGGCCACAAAGTCACAGACAGCTCCCACCTCACCCTCCACCCCAATCCCTTGCCCACCTCACCCCATCTAAAGATTTACAGTGCTTGATGCACCAACAGAGACTCCCACATAAAATCACAGCAAAAGAGGTGTGACCACATGTGCATAACCACAGGATACACCATCAGTTACAGACCCTGCCATCCAAATGCTGTAGACTGATAGGAAGTGGAATGGTTTGTTTTAGGCAAAGCTGAGATGCCAGCCTGAAGATGAGCCCATGTCCTGCAGGGTGCAAATTGCCTAAATGGATGGCCATGATATAGTGTTCTGCCCCTGGTAGATCAAATAGAAATGTTACCTGTATACCTATATAGGTACAGGAACCAAAGAGCAGAAGCTGGAATGGCCCTGCTTGTAATAGTCCCTCCTACAACCTATTTGAAGAGTTTGTGATTCTTATTCCTGCAACTCAAAGCCCTGTGATCAGGGAGGTCCTGGTTCTCAAAGGGAAAATTCTTCTGCCAGGGAACACAGAAATAGTCTCATTAAACTTTATTTTTACAGCTTCACTGCATCATAAAATTCACCCATTTTAAGTATGCAAGTCAATGATTTTCAATAAATGTGCTGTGTTTTACAACCATCCTTGTAATCCAGATTTAGAACCTTTCCATCACCTCAAGAAGATCCCTCAGCCCCATTTGCAGTTACTCTTCATTCAGCCCCCAGCCCGAGGCAAATGCCTATGTACTTTCCGTCTCTCTCTATTTGCTCTTTCTGGATATTTCATACACATTGCATCATACAGTATGTGGTCTTTGGTGTCTGGCTTCCTTTAGCTTACAATGTTTGGAGTTTCCTCCATGTTGTAGCCTACATCAGCACTTCCTCCCTTTCTCTTGATGAAGAGTATTCCATTGGATGGCTAGACCACATTTTGTTTGTCAGTTTACCAGTTGATGGACATTTGGGTTATTTCTACCTTTTTTTTTTTTTTTTTTTTTTTTTTGGCTATTAGAAATTAAGCTACCATGAACATCTACATGCAAGTTTTGTGTGAACTTATGTTTTCATTTGTCTTGAGTAGCTATTTTGGAGAGGAACAGTTGGGTCATTTAGTAAATTTATATGTAACTTTTTTTTTGCATAGATTTAGGGGGTGTGAGTGCAGTTTTGGTCCATGGATATATTGCGCAGTGGTGAAGACTGGGCTTTTCATGTACACATCACCCAAATAGTGAACATTGTACCCAATAGGTAAATGTTTAACTTTTAAAGGAAAAGTTAAACCACTTTCCCAAGTAGCTATACTGTTTTACATTTCCTCCAGCCATGTATGAGAAAGCCCATTTCCACACACTCTAGCTAGCATTTGTTATTGTCTGCCTATTTAATTATAGCCATTCTAGTGTGTATGAAGTGGTATCTCATTGTGGCTCACATTTGCATTTCCCTCATGACTAATGATGTTGAGCATCTCTTCAAGCGCTTATTAGTCATTTGTTTATCTTTTTGGTGAAATGTCTATTAAAATCCTTTCCCTATTTTTTAATTGGATGTTTGTCTTCTTGTTGAGTCATCTGTATGTTCTGGACGCAAGTTCTTTATCAAATACACAATTTACAAAAATTTTTTCAGTCTATGACTTGTCTCTTCATTTTCCTAATGATGTCTTTTGAATTGCAAGCATTTTTTCATTTTGATGAAGACTGATTTACCAATTTTTTACTTTACACAGTATGCTTTTAATGTTGAATCTGAGAAAGCTTTGTCTAACCCAAGGTTATAATGATTTTCTGCTGTGTGTTCCTCTAAAAGTTTTATAGGCCTGGTATGGTTGCTCACGCCTGTAATCCCAGCACTTTGGGAGGCCGAGACGGGCAGATCACCTGAGGTTGGGAGTTCAAGACCAGCCTGACCAACATGGAGAAACCCCATCTCTACTAAAAATACAAAATTAGCTGGACATGGTGGCACATGCCTGTAATCGCAGCTACTGGGGAGGCTGAGGCAGGAGAATCACTTGAACCAAGGAGGCAGAGGAGAGGTTGCAGTGAGCCAAGATCGTGTCATTGTACTCCAGCCTGGGCAATGAGAGCGAAACTCCATCTAAAAATTAAAAAAATAAAAAATTAGCTGGGCATGGTGGCACATACCTGTGATCCCAGCTACTCAGGAGGCTGAGGTAGGAGGATCTCTTCGGTCCAGGAGATTGAGGCTACAGTGAGCCGTGTTCATGCCACTGTGCTCCAGCTTAGGTGACAGAGTGACACTCTGTCTCAAAAACATTAAAATTAAAAGGAAAGTTTTATAGTGTAAGCACTTATATTTAGGCCTACAGTCATTTTGGTCAATTTTTTTTTTCTTTTGTGAATGGTATGAAGTTTGCTTTCCTGCATGTGGATATTCAGCTGCCCCAGCACCATTTCTTAAAAACCTAGCCTTTCCCATTGAACGACATTCGCACCTTTATCAAAACTCAATTGACCATAAATGTAACAGCTTCTCATGGACTCTCAGCTTTGTTCCCTTTATCTATGCAGCATGCCCGCCCTTACACCAGGTAACGCTGCCTCTGTTACCAAACCCGTAAAGTGCATTTTGGAAGTGGGAAATAAAAGCCCTCTTGTTTTGTTCTTTTTTAAAATTGTTTTTGCTATTCTGGATCTTTTCATTTCCATATAACTTTTAAAATCAGCTTGTCAATTTCTGTGAAAAAGCCTTCTGGGATTTTGATAGGGATTGTGTTGACTCTATAGATCAATTTGAGGAGAATTGCCAACTTAACAATATTGATTCTTCTAATCCATGAATATGAAACGTCTCCATTTATTTAGATATACTTTAATTTCCCTTAGCAATGTTTTATGGTTTTCGGTGTACAAATCTTACGCTTCTTTTATTAAATTTATTTCTAAGTATTTTATTCTTTTTGATGCTGTCGAATGGAGTCACTTTCTTAATTCCATTTCCAGATTGTTCACTGTTAATATGAAGAAATGCAGTTGATTTTTGTATATTGATCTTGTGTCCTTGCGGAATTTATTTATTGATTATCAGAGTGTTTTTGTGAATTCCATAGGATTTTCCCCATACGAGATCATGTCATCTAGATAAAGACAGTTTTACCTGCTCCCTTCCAATCTGGATGTCTTTATTTATTACATCTGACTGAACTGTCTAAAACCTCCAGTGCAACATTAAATAGAACGGGCAAGAGTGAAAATCCTTGCTTTGCTCCTCATGTTAAGGAGGAAGCATTTATTCTGTCACCATTAAGTCTGATGTTAGGTATAGGATTTTTATAGCCTCTCTTTATCAGGTTAATAAAGTTCCCATCTATTCCAGGTTTGCTGAGAGGTTTTTTTTTTTCTTTTTTAATTGTGAATACAAGCTGAATTTTGTCAAATGAGTTTTTCTCCGTCTATTGAGATGGTCATGTGGGTTTTGCTCCTCATTGTTTTAACACAGTGCATTATATGAATTGATTTACGGATGTTAATCCAGTCTTGTATTTTTTAGACAAATTTCATTTGGTCATGATATGTAATCCTTTTTCTATAGTGGTGAATTCACTTGGATATTTCATCGAGAGTTTTTTCCTCTATATTCATGAGGGGTATTGCTTTGTAATATTATTTTTTTGTGATGTCTTTGTCTAGCTTTGGGACAAAGGTAATACTGGCCTCAAAGAAGGACAAAAGTGTCCCTTTGTCCTCCATCTTTGGGAAGAATTTGTGGAAGAGAGACATTAATTCTTCCTTTTTAACTTCTTTTTTAACTTTTTGAGATGAAGTCTCACTCTGTTGCCCAGTCTGGAATGCAGTGGCGCAATTTCGACTCACTGCAACCTCCCCCTCCCGGGTTCAAGCAATCCTCAATCCTCCTGCTTCATCCTCCTGAGTAGATGGGATTACAGGTGTGCGCTACCATGCCCAGCTAATTTTTATACTTTTAGTAGAGACGGGATTTCACCATTTTGTTCAGGCTGGTCTCCAACTCCTGACCTCGTGATCTGCCCGCCTCAGCCTCCCAAAGTGCTGGGATTACAGGTGTGAGCCACCACGCCTGGCCTGACATTATTTATTCTTTAAACATTTGTTAGAATTCATTAGTGAGGCTCTCTAGGCTCAGGTTTTCCTTTGTGGAGAGACTTTTAAAATATCAGGTTTTTGGCTTATTCTAAGTATATTCAGATTTCCTACTTCTTCTAGAGTGAATTTTGGGGATTTGTGTTTTTCTAGACGTTTATCCATTTACTCAATTGCCTAATTTGTTGGGGTAAAGTTGTCCACAGTATTCCCTTATAATTTGTTATGAATTCTCTAGGGTCAGAGGTTATGTCTCTCTTTCATTACTGATTTTGGTGATCTGAGCAGTCTCTTGTTTTTCTTGATCACATTAGTTAAAGGTTTTTTAAAATTTTGTTGATCTTTTCAAAAAACAAACTTTTGGTTTCTTTGATTTTCTCTGTGGTTTATCCCTTTTCTACAAACTTGCTTTCCACTCTTTTCTTTATTTCCTTCTTTCTGCTTGCCTTGGATTTAGTGTGTTCTTTCTTACGTAGATTGGTAAGGTGAAAGGTTAGACGGCTGATTTGAGATCCCCCTTTCCTAACATAGACTGTGTATTCTCTTTCAAGCACTCCATTAACCGAATCAGGAAATTTTGATATGTTGTGTTTTTGTTCTCATTCAGTTCAAAATACTTTGGATTTCCTGAATTTCTTTCTGTTGTTGTTTTCTCATTTAATTCTGTTGTGATTGAAGCACTTACTTTTTATGATTTCATCTTTTTTAATTTACTGAGACATGTTTTGTGACTTAGACCTTGGTCCACCCTGGAGAATGTATCATGTACCTTTGGAAAGAGTGGCTGTTCTGCTGCTGCTGGATGGAGTGTTCTGCAGAGATCAGTCTGGGGAAGCTGATTGATCGGGTGGTTCAAGTCTTCTAAAACCTTACTAATTTTCTGTATACCTGCCCTATTAACAAAATACCTTAGGTTGGATAATTTATAAACAATAGAAATTTGTTTCTCACAGTTCTGGAGGTTGGGAAGTCCAAGATTATGGAGTCACAGATTTGGTGTCTGCCAAGGGCCTGTTCCATATGTGGCCTCCTCTCCAGTGGGCTGGGGGGTCCTCACATGGCCAAAGGAGCAGCATCTTTTTCATAAGGTCACTAATCCCATTCCTAACAGCTCTACTCCCATGATTTAATCACCTCCTACAGGACCCACCACTTAATATCACATTGGTAATTAAGTTTCAACATGAATTTTGGGAGGATGCATTCAGACCATAGCAAAGGAGTATTGAAATCTTCTGTAAGTGGAAAGTTATCTATTTCTCTTTGTATTTATATCAGTTTTTGTTTCATGTATTTTGAAACTCTTATTAGGCACATGAAGGTTTAGGATTTTTATGTCCTCTTGACTGACTCTTTCATCATTACAAAATGTCTCTTCCTTATTATTATTATTATTTTTTTTTGGTAACTTCTTTTTGTCTTAAAGGTATATTTTCCTGATATTAATATAGCCACTCCATGGATCATGAGGTCAGGAGTTCAAAACTAGCCTAACCAACATGGTGAAACCCTGTCTCTACTGAAAATACAAAAATTAGCTGGGCGTGGTGGTGCATATGTAATCCTAGCTCCTCAGGAGGCTGAGGCAGGAGAATCGCTTGAACCCAGGAGGCAGAGGTTGCAGTGAGCCAAGATCACACCACTGCACTCCAGCCTAGGTGACAGAGCGAGACTCCACCTCAAAACAAACTCTCTCTATATATATATGTGTGTGTGTGTGTGCGCGCGCGCGAACGCGCGTATATGTGTGTGTGTGTATATATATATGTGCGTGTATATATATATGGCCACCTCAGTTCTCTTATAGTTACTGTTTTCTTGGTGTATCTTTTCTATTCTTTTACTTTCAACCTATTCATGTTTTTTAATCTAATAAAGTGTCTTTTTTTGTAAATAGCATATAGTTGGATTCTGTTTTTTTGTACAGTCTGGCAATCTCTATCTTTTGATTTGAGTGTTTATATTTGATGTAATTACTGATATGGTTTAATTTACATCTGACATTTTGCTATTTGTACAATGTGGCAATCTGTCTTTGAATTTGAGTGTTTGTATTTGATGTAACTATTGATATGGTTTAATTTACATTTGACATTTTGCTATTCGTTTTCTATATTTCTGAAGTCTTTTGTTTCTCTCTTCCTGTTACTGCATTCTTTTGTGTTAAATAGATATTTCACAGTGTACCATTTTAATTCCTTATTTTCACTATATTTTACATTTTATTTTCTTAAAAGTTATTCAGAACATTACAATATGCACTTTAATTTAAAATAATCTGTATGGGATTAAAACTAACTTTATTCCAATAAGATATAGAAACTTTGTTCCAATATATCTCCCTTTTTTTCTCATTTCTTTGTGCTAATGCTGTCATATAAAATGCATCTTGATATGTTACAAGTCTAACAATACAGTTTTATAATTATTGCTTTATTCAGTTATGTTTTACATCAATTAAGAGAAGAAACAAGTACAAACATATTTATGCTGACATTTACATTGACCTACATAATAATCTTCACAAGTGCTCTTTATTTCTTCATGGAGATTCAAGTTATCGTATTATGTGATTTTTTTTTAGACTGAAGGACTTCCTTTAGCATTTTTTGCAAGGCAGGTGTGCTAGCAAAGGATCCTTCCAGTCTGTTTATCTTGGGATGTCTTTATTTTGCCTTCAGGTTTGAAGGATAATTTTGATGGATCTAAATTCTTGATTGATTGGTTTCTTCTTTCAACACTTTGAATATCCTACTGCCTTCCAGCTTCCATTGTTTCTGAAGATAAATTAGCTGTAATCTGATTGTGGTTCTCTTATACATGATGAGTCATTTTACTGTTGTTGCCTTGAAAACTTTGCGTTTGATGACATATGTTATAGTCACAGTCTTCGCCTATGGTGTGTCTAGGTGTAGATTTCTTGGAGTTTATCCTATGCTATGGTCTGAAGGTTTGTGTCTCACAAAATTTATATGCTGAAATTTATATGCTGAAATTTATATGCTGAAATTTATATGCTGGAATCCTAACCCCCATGGTAGTAGGAGGTGGGCCTTCTGGTATTAGGAGATAAAGTAGGCTATGAGGGCAGAGCCTTTGTGAATGGGGTCAGTATCCTTATAAAATAGGCCCAGGAGAGCTTCTTCACCCCTTCTACCACATGAAGACACAGTGAAAAGTCACCATCTGTGAACCAGAAAGCCAGCCCTCACAAGACACTGAATCTGCTGGCACCTTGATCTTAGACTTCCCAGTCTCTGGAACTGTAAGAAATAAATTTCTGCTGTATCTAAGCCACCCAGTTGATGGAATTTTGTTAAAGCAGCCAAACAGACTAAGACATCCCACTTGGAGTTTGTTAAGCTTATTGTGTACACATATTGATATTTTTAAGCAAATTTGGGACATTTTCAGCTATTCTTTAAAAAAAAGAAAGGTTTTACCCCTTTCACTTCATGGTGTCCCACAGGTCTCTGGGAGGTGCTATTCATTTTATTCTGTTCTTTTTTCTTTCTGTTCTTGAGACTAAATGGTTTCTATTGCTTTGTCTTCGACTTTGCTGAGTCCTTCTTCCTCTAGCTCAAACCTGCTGTTGAGCACCTCTAGTAAATTTTCATTTCAGTTATCATACTTTTCAATTCCAAAGTTTCTATTAGTTCTCATTAATACTTTGTGTCTTTTTGTTGACTTTCTCTGTTGGTTAGACATTAATGTCATACTTTGCTTTATTTTTTTGTTTTCTGGGTTTTGGGTTTTTGGAAATGGAGTTTTGCTATGTTGCCCAGCCTGGTCTCAAATTCCTGACCTCAAGTGATCCTCCCACCTCAGCCTCCTGAGGAGCTGGGATTACAGGCATGTACCAGCCCATCCGGCTGCTTTAATTATTTAAACATAGTTTCCTTTAAGTCATTGTCTACCAAGTCCAATATCTGAGCTTGTTCAGAGATAGTTTATATCCACTGCTTCTTTTCTGCATATGACCACATTTTTCTACGTATTTGTCTGTTTCACCATGTTTTTGGAAACTGAAAGCTGTGGAAAAATATTATAACAAATCTGAGTTCTGATTTGTCTCCCCTAGAGGCTATTGCTGCATTTATTTGTGTGTTTAGTGACTTGCCTGAATAAATTATTTAGAGCCGGTCTCCTCTCCAGTGTGCAGACATGGAAATCTTGTTTGTTTGTTTGTTTGTTTGTTTAATTCCTGCCTTCATTTTAAACCTTTTCTATAGATTAAGCATAATCTGGGTAAGCATCCTTAATAGGCAGCCAATGATTGGTCAGAGGTTTTGCTTAAACACCTTCAGCCAGTAACGTTTCCGCCCTTTGGTGTGGTGAGGCACGCGCTCGGAGTACAGACAGTTTACAAGTGCGTCCACCTTCACTCGCTGTTGGTGCAGGGCCTCGTGGTCAGCCAGGAAGAAACAGGTAACTGGGCTCTCTCCAGTCTCTCCTGCACATTCCTACACCTTGGGCATGTGCACAGCCTTCCAGATTCTTAGGAATATGTCAGGTTTATCAAACCCTCTGTAGTTGTCTTATTTCCCAGCTCTTTCTTGTAAATTTTTGGCTGGTTGCTGCTTTCCCAAATCAGTATCACAGACTTAGGCAGCTGTGACTTGGGCCTTCCTTGATTGTCTGCTGCAGAGATGGCCTTTGCTTTTGACAGTGTTTCTGGACACGGTGCTTTTTCTATGGAGCTCCAAATTAGATCAGCCCATCCAGCAGCAGCAAGACTTCTGGGTTCCTGGCTGCCACGCAAAGTTCAGAGACACGTGGTGGGGGGCAGCCTCGTGTGGAAATGGCGCAGATCCCGCCACTGTCGACAAAGGCTCAGGTGTTTTTATTAAATAAATGTCTTTCCGTTTGTTATTTGCCTTTGGTTAATGTCCAGAGTTCCGAAATGGTTGTTTTTGGCAATTTTGCCCAATTTTATCATTGCTCTTATAGGGACAGGATTTGCTGTGGTCCTCCTCCCACCTTTCTCCCCGTTTAACTTTGTTTTTTGAGACGGAGTCTCGCTCTGTCACCCAGGCTGGAGTGCAGTGGCGCGATCTCGGCTCACTGCAGCCTCCACCTCCCGGTTCAAGCAATACTCCCGCCTCAGCTTCCCAAGTAGCTGGGACTACAGGCACCTGCTACCGTGCCTGGCTAATTTTTTGTATTTTTAGTAGAGACTGGGTTTCACCGTGTTAGCCAGGATGGTCTCCATCTCCTGACATCTTGATCAGCCTGCCTCCGCCTCCCAAAGTGCTGGGATTACAGGTGTGAGCCACTACTGGCCTCTCCCCATTTAACTTTAAGCTCCACTGCTGCCAGTCACTTCAGGCTGCTCCTATCAAGAGACCAGTAGGCAAGGAAATGGGTCACCATTCTGGCAGGAGAAATCGACCCTGATCATCAGAAAGAGATAGAGTTTCTAGTACATTATGGAGCCAGGAAGGAACACATCTGGCACCCGGGTTATTTTCTGGGCATTTCTTGGCACACTTTGGCCCAATTTGATCATAAGTGGGCAAGTGCCATAGTCATGACCAGAGCAGTGCATGGTGACCAAGGTTTCAGACCCCTCAGAAATGAGGGTCTGAGTCACTCAACCCTATGAGCCGCCTGGATCATTACAGGTACTACATCGGGATGAGAACAACCTGGAATGGGTGGTGGAGGTGGGAGACACTGAGTGTCAGTCGTGGCTAAAGATCAGCTGCTGTGGTCGGGGCAGTCGGTTCATCCCACCAATGCTCCTCTTGCGAGTTGTCCCCAGGAAAACAGGCCCACAGAATCCTGGAGGAGTCGCTCTCAAGAATTACCAAATGAAATAAGGTAGAAATAGAAATAGAAATAGAAATAGAGCGTGGTGTGGACTGTAGCCTGTGCTATCTGGGACTGAAGCATTAATTTCCCCAGCTGCTGGAACGGTTGGTGGCTGACAGCACTCAGCTGGGCCCACCTCTCCCTGGTGCCGTGCCTCTGGCTGAAGAAAGCCTCACTGCCCGTGGTCAGAGTCCCTCTCCTGGGGCAATCCATATCCAATGAGAGGTCAATATGGAGATACAAAGACTCATCCCCAACCCCTACCCCAACTTGGGACAACTCTGAGAGGATGTCTAAAGCTCCATGGGGATTGTCTGAGACTTTGTTGCAACTGCAGAGCAACTCAACTCATCCCACTGCCCTTCCTGGTTCCTTGAGCCCTGCCTCGGGAGGTGTTAATCATGAGAACATTTCTCAAAACATCGCTTGTACTTAAATTTCCACTCAGAGTATACTTCCAGGGGAGCTCAACCTGCAATGATTGGTATCTCACTCTCTTGTTTCAATCATGCATAATTAAGCCTGGGCAGCACAGCAACAACTCATCTCTACAAAAAATTTAAAAATTAGTCAGGCGTGGTGGCACGCACTTGTAGTGCCAGCTACTTGGAGGTTGAGGCAAGAGGATCACTTGAGGCCAGGAGTTTGAGACCACCCTGGGCAACATAGTTAGACCTCTGCCTCTACCAAAAAAAAAAAAAAGAAATTTAAAAAATTAGCCAGGTATGGTGGCACACACCTGTAGTCCTAGCTACTCAGGAGGCTGAGACAAGATCACTTGAGCCCAGAAGTTTGAGGCTGCGGTAAGTTATGATCATGCCACTGCACTCTAGCCTGGACAACAGAATGAAGCTGTGTCTTAAAAAAAAAAAAAAAAAAAAAAAGCCAAAACCAAAAAACATAATTAAGCCCAACAATTAACATGAACGAATCCTCCTTCTCTATTTTTCCAGCAGCAGACAGGGAGAAAAGGGTGGCACACACAAAAAAGTCTAATTGACAGATGTTAAAATTGAGGGCAACTGTTTTATGAATAGGTAATTAAACCTTTTTGTATGTCAATGTCTCATCATTGTATACCAATGATGAAAAATGTTGCTTGCACAAGAACTGCCACCTCTGGGATTTTTATAATAACTTCTGACAATTATATAGAATTTACAAGGCCTAAGCTGGAAACAACTTCAAATGATGGACTGAGTCTGATGTATCCACAGTACCCACATTGGGCACTGCTCCTGGAAGTGGCTGGGACACATTTCCTAACTGAACGAAGGTGAAAACCCTTTCGCATGTGTCTTGTTGCACTGGCCTCCTCTAACACCCACTGCAATGGTAGGTTTGAGTCACATAGTAGTTGAGAGCAATGGCTTAGAAATTATATGAGCCAGGGCCCCATCGGTGGAGCCGAGCCACTCAGACAGAGAGGGAGAGAAAGGGATTCATTGCGAGGATTTGACCTCACACAACTGTGGGGCCTGGCTAGGCAGTCTCTGTAAGTCTGTTGTCTTTGCATCTGAGGCTGGAGCTTGGAGAAGAGAAGGCAGGCGGTGAGTGGGGAAGGGAAGAGGAATGTAAAGTGGGCAGATCAAGAGTGAGCCAGGATCCATAGCAGAGCTGGCCCCACAAGGACAAGCACACCCAGCTCAGTTCTTTTTGCCTCTAAAATTGGTATGAGTAGCCCACAGGATCCCAGGGCTTTCATTGCAGAGCGAAACACACATGCCCGGTCCAGGAGCCAGGGAAGCAGAAGGAGGATCCGGGGGCGTGGCACAGCCATGAGCCCAGCCAGTCTCATGTCAATGAGGTGATCGGAATATCAGCAACCTCATAGGTGAGTTACACAACGGCTGTTCCTTCACCCTGCCCTCCCAGTCTCCCCAGAGCCAATACTGTGGCCCACTCTCACCAAAAATACACAGGAAAGGAAGTTCTGGGTAACTTAACTCAGCCTTGCTAAGCCGATGGACCAAAGTCCACCTCTTGCAACTTGACATCCAGGCAACATCTCCTCCCTAAAGTATGAATGAGACTCACAAAGTCATCCTTCTGGATTACAGCTACACCTTACACAACAGCTCTGCCTATACTTACAAATACACTAACCTTTCCCCGGAAGAGGACACAAAGTCCTTTTTTCCCCTTTGGACAAAGTTGATTCTTCTAGCTTATTCACACTCCCTGTTTTAAATTCTGCAGCTTAGATACTGAGATACGAAGCTAACTACTGGTTCCACATCTTATGCTAGATGATGAGATAGGAAAAGAAAACAAAAAATACACATACATATAAACATATTCAAAATAAGGAAGAAAGACCCATAGTTATTACAGTCCTCATTTCTGCCACTGGTTACATCATCGTAACAGGCATTGATAACTAACTCCTTCCAATGTGCATTTCATATTCCCTTTGGCTTTAGCGAGCATTCCAGCTACTCATGGTTCTTTGCTTTGTGGAGTGCCCCAAGCATTTATTCATGAAGACTTTGGGCCATTGGAGGTTCTGCCTGAATCGGGCTGGTAAAGATTTTCATTGGTTTTAATCACAGGGCAGGGGAGGAATAGGAAACACGCAAGGGTCTCCTGCAATTCACATGTGCATTGGCAATCCAATCTCTCCTTGGTCGGGATTGATCAGGATCAATCACTACAACCAGTACCGTAACCCCCATTCTTTGCTTGTTGACTCAGCGGTATGAGGAGCTCAAAGTGGCCGGATGGCAGTTTCAACATCCAGCTTTGCTATAGTTTGCATAGGGTTTGTTTGGCTCCATCAAGTCTCTTGAAATTTGACCCCAAGTGTCAGCCGTGGAGGCCTGGTGGGGGGTGTTTTGGTCGGAGGAGCAGATCCCTCATGAACGGGCTCTGAGTTTCCACGGGAACTGGTTGTTGAAAAGAGCCTGGCACCCTCCTTCTTTTTTATTTTATATTTTATTTTTCATTCTTTTGAGAGAATGTCTTGCTCTGTTGCCCAGGCTGGGGTGCAGTGGCATGATCACGGCTCGCCTCACTGCTGTTTCAATCTCCCTGACTCAGGCGATCCTCCTGCCTCAGCCTCCCAAGTAGCTGGAACCACAGGCATAGGCTCCCACACGTGGCTAATTTTTTTTTCTTTTTTTTTTTTTTGTAAAGACGAAGTTTCACTATGTTGCCTAGGCTGGTCTTAAAGTACTGGGGTCAAGTGATCCTCCCAACTTGGCCTCCCAAGTGCTGGGATTATAGGCGTGAGCCACCACACCTGGCTGGCGCCCTCCTTCTGCCTTACTTGCTGCTATGTGATCTCTGCACACGCTGGCTCCTCCTCACCTTCCACCAGGAATGGAAGAACCATGAGGCCCTCACCAGATGCAGCTGCCACCACCGTGTGTGTGTGCGTGTGTGTGTGTGTGTGTGTGTGTGTATTTGAGGTGGAGTCTTGCTCTGTCACTCAGGCTAGAGTGCAGTGGTGCAATCTTTGCTCACTGCAACCTCCGCCTCCTGGGTTCAAGTGATTCTCCTGCCTCAGCCTCCTGAGTAGCTGGGATTACAGGCACATGCCACCACATCCAGCTAATTTTTGTATTTTTGGTAAAGGGGGGGTTTCGCCACATTGGCCAGGCTGGTCTTGAACTCCTGACCTCAGGTGATACACCCGCCTCAGCCTCCCATAGTGTTGGGATTATAGGCACGAGCCACCATGCCCAGCCAGCACCATGCTTCTTGTACGGTGTGCAGAATTATAAGCCAAATAAATATCTTGCTTTATAAATTATCCAGTCTCTCATATTCCTCATAGGAATACTAAAAGGACTGAGACAAGCTCAAGGGAGTCATTGCTGTGTCAATGCCGAAAGGACTTGGTAGGTCCATGGGTGTACATTTTGGCAGGAGCATTGAGGGCAAGGAAGGTAAATTCCATCCAGAGTCAATATCTATTCCAGCAAGTACAAAGTGCTACCTTTCCATGATGAAGTAGCCCAGTGCAGTCATCTGCCTCTGGGTGGTTGGCCAGTCCCCGGGAAGCAGACCATGGCAGGATTCAGTCCTGGTCTCTGCTGGTGGCCGATCGGGCTCTCAGCTATAGGAGCAGTTGCTTCTACAGCAGTGGCTGTAGATGATTGGCCTTGTGCAATGGAAGCAGACGTGGCTGAGAGTGTGCAACGTCCACTCCTTCCTACTTTGCTCAGGAGCCTGTATGACAAACCCAAGCATAGCCCAGAGAGGAGACTGTCTGCCATCCCCAAAACAGGTCATCCCATCCACTTGGTTAATAAAATCTTCTTCTGCCAAGACCACACTTTGATGACTTTCGCATGAGACATAAATATCTTCACACTCTGTGCTGATTTGGAGGAGTCTATCCACTTACCCACTTCCTCAGACCTTCTTCTCACCGGTTTCTCAATTGTATTCCAATTCCAATTCCCTAACCACTTAGCCAAACCATTAGCCGTAGCCCACAAATTAATACAGACCTGTATCTCTGGCCAGCTCTCTTTTCGAACAAAATGAACAACCCAGATTTTGCCAATTGGTAGGATGTCCCCTCACCACAGGCCTTCGGGGCCATTTCAGAGCAGCGCCACCTGTTGTAGCTGTCTGCACTGGGGTAGGATCTGTGTGTCACACAGAACCGTCTATAAACCAGGATGGAAATGCCTTCCTCAGTGATCTGATCATGGGGACCTCCCCGAGGCCATCAATACAGATTGATAGATAGAAGGTGGTACAGCTGAGAATAGGGGCTGCAGGCTTCGGAGTATCAGAGTCACTTCTTCTTCTTTTTTTTTTTTTTTCTTATTTGAGACAGAGTCTCACTCCATCACCCAGGCTGGAGTGCAGTGGCACTATCTCAGCTCACTGCAACCTCTGCCTCCCAGGTTCAAGCGATTCTCCTGCCTTGGCCTCCTGAGTAGCTGGGATTACAGGCGCCCACCACCACACCAGGCTAATTTTTCTGTTTCTAGTAGAGATGGGGTTTCACCATGTTGCCCAGGCTAGTCTCGTACTCCTGACCTCAGATGATCCACCTACCTCGGCCTCCCAAAGTTCTGGGATTATAGGTGTGAGCCACCACACAGGGCCTCGAGTTGCTTCTTTGTCACTCAACTTGCTTTGCCTTAAGCATTTGCTCCAGCCTGAGCCTATATGTTCATTTCCACACAACACAGGAGCACCACTGTGCACGATCAACCTTTTGGCTGTGTGGGTCGGACTGTACTTAGTCCACAGTGGGTGTCTCGGGTCAACTGGTAACTTGGCTGCCCATGATCAAGAGCTTAATCTCAGCTGGGCACAATGGCTCATGCCTGTAATCCCAGCACTTTGGGAGGCTAAGGTGAGGACATCACCTGAGGTCAGAAGTTCAAGACCAGCCTGGCCAACATGGTGAAACCCCATCTCTACTAAAAATACAAAAATTAGCCGGTGTGATGTTGGGCACCTGTAATCCCAGCTACTTGGAAGGCTGAGGTAGGAGAATTGCTTGAACCAGGGAGTTGGAGGTTGCAGTGAGCTGAGATCACGCCACTGCACTCCAGCCTGGGAAACAGAGCAAGGCTTTGTCTGAAAATTAAAAAAAAAAAAAAGCATTCAATCTCTATGGAAGCCCAGGAGCAAGTCAAAGGTGGTTTTTCAATGACACCCAAGCGGAGAGCGGTTCTCCACAAAGGAGGGCAGCACCTCACTCCAAAATGTGAACGGTCTACACTGTGATCCACCTGGGAGGGGGTGCCAAAAGCTTGAAACAGCCCCCCAGTGAAGTGCCCCTGACACTGCAGACACCACTGCATCTGCTGGGTCATATGGCCCAAGAGGCAGAGCCACTGGCGCGGCAGCCTGAATCTGCTGAGCAGCCGTCTTTTGTTCTGGGTCTCGCTCAAAATTGGCAGATTTTCACATTACTCAGTAAATGAGTCAGAATAGCACGCCCCATTGAAGCACAGTCATACCTCACTTAACCAAAGGGATATGTTCTAAGAAACGCATCATTAAACAATTGCGTTGTTGTGCAAATATCATAGAGTGCACTCATACAAACGTAAATGGTGCAGCCTACTACACACCGGAGCGAGGTGGTATGGTCTATTGCTCCTAGGTTACAGACCTGTACTGCATGTGACTGTACTGACCACTACAGGCAATTGTAACAAAATGTAAGTCTGTGTGTATCTAAACACAGAAAACGTACAGTAAAAATACAGTATAAAAAATAAAAACTGGCCAGGTGGGATGGCTCACGCTTGTAAATCCCAGCACTTTGGGAGGTTGAGGCAGGTGGATCACCTGAGATCAGGAGTCTGAGACCAGCCTGGCCAACTCGGTGAAACCCCACCTCTGTTAAAAATACAAAAATTAGCCGAGCCTGGTGGTACGTGCCTGCAGTCCCAGCTACTCAGGAGGCTGAGACAGGAGAATCACTTGAACCCAAGAGGCGGAGGTTGCAGTGAGCCGAGATCACACTGCTGCATTCCAGCCTGGGCAATGACAGAGCGAGACTCTATCTCAAAATATATAAATAAATAAATAAATAAATAAATAAATAAATAAATAAAATAAAAACTAGTCCACCTGTCTAGAGCACTTACCATGAATGGAGCTTGCAGGTCTGAAAGTTGCTCTGAGTGAGTGAATGGGAAGGCCTAGGACATTACCGCACACTACTGTAGACTTTAGACACACCCAACACTTAGGCCACACTAAATTTATTTTAAAATGCTTTTTTCCTTCAATAATAAACCAGGCTTAGCTTACTATAACTCTTTAAATTTGTAAACACTTTAGTCGCTTTTAACTTCTTGACTCTTTAGTACTAACACTTAGCTTGAAACACAAACATTGTACAGCTGTACAATAATATTTTTTTCTTTACATCCTTTTTCTATAAGCTTTTTTCTATTAAATTTTTTTTCGTACTTTTTAAACTTTTTTCTTAAAAACAAAAACCCAAACACACACATGAGCCTAGGCCTGCCCAGGGTCAGGATCATCAGTATCACTGCCTTCCACCTCCGCAGCTTTTCCCCCTGGAAGGTCTTCAGGGGCAGTAACAGGCATGGAGCTGCCATCTCCTATAACAGTGCCTTCTTCTGGATGCCTCCTGAAGGACCTGCCTGAGGATGTTTCACCGTCACTTTGTTATTTGTTTGTTTGTTTGTTTCTGTTGTTTTTTTTTGAGATGGAGGCTCGCTCTGTCACCAAGGCTTGAGTGCAATGGTGCGATCTCGGCTCATTGCAACCTCCTCTCCTGGGTTCAAGCAATCCTCCTGCCTCAGCCTCCCAAGTAGCTGGGACTACAGGCACACGCCACCATGCCTGGCTAATTTTTTGTATTTTTAGTAAAGACGGGGTTTCACCCTGTTGGCCAGGCTGGTCTCGAGCTCTTGACCTCATGATCCTCTCACCTTGGCCTCCCAAAGTGCTGGGATTACAGGCATAAGCCACCGTGCCTGGCCCCACTTTGTTTTTTTATAAGTAAAAGTAGTACACTCTAAACGATTAAAGGTATAATAGAACCAGGTGCAGTGGCTCACGCCTGTAATCCCAGCACTTTGGGAGGCCAAGGCGAGAGGATCATGAGGTCAAGAGTTCGAGACCAGCCTGGCCAACAGGGTGAAACCCCGTCTTTACTAAAAATACAAAAAATTAGCTGGGCGTGTTGACAGTCACCTGTAATCCTAGCTACTCGAGAGGCTGAGGCAGGAGAATCGCTTGAACCTGGGAGGTGGAGGTTGCAGTGAGCCAAGATTGCAGAACTGTGCTCCAGCCGGGGTGACAGAGCAAGACTCTGTCTCAGGAAAAAGAAAAAAATAAATATAAAATTTAAAAATTAAAGTATAATAGAGTAAATGCATAAACCTGTAACATAGTTATTTATTCTCATTATCAAGTATTTTGTACCGTCCATAGCTGCATTTGGTAGACTGATAGAACTGGTGGTGCAGTAGGTTTGTTTACACCAGCACCATCACACAAACATGCGAGTAATGCATTACACCACGACATCATCACAACAGCTATGACGTCACTAGGCAAGAAAATGTTTCTTCTCCATTCTAATCTTATGGGATCACTTTCATATGCACAGTCTGTGACTGACTGAGACATCATCATGTGATGCATGGCTATGTATATGCTGCCTCCGAAATCCAGAGAGCTGCACTGGAAGCTGTATCTCTTTCACGCTGATAGGAGATACCAGATGAAGCAATTTTCCTTTCACCTTGGAAAGAATCTTTCAACATGCTCCAAAACTACTGGAGTCCTAGAATTTTCACTAAGCTGGAAAGTCCCCGAATTTTTGTGAGATTTATTTCCCACCCTCTGGCATGCAAGTGTCTTACCAATGCGTCCTGCTAACCAGGTCCAGTCGGCAGAATAACTTCAAAATAATGAAGCAGTGCGATGCCCTTGTAAAGGAAAGACAATCAAAATTCCTGGGGGTAGATTATGCCGTAGAGTTGGAGAGATGGTTTACCCCTCTGGTAGGATGGTGATGATGAGCTGCTGGCCTTACCAACAATACGAGTGGGAAGCAAACTTATTTTGCTGCTCTTCACTAGCAGGTATAGAGAAAAAGAGACACCCACCAACTCAACAGCAGCATTCCCCGTGTCTGATGATGTGTTGATTCGCTCCAGCAATGGAACCACATCTGGAACAGCAGCTGCAAATTGGAATTGTCATCTGATTAAATTTATAATAATTTACTCTAATTTCTCTAAGATCCATCTGTTTTCTACTCAGGCCAAATAGGTGGGTTGGATGAAGATATTATAGGAATCACCACCCTTTCATTTTTCAAGTTCCTTGATGAGGGCACTAATCTCTGCCATCCCTCCAAGAATACAGTATTACTTCTCGTGTACTATTTTCGTAGGTCGAGCAGTTCTAGTAGCTTCTTCCATTTGGCCTTTGCTATCATAATAGCCCCCTCTCCATAGGTCAAAGAATCAGTGTGAAGATTCTGCCAGCTGTTGAGTGTGTCCATCCTGATTTTGAGTTCTAGAGCTGGGGTGCGTTTAGGGACCCGCTAGGCCCATGGTGAGACAGATTTGAATAAAACTCCATTGATCACTCCATTGATGACTTCCAAAGCCCCTTTTCTGACTGATGGGCCACAGCGATGCTTTAGGTCTTCAGAAATCAGTGTAATTCAGAGCCAGTATCTAATAATCCCTGAAAAGTCTGATAAAGTGAAGGCCAGGCACGGTGGCTCACGCCTCCCAGCACTTTGGGAGGCCGAGGCGGCGGAAGGATCACGAGGTCAGGAGATGGAGACCATGCTGGCTAACACGGTGAAACCCCATCTCTGCTAAAAATACAAAACGTTAGCTGGGCATGGTGGCAGGCGCCTGTAGTCCCAGCTAGTCGGGAGGCTGAGGCAGGAGAATGGCATGGACCTGGAAGGTGGAGCTTACAGTGAGCCAAGATTGTACCACCGCACTCCAGCCTGGGTGACAGAGCAAGACTCTGTCTCAAAATAAATAAATAAATAAATAAATAAATAAATAAATAAATAAAATAAAATAAAATAAAATAAAAAATAAAGTGCTAACTGCAGTGCCTTAGCATTAAAAAAAATACTGGGGCCAGGTGCAGTGGCTCGTGGTTGAAATCCCAGCACTTTGGGAGGCCAAGGCAGGTGGATTGCTTGAGCCCACAAGCTTGAGACCAACTTGGACAATATAGTGAAACCCTGTCTCTACAAAAAATACAAAAATTAGCCGTGTGTAGTGGTGCACACCTGTAGTCCCAGGTCCTGGGGAGACTGAGGTGAGGAGGATCACTTGAGCCTGAGAAGTGGAGGTTGCAGTGAGCTGTGATGGTGCCATTGTCCTCCAGCCTGGGGGACAGAGTCAGATCTCATCTCAAAATAAAACAAAACAAAATTGGATGTTGTTATGATTGATATTAATTGCAGCAAAGGGTTTTGATTCCATCCTTATCTTCAACTTGGCAAAGTGACATCTTAACTCCACTAGGCAGGGGAAGGGGGGCATTCGGAGTAGAGTGGGTTATTCCACAATGAGTGGATGGGTGGAAAAGGAGGTACTCACAGAAGTTCCACCCTGAAGTGACCAAGGATGGAACCTCATTCTCCTGGGATTCTTACTGATGACCTGCAGGAAGTGATGCTGCCTGTGATGGTCTATTTCCCTGAAGCTCCCGGTGAAGCACCGTTGCTAATTCTAAGAAAATTTGGAATAAATTATGTTTAAAAATCAGAAGGCAGCATCAAGTAGTGGAGAGAGAATTGGCATGTACCCTCTGGAGGTTTGGACACAGGGCTCAGCCCTACCACTCCTAACCAGGTGAGCATGAACATGTGTTTCACTTTTCTGAGCCTCAATTTCATCATCGGGAACAGAAGACAATATTATTCACCCTGTAGGTTGTTGAATGAACTGCCTGAGATTATGCATTTGGAGTACTTGGCACAGAGCCTGACACAGTTGTGTACTGTTATTCTTAACAGCTCCACTTCTGCCCTTTCACCAACCTTACACCAGAGTTTTGCAACCTGGGCATTATTGACATTTGGGACCAAATGATTCTTTGTTGCAGAGACGTCCTGTGCTTTGTAGGCTGGTTAGCAGCATCCCTGTCCTCTATCCTTTGGATGCCACCAAGTTTTGACAATGAAAAATGTCTCCAAGGCAGGGCGTGGTGGCTCATGCCTGTAATCCCAGCACTTTGGGAGGCCAAGGCGGGCAGATCACTTGAGGTCAGGAGTTCGAGACCAGCCTGGCCAACATGGCAAAACCCTATCTCTACTAAAAATACAAAAATTAGCCGGGTGTGATGGCATGCACCTGTAATCCTAGCTACTTGAAAGGCCGAGGCAGGAGAATCACTCAAACCTAGGAGGTGGAGGTTGCAGTGAGCCGAGATCGTGCCCTGCCACTCCAGCCTGGGTGACAGAGTGAGTCTCTGACTCCGCGTCATGGAGTTTTTGACTCCATGTCAAAAAAAGGAAAAAGAAAAGAAAAATGTCCCAGACATTGCCAAATGTCTTCTGGGGGGAAAAATAGTCCTCAGTTAGGAAGCTTAGGCTGGTCATTCTTTTGGTCTCGGTTTCTGCATTTGTAAATAAGTAGCTGAAGCATCGGATCTAGATGCCTTCAAAAGCTATCATTCTTGCATTCCTTCATTTATCCCCTCATTCCTAGAAAACCAATGTTAAGTATTGACTCTGTATCAGTCCTGAGACACACAATTTTTTTTTAGCTCTCTGTTTTAATATCCGATGGTGCAAGCTGCCCCTTCATTACTTTTTTTCCTTGCCTGTTCTCGCTATCTTATTTTTTCAGATAAACTTCAGAATTCTATTGTCTAAGGACCTAATGCAAATAGATAACATTAAAATTTTATAAATTAATGTTGGGGATAATTGACAAGTTTATAATAGTAAGTTCTAATTACTCAAATCCTTATTTTTTAGCAATGAGTTGCTACTGGTATTTAGGTTTGTGTAGGTAGCATGTGTATCCTACTAACTGACTTCTCGTATTGTTCTTTCAGGTCATTCTCTTGAGGTTTTTGGTAGACAATCATCATCATCATTTAATCTCCTTTCCATGTTTTGCTTTTTCTTGTCTTATTACATGGGCTAGAAGTCCTAGAGCAACACTGATACTCATTGCTCTCCATGACTACTCCTTTGCAGGTGAGGAAGCAAATATGAAGATATTATGGGCCCAAGGGACAGAGCCAACATGTAAAGCCAGTACCCTTAACTGCTGTATAACCCATGGCCTTACTTACCTTTAGGTTTTACTGACTAATAGGACAGTAAACGTTAGTTTAAGACGGATGCTCTTCCTGACCATTAAGGAGATATATACTTTTTTCCTAGTTTGCTGGGATTTGTTTTGATTTTATCAGATTCCCTCTGGCACCTATTGCATTGGTATCATGTATTTTTTTCCTGTGACCTGTGCTCGAGTTGAAATTTGGTCAACTCCAGTGTTCGCATCTTTGTCATGGCCACGGCGCCCCAGTAACCACAGCCGGATGCACTTCTGGGTGCAGCTGAGCCACCAGCCAGTCTGAGTGAGCTGGGATCTTCATGTCTCCTCCCCAGCTGTGAGTCGGGACTGGGCCCTCTCCTTCCTGTGAACAGGATATGTGGGATTCACTGAATGAGGGTCTTGGCTGGGTGACGTGGGGAGCCAATATTTTCTTCTTCCTCAGCTGTGGGAGAGAGTCACTGAAGAAAGAAAGCCACAGGGCCTAAGACTCAAAGCCTATCACCTGCAGTGTGGATTGACAGGCACTCCCAGGCCCAGGGGCCCAGTTAGTTGAGCTCCTGCCTTAAGCTGCCCAGCTGTTAGCCTGTGTCAGGGGTCTGAATGGGTCCTGACCACGTAGGCTCCCATAGAGCCCCCCTCTCTGTCTTATCCCCAGTTTCCGCATCCCCTCCCCACTCCCTCCTTCTCAGCTCTCCTTCAGGAACCTTCCATGCACCTGCTCCAGGTGCTGCACGGGGCCTCTTCCTCTATGTGGAGTTCACTGGGGATTTTTCTGCTGCTGCTCCCTAGCCCAGGGCACTGTGCAAAGGCCCCTCACAGCAGTAATCCCTCAAACCCCAAGCTCACCCTCTGCCTCTGGACCATCCCCACCCCTGGGCTCTTCTTGGCCATTGGGCCTGTAATCAGGGTTTCTTCTCCGAAGTCCAAGCCTGGCTCCAGGGTTGTCTAGTAGAGACTCTAGGTGACCATTACTGTCCCCTCCTTCTACGACCACTCCAGGCTCAACACAACTACTGCATTTCCTAATGTTAAATTAAACCTGCTTTCCTAGAAAATGCTACACATGACCACTCATTTAAAAAAAAAAACCTGGCTGCAGGCCGGGCACGGTGGCTCACACCTGCCGTCTCAGCACTTTAGGAGGCTGAGACAGGCAGATCACCTGAGGTCAGGAGTTCGAGACCAGCTTGGGCAACATGGTGAAACCCCATCTCTACTGGAAATACAAAAATTAGTTGGGCTTGGTGGCGCCCAGCTGAGGCACAAGAATCTCTTGAACCCAGGAGGTGGAGGTTGCAGTGAGCCGATATCGCCCCACTGCACTCCAGCCTGGATGACAAAATGAGACTCTGTCTCAAAACAAAACAAAACAAACCCACAAACAAATACACAAAAAAGGTGGCTGCCTTGCTGTGCTGTTATTTCACTGGAAATTTTGTTTCTCTATTCAGGGCTGAGGACAGTGACTTCTTTTCAAGTTTTGTGACCTTTGTCAGGTTTCAGCCTGGGGGTTCTCCTAGCTCTGGAAATGAAATTGGAAGGCCTTCCTCTTTTCTTTTTGTCTGCTGTGGAACAGTTCCTCTAGCCTGACCCTTCCCCCTTCCCTCGAAGGGTCAAATGTGACCTCCAAACCAGGTTGGCCTTGCCTGCCATGGGATCTTCCCCCAGGGGATCACTCTGTTCCTGCTGGCTGCGTTGAGGAATTTGGAGGATTAATATTTTCCTAGAAAACTCACCCCTTTCATCAATGTTTCTGCATTTATTAACTCGGGAACCTTCAGTGTGGTCATGTTATTTCCCTAGAGGTTTCAGGACAGCATCCGTGTCTGGCGTTTAGCTCCTGCCTGTCCGTCTTGTGGGCTCTGCCGCATTGAGGGTGGGAGGCAGGTGTGGAGTCGGCGCCCTGGGTGGGTGAGGGTAGGTGGGTGAGATCGAGGGATATGGGGCAGGCTGCCTAAGTGGCAACTCCAGATGGCACATTATGACTCAAACAGGCTGATTTTTCTGAACCAGGAGGTGGGCCAGGAAGCCCCCACTTTGAGAAATGCAGTTAGAATGAATTTCAATGTCCAGTGTTCATCCAGGAGGGGACGAATCTTTCGGATCCCGGGATGAGACTTGGTCTTCATCAGTCCTAATTTTGGGGGCCAGGAAGTGTTTTGGGTCATACCTCCTGGTTCCTAATTCAGGGTTTTAGAGCCAGAGAGGACCTTGGGTGGGGAGACCAGAGGGACACTGAGGGGCACAGTGGGCCTGAGCCCCAGCTATGAGGGCAGAGGGCAGAGGGCAGAAGGAGATGGGGAAGAGGCAGGACCATGGCCGCTATGGTGGCCAAGGAGGGAGGCGGGTGTCAGGGGAGCCCAGGACCTGGGGTTGGAGAGCTGGAGGGGGTGGCAGCAGCCTGGCCAGGGAGAGTCTGAGAGAGGAAGGATGGGCCCTGGGGAAGTGGAGAGGGGACCCAAACCCTGGGCTGCCTCCGAGGCCACTAGGGTCAAGGAATGAGACCTGGGCTGCTCTGTCCTGGGTTCAGCTGGCCACTCTGGCTCTGGAATTCTGGGACTGGAATCCTGAGCTGAGCACACTTGCGCTGGGAGGGATGTACATGGCCTGCCTGAGGAGCCCAGGGAAGCCCGTCCAGCTGCCATGGGAAGTTTTGAAAGGCTGCAAGGCTCCCTCACTAAGTAGCACATAGACTATGTCCTAGCCCCTCTCCTGGGTGACTGCCCCTTCACTAAGCCCCGGAAGGCCCCACACCAGCGTGGGGCACTTGGACTCCCCTCTGAGTTCTGCGCTGGACCTTGGTGCATGGGGGGAACTGGCCCTGAGCATGGTCACTCTCATGCTCCCACATGGAACCCCCTCCCCGCACCTGTCACCTTCATGACCCAGCTCCCTCCAGGCCACCCACAAAGAGCCACCTCGGGAAACAGACAGGCACAAGGCCCATGTGGGCCTTGGAGGTCATCTCAGGACCCTCTGAACCGGAAACTCCCAGGTTCCAAGAGTGTGGTCTAGAAGGGGTGTGCACAGGCCTGGGCGGGCTCACCCTTTAGCCCTGAGGCCTCCTGGCCACATGAGAGGGGCTGGGTGTTAGGCCAAAGCAGAGCCCTGGAAAGCATGAACCCCTGCCCGCCCTGCCCGCCCTGCCCGGAGCCTGAGGCCCCTATGGGAGGGGACCAGCATAGCCCGGCACCCGCGAAATCAACGACACAGACACAAGACTAGCCCTTGTTGTTTATTTTTCAATAAACAAGGTTTTTTTGCATGTCTGGACCGGTAGTAAACGGGAAAGCTAAAAAGAGCGACAAGGACATTTTTTTAAACATTTTGGTGACAAAATTGACACTCCTCCTCCTCCTGTCCTAATTTGGGACCGAATTAGTGATTATGTCTTGGGTCGCTGTTTTGAGCTTTTCCGTTGGTTTCGTAAACTACATACTACACCAGACACACACAAGGTGTGGCCGGGCAGTCAAGGATCCCGACACTCTCAGCAGAAACTGGTGGCCATAGAACATGGAATGACCATTTCTGCATGACGTGAAGACCGTGGCGAGGCTGCTGATGCTGCTCCTGTGGCATGGGGCGGTAGTGCGAGTGGTGGGCACTGTGGAATTTGGGAGGGACGGCCTCATCGTGTGCTGGTAATAGATAATTTGTTGCGTGGGAAGGTGAGATGGTGACCCTTCTCCAAGGGAGGCGTCTGCTCAGGACCCTCCACTCCCACGGTATGTGACCAGCACCGCGCTGGGCTCCCTGGGGACAGCTGTGTGTCCGCCCCCCTCCAGACTGCCCCCTCGTCCTGCCTACCCCGCAGCTCCCGCACACTGCCTAGTGCTCCGCAGGTGCCTGGAAATGCTTCCTGATCAGATGAGTTGCGGACGGTGAGCAAATGAATGAATGGGGAGTTGGTCAAGGATACCTCGACCGTGGGACGTCTTTTTCTTGTTATTAGGGGAACATGGCTGTTCTCTACAGCATCAAGATCGAAAACATAGAGAATTTGATCGTCTCACCAATCTTAGAATTTTATATTTGGGGAAACTGAGGAACAGAATCGTTAGCAGACTCAGTCCAGGTCTCACGCTGAGAGAGGCCAGGCGGGGTACCAGACGCCCGCCTGACACATGCCAACAATTCTTTTTTTTTGTCTTTTAAATTTTTTTATTTCTTAAAACGAACTCAAAATGAGATGAGATGGTGACTTGAATGACTTCTTTGGGGAGGAAGACGGACTTGGGGCGGTTGTCAGAGATTGGGGCGGAGGATCCAGGGGTTTGGGGTGAGGGAAGGGAGGGGAAGGGTGGGGTTGATAGAAAGGGAGGGCTGGGGGGGATCGGAGGGGAAGGATGAGGGGTTGGGAGGGGAAGGGTGGGGGGATCGGAGGGGAAGGATGAGGGGGATCGGAGGGGAAGGGTAGGGGTGATAGGAAAGGAGGGGTGGGCTAACAGGAGGGGAAGGATGGGGGGACAGGAGCGGTGGTGGGGACGGGAGCTGGAGGGGAAGGGGAAGGGGCTTGGCAGTGATGACAGTGGTCAGGAGGTTACTGGGTTTTAGGGGTGAGGCTGGGAGGGGCCTGGTGGGGACAGAGGCGGGTAGGAGGGACTCTGCAGAGTGCAGATGACGTAGGGGGTGAGGGTAGGGTGGGGCTTGGAATCAGGATGACAAAGGACCGGGTGTGAAGAGACCAATGGCTTGGTCGGGGGGAGTGGGGTGTTGGGAGTTTGGGCAGATGCTGGTCGGGCTTTGAGTCAGGATGAGGGGGCTTGGGCGGTGGTTGGAGGACGATGAGGCGATGAGGTCGATATCGTGTCATGAAGATGACGCAGGTGACCAATGGGTGGGTGACTGTGAGTTGTGTGCGGGTGACTGATGTGACTGACTGCAGATGACGAAGGTGATGATGACAGAAATAAACACCTGGAGCAAGGTAAACACGGCAGGCAACGCTCACAAAAGCTAAGAGTCTAGATTCTTATCTAAATCATCTAAGAAGCAAAATATTCCTATCTGGTACCCAAGGGCTGTTTAGCTGTCCAACCTCAAAAGCTGAAAAGCTAAACAGAGCTCTGTCCCATTTCTTTCTATTTTTGCACAAAAAATAGATGCTCTTTGTTAAAAAAAAAAAAAGTCAAATACAAAATTCAGAAGCTGGCTAGGTCTTTTGAGATCTGAGAATTATTAACTCAGCAACACAAATGTCAACCCGTGGCTGTGTGGGCCAGGTCTTGGACCACATTTGCCACAGAACTAGTAAGCGCCCCACAAGTGACAATTTCCACTAATCCCCGTGAAAACCTTGGTGAGGGCTGTGTTGCTGCTCAGATTCTGCCAGGGGCACTTGCGGCTCAAAGTGCATTCAAGTCTCAAGGGATAGGGTAGGGGCAGGCATGGCGTTGGGGCTCTGGGTGGGCAAGGAGGGGTGAGAGAGGGCTGGCTGCCTAAGTGGCAACTCCAGATGGCACATTATGACCCAAAGGGGCTATTTTTTCCCAAATGGGAAGTGGGCCAGGAGGCTCCCCACTTTGAGAAACGCAGTTAGGATAAATTTCCACATCAAGTGTTCATCCAGGATAGGCCAAAACCTTTCGGATCCCAGGATGAGACTCAGTCTTCATCAGATCCTAATTTTTGGGGTCAGGAAGTGTTTTGGTTCGTACCCCCTCGTTCCTAATTCAGAGTTTTAGAGCCAGAGAGGACTGTGATGGTCGGTGTTCAAACCCCTCCCTTGAGAGGGGCGAGAAAGTGGGCCCAGGATTGGGATAGGGACTCGCCAAGGATCACACAGCGAGTTAGTGGCAGGGCTGGGACAGGCACCCAGCCCCCCAGCAGCCAACCTGGGGCTCTCTCTGCCTGACACACAGCCGCTGCACTCCGCTAAATCTCAAATCAATCGGAAAGATCTAAAGGTAGCGGTGTTGAGCTGGATGTGAGTGCGAGTCGGATGTGGTGTGTGAGAATTAACGAACGAAAGTAATCGTAGCCCTTTGCACAGTGGGTGGTCATGTACAGCACTCGTAACGGTTTCACGAGGACTCCGTGGCCGAGACCCCCAGGGGAGGGGCGTCAGCACTGAGCCCTGGTTCTGTTGCCTTGTTTTTTTTTGGTCTTTTTTGATATTTCATTAAGTTTAGAGTTTAGAATAACATACTTATTTCTCTTACTTGTTTAAAGATGAAATTCTTATTATTATTCTGTATCATGCATTAAGAGAGAGAAAGAGGATTGTTTTAGCATTGCGCTTGTCACACAGCAACACAAAGACAATATATGTAAGCGTAGCGTTCACCACATTTGACACAAGAAAGCGCGAACTCCAGCACAAAGATTAGGACAGACCGCATATAGTGAGCTCTGCGGAACTCCAAGAATCTAGGGGGGGCTGTGGGAGGGCTGCTTAGATCTCCTCGCTGCCGGCCTCCTTGCTGAAGGTGGTCATGTCGATCTTCTCGGGGAAGATGATGTTAACAGCCAGGTCTTCCCCGCTGTTGTACTGAAGCAGCAGGTTCTTCTTCTTCCGCAGCATGCGGTTGTAGCGCAGGTTGGACACCCAGGTCTCGCACTTGTTGAGGAAGACGATGCCCACGGTGCCCAGCACCACCAGGCTGGTGAGCACGCCCAGGATGGTGAAGCAGATGGCCTGGCCCTCGGTGAGGAGAGGGGTATTCTTGTTGAGCTCTTTCATGGACACCTTCAAGACGCGGTGCTCGGGCTGCGGTACTGGCAGCTCGTGCACCCCAGGGGTCAGGCGGTAGGTCAGCCCGTAGCCGCTGGGCAGATGGGTGACCTGCTGGGGGCTCAGCGCGCGCTTCTTGACACAGGTGAGACCTGTGAACTCGGGCTTGCACAGACACTCGTAGCTCACCTGGGTGTGCTGCAGGCAGGTGCCCCCGTTCTGGCATGGGCCGCTGGCGCAGTTGGTCACCGGGCGGCTGCAGGTCTTGTCTATGAAGCCGGCTGGGCACCGGCAGCGGAAGTCGCCCCCGATGTCGGTGCAGACGCCATCGTTCTCGCATGGGTTGGGGGTGCAGCTGTTGGCCACGATCTCGCAGAAATTGCCTGAGAAGCCAGGGGGGCACAGGCAGGAGGCATGGGAGGCCCGGCCCTCATCATCCACGCAGGTGCCTCCGTGCTGGCAGGGGGAGCTGCAACACAACAGGGACACAGTAAAGGGCCTTGGGGGCTGGGCTACGACAGCGCTGCAGGGCACGGAGTTCAGGGCAGAAGGTCTCTGGCCTAGTTAAGGGGCAGATGCTCAAAACACATCAGGTGAATGAGGGAGGGAAGGAGGGAACGCCAGCCAGGGAGGCACAGAGAGGTGCCCAGGGTCATGACCCCTGTCTGCAAGAGGCTCACCAGCAGCTCCGGGGGTGGCTGGGTGCCCACCTCACCCCCATCTCGATGCTAACCTGGGACACACCTGACCTCCCATGCCAGGATGCTCACGTCCTCTCCCACCTCTTTCTGCACCTCTCCAACCAGAGGACTGTTGGTTAGTCACTAACCAGCTGGGGAAACTGAGGCTAGAAGAGGAAAAGTCAGTGACAGCCCAGGACTGGAGCAAACCCCCCTCCCTTAGCTCCATCCCTGGGCTGCTGGGGCAGAAGAACCAAGCAAGGGGCACCCCTCACCCTATCCCGGGACCCGCTGTTGTCCTTCCTGCCTATGGCCACTGTCGCTGCCAACCCTCATTATTATTATTATCATCATCATTAGCAGAGTGGATCCACAGGCTATTGTGCAGGAAGCGCTTGGGGACTCTCAAAGAGAAAGCAATACGAGGTCTGTCTATGCTGGCACGAGCCGGTGTCTGTGCCAGGCTGTTTAATAGTGGTCCATTCACCCAAGTGCAGCTTGCAAACCAAAGCTGTTTGCTCAAAGCAGAGCGCAAGGAGCATTTAATGTAAGTGCTTTTAAACGAGCGAGCCCTTTGTCATCTGATAAATGCCAAAACTCCGGGAAAGAAGGGGCAATAAACACAAGAAATCAGCATTGCTGCTTCAGGGTGCGGGCTCCATGGGAGCCAGGCTCTGAAGGAATTTCAAGGACCTCAGGCTCTATTTTGACACACTGGTTTAAGTCCGTTAGCGAGAAAAACAAAATATTTTAAAGCTCTTGTTATCTTTTTATCCTTCTTGCTAATAAGCAGAAATGGAGCTCAGTTGTCACCGGCCCCCACTCTGACCCCGTCTGAAGACTGATCTTCGGAAGCCTCGTTAATGTCCGCTCACAGCTGTTACAGACTACCGCGGTCTCTGCCACCCCGCAATGTCGGGTCAAGATAAGCTTATTTGCATGTTAGCTTCTGTTTCTTCACAGGAAAGGGACACCCCCGTCCCCCAACTACAGGCCCAGGACTGGGTTCAAGTTTGGATTCTTATATTCGGACTCTGCCTCTGTCAAGATCTCCCTTGGCTTCAGGCTAAGCCCCATCCAACGGGGAGGAGGGATGGCTCAGGGCCGCCACAGAGATAACGGGTGGAGAGCGGCTGAGCCACTGGGAAGCATTGCTCAGGGAGGTCCAAGTGAAGACAGTGGCCATTCCGTTGCATCCACTGCCCGGGGGTCCCAAAGCCTCCCTCCCCACTGAGGAGAGCTGACAGCCGGTCCACCTCCTCTTGTGCTGGCAGAAACCCAATCGCTTCACCTCTCAGCCTGGCAACTCCCTCCACAGACATCCCAGAAAATCCAACTGCAGAGCCCACCAGTTCCCCAAAACCACCCCTGAGATACGGCAAGTGGGTTTCAAACAGCCTCAGCCCCGCGGAGCTCCAATCTCTCATTATGTTGCCTTTAGAAAATTATGCAGCTCGGAGTGTCAGTTCACCATTCCGATCGACTGTCAGTCACACGCATAAGGACGTGCGAACATCAGGGGAATGTGAAATCGCCTTTGGGATCATTTGAAAAAATTACGGCAATGACACATTCCCCCCTAAACACCCCCATCCAGGGCTGTCCCCCACGGGCTGCCAGGATGAGCGCCTACTTCATCTTTTGTCAGACGACAGGTCCAACAGGGTTAGGCTGAAAGGGTCTTTAGCAGGTGCGTGAAAAGCAGCATTCATTAGATCACACATCGTCGGGAAGGATATTTACCCATTGATCACACAGGGCCCGTCCTTTTTCTGGCAGTCCTTTCCCGAGTACCCAGGGGCACAGGAGCATTCATAGAGGCCATCGTCCAGGCTCACGCAGGTCCCGTTGTTAGCACAGGGGGTTGAGGAGCAGGCCCGAACATCTGCGGAGTGATGGAGAAGACAAGCACTTAGTTTCCTCTCCATACACAAGCGTGACGCGGACCCCGGTGGGCTTTCAAACGGCTCTGTGGCCACCAAGTGGGGTCTGGAGTAAGACGGTGTAGGGAGTTCCCTCAAAAAATCCCACGAAGTGAGTTAGCTGAGGCTCAGGAAGCTGAATGGGGTTTCCTTGTCTAAGGTCACAGATCAGAAAGTCGTGGCCACTGGTACTCAAGCCAGGACAGCTGTTCCCTTTGCCTGGCACCAGGTCACCCCAAATCCAGCAACATGTCCGTGACGTTCACTGTGGACATCACGCTCCTCCCTGCAACAGCATGCCTAGCTGAGATTCCCTAAGGCCTGTCTCCACCAGACAAGATTGCACACACCTCCAGCCTCTCCTGTTGGGGGAGGGGTCCTGGCCAGCTGGGGGATGAATACAGCCCAACCCTGAGAAAAACCACCAGCTCTTCATACTTTTCCATCAAAGAGGGGCAGTGAGGGGGATGAAGATGTAAAGACCCCCCTCAGTCAGGAATCAAGAAACCTGTTAGCCCCAGCACTACACGTGTCCCTGTGGTCACTTTCTGCACTCAGGCTCTGAACTCAAGAGGTCCCTGGTAAAAAGGCTGCATCTTTTAAAGCCAGGAAAATTAGAACTATTGAGCGCTCGCCTATCAGTGCAGGTTTCCATGAGCACTGGAATATTCCCACCATCTTTTAACACCTTCCATCAGGCACACTTCATTATTCAGGTTCAGCAAGCCAGGGACGAGCTGAACACAAGGGCCTGCGCCAGGGGCTCTCTGACGGTGGAGACCCCAGCTCCCCAGTGGGGCCAGGAAGGGACCCCTGTCCTGCCCTGTATCCAGCCTGCTGCCATGTGGCAGCAGAGTTCAGCTCCTCCCCATTCTGTGCCTCAGTTTCCCTACTTATAAAAAGAGGGTCTTTCCTTGGCCAATCTCTGAGGGACTCTTCAGCTTTGATTTTCTATAATTTGAGCTGCTGCACCTGCCGAACAGAGAGCCAGGGCCAGCGAGAGACACAGCAAGCTAAGGCAGGCTGGTGGGGGTGCGGGGAGGAAATCCCCCGTGCTGAAGTCACACACGTTCGTATTTTTTTTCCCTCTCAGAGAGATCCACACCCTTGTGGAGGGGAGACTGCAATCAATCAAGAAGGAAGAGCCTGAACGCCGCGTTGATGGACTACCCTGTGGCGTTCCACGGAAGCCCAGCTTGGTGCAAGGACACATAAAGAGGATTTATCTTTACGGGACGGCACCGGCGAGGCATCAGCACGCGGCAACTCCGCGTCAGGCTCCTAATTCTCTGCAACCGGCTCTCTTGTCACTCAGAATCTTAAATTTAAGCTAAAAAGCTGGCGACCACCCTCAGCTTGTCCCTGCAGCTCTCCCTGCTACGCCAATCCTGGATCAGCCCTCCTGAGTCTCCAACCCCAAGGCAGGGGTGAATTAAGCTGCTCTGAGGAGAAGGCTGCTTGGGGGTCTCTGCCAGGACAGCAGCTGTGGCCACGGCAGCCTCAAAGATGGACAAACAGGGGGAGGGAGGGCTGTGTCCTCTCT